>NC_061509.1:157427192-157443711 GCF_022539505.1 Lolium rigidum | reverse complement strand
ATAAACTATAGCTGGTCCAATTCCCGTGCCTCGCCAACAATCTCATACCATGAAGGAGTGCCTTTTTAGTTTAGTTTTATTATGATGATGACACTCCTCCAACCTTTGCTTACACAAGCCATGGCTAACCGAATCCTCTAGGTGCTCGCCAACAATCACATACCATGGAGGAGTGTCTATTTTGGTTAATTAATTTGGGACCGGGAATCCCATTGCCACTCTTTTTGCAAAATTATTGGATAAGCGGATGAAGCCACTAGTCCATTGGTGAAAGTTGCCCAACAAGATTGAAAGATAAACACCACATACTTCCTCATGAGCTATAAAACATTGACACAAATCAGAGGTAATAAATTTTGAATTGTTTAAAGGTAGCACTCAAGCAATTTACTTTGGAATGGCAGGAAATACCACATAGTAGGTAGGTATGGTGGACACAAATGGCATAATGGTTGGCTCAAGTATTTTGGATGCATGAGAAGTATTCCCTCTCGATACAAGGCTTAGGCTAGCAAGGCTATTTGAAGCAAACACAAGTATGAACTGGTACAACAAAACTTACATAAGAACATATTGCAAGCATTATAATACTCTACACTGTCTTCCTTGTTGCTCAAACACTTTTACCAGAAAATATCTAGACCTTAAGAGAGATCAATTATGCAAACCAATTTCAACAAGCTCTACAGAGTAGTTCTCCACTAATAGGCTTAGACTACATGAAAAAACTTAATCATGATCTACTTGAGAGCTCAAAACAATTGCCAGTGTCAAATTATCCAAGACATATGAGGCATTTTCCTTTTCCAACCAAATAAGTATTGTAGCTTCCAACTTTTATCATTGAACATTAAGAGTAAAACGAAGAACAAGTGTTCATATGAAAAGCGGAGCGTGTATCTCTCCCACACAAGGATTGCTAGGATCCGAATTTATTCAAACATAAACAAAAATAAAAGCACACGATGACGCTCCAAGTAAAACACATATGATGTGACCGAATAAAAATATAGTTTCGTGGGAGGAACTCGATAAGTTGATGAAGAAGGGGATGCCTTGGGCATCCCCAAGCTTAGACGCTTGAGTCTTCTTGAAATATGCAGGGATGAACCACTGGGGCATCCCCAAGCTTAGACTTTTCACTCTTCTTGATCATATATCATCCTCCTCTCTTGACCCTTGAAAACTTCCTTCACACCAAACTTCTCATAAACTTCATTAGAGGGGTTAGTACTCAAAAAAAATTGAATCCACCTTGGTCCTGTAGTGGCACATTGCAAGAACTCAATAAAACATTAGCTACAGCTCTCCACGTCTAGAAAACCTCGCTTAAAGTCCACAAGAGACAATGCAAAAACGGAGACAGAATCTGCCAAAACAGAACAGCCGAAGTAAAGACGAATTTTAATAAACTACTTCCGTTGCTCAAATCAGAAAACTCAAAACTAACGAAAGTTGCGTACATATCTGAGGAACACGCACGTAAATTGGCATATTTTTCTGAGTTACCTACAGAGAGAACAGCCCAGATTCGTGACAGATAGAAATCTGTTTCCGCGCAGAAATCCAAATCTAGTATCAACCTTCGATTAGAGGCTTCACTTGGCACAACAAAACACAAAACTAAGATAAGGAGAGGTTGCTACAGTAGTAAACAACTTCCAAGACACAAATATAAAACAAAGTACTGTAGCAAAATAACACATGGGTTATCTCCCAAGAAGTTCTTTTCTTTATAGCCATTAAGATGGGCTCAGCAGTTTTAATGATGCACTCGCAAGAAATAGTATTTGAAGCAAAAGAGAGCATCAAGAGGCAAATCCAAAACACATTTAAGTCTAACATGCTTCCTATGCAAAGGAATCTTGTACACAAATAAATTCATGAAGAACAAAGTGACAAGCATAAGAAGATAAAACAAGAATAACTTCAAAAATTTCAAGCATACGAGAGGTGTATTAGTACCATGAAAATTTCTACAACCATATTTTCCTCTCTCATAATAATTTTCAGTAGCTTCATGAACAAACTCAACAATATAGCTATCACATGCAGCATACTTTTCATGATTTCCAAACACATAATTTTTATCAAGTTCAAGAATAGTGGAATTAAAACTTTCAAACTTACTTTATTAATAATATAACAAGGTAGTTGATCAATCTCAATAGATATGGGACTCATAGAATAAGTCAAGAACTCTCCAATCCCATTTTCATTAGTAGTACAATTAATATTATCAAGTAACATAGGACCATCATCTAGAGCTTTATCATAGACATTTGCCAAACAAAATTCTTTAGTACCATGCATTTCGACATCGAGCACAAACAAAGCATTATCATAAGATTTATCAAAGTAGCATGGATTATCATATATAACAGATAGCATAATTATTCTCACAAGTTTTACTCATAGGTACTATTTCAAGAGAATCCACAGGAACAAAACATTCAACCTCTTCCGGTAAGCATGGAGGACAATCAAATAGTGTAAGAGATAAAGAGTTACTCTCATTAGAAGGTGACATGGGTAGCTAATCCATTCTTCCTCCTTTTGTTCGTCGCTCTCTTCTTCTTTTTCATCCAATGAGCTTTCAAGTTCATCAATTTCCTCCTCTTTTTCATCCAATGAGCTTTCAGGTTCATCAATTTCTTCTTCCACGGTTCTGCCAAATTGTGAGTGCATTCTTGTGCATTAATGTGTCTCTCTTTATAATCAAGGATATAAGGATTCCTACTGTAGCATTCTATGCAAGAATTAAGGATAGTAGAGACATAATCTTTAAGTCCGTTACAAACAACACAAGTTTCATAATTCTCAACCATGAAGGATTCTATTTCGGAGGCTCCCATAAATAAGACAAATTGTTCTACCTCTTCGAACCCATAATGAATATAGCAATTCCGATTATAGTTCCTAATTAAAAATTCCTCACTAAAGCCACATTGAAATTTAAGATGTTTAGTATCCTGTTGAGAGCAACAGTTTATATCATGGCATTTAAGCAAAGAAATTGTATTCAATTGTTCTATCATAGCACTCATTATTTTACCAGTTCTTGATTCTCTATAATTATTATAACATTCTATAAGCTCCAAGTAGGTTGTTGGTTCTCCCATAACAGCAGTTTTTAATTTTTAGGTTTTTCAAATTTTTATGGATTTTTGGGTATATGAGGAAAATAAAACAAGACAAAAATAAACTAAGCAAAGTAATACTAGACAGAAATAAACTAAGCACAAATAAACTAGACAAAAGTAAACTAAGCAAAACAAAATAAAATAAAAGCAGAGAGAGAGGTAGAGTGTACTCCCCAGTGAACTTATGAGTAGAGCTATGCCACCCGGCAACGAGCGCTGAAAAATAGTCTTGATGACCCACAAGTATAGGGGATCGCAACAGTCTTCGAGGGAAGTAAAACCCAAATTTATTGATTCGACACAAGGGGAGGTAAAGAATACTTATAAGCCTTAACAACCGAGTTGTCAATTCAGCTGCACCTGGAAAAGCACTAGCAACAGGGGTGATGTGAAAGTAGCAGTGATATGAGAGCAATAGTAACAGTAACACAGCAGCAGTAGTAGTAATATGAGAGCAATAGCACCAGAAGATAGTTGATACTACTTCCAATGACATGTAGAACAAGTATATGATGATGAAATATGGACCGGGGTTCCCAGCTATCTACACTAGTGGTAACTCTCCAATAACAAGTGTTGGGTGAACAAATTACAGTCGGGCAATTGATAGGATTGAAATAGCATTAAGACAGAATATCAAGATCATTAATCATGTAGGCATGTTTTCCAATAATAGTCGTACGTGCTCGCAATGAGAAACTTGCACAACATCTTTTGTCCTACCAGCCGGTGGCAGCCGGGCCTCAAGGGAAACTACTGGATATTAAGGTACTCCTTTTAATAGAGTACCGGAGCAAAGCATTAACACTCCGTGAAAACATGTGTCCCTCACATCACCGCCATCCCCTCCGGTTGTCCCGATTTCGTCACTTCGGGGCCTTTGGTTCCGGACAGTGACATGTGCATACAACTTGTAGATACAATCTAAGCAATAATATAGAGCTTAAATCTAAGATCATGCCACTCGGGCCCTAGTGACAAGCATTAAGCATAACAAGATTGCAGCAACAATAACTTCATAAACTTTGTAGATAGACAATCATAATGTAACAATCCATCGGATCCCGACAAACACAACACCGATTACATCAGATGAATCTCAATCATGTAAGGCAGCTCATGAGATCATTGTATTGAAGTACATGGGGAGAGAATACCAACTAGCAACAGCTAGAACCCGTAGTCCATGGGGGAACTACTCACGGAGCATGATGGAGGCGATGGCGTTGATGGAGATGGCTTCCGGGGCACTTCCCCGTCCCGCAGGGTGCCGGGACGAGACTTCTGTCCCCCGAATTGGAGTTTCGCGATGGTGGCGGCGCCCCGGAGTCTTTCTCGGAGTTTCGTCAAGAGTTACGGTGTTTTTAGGTCGAAAGGGATTTTATAGGCGAAGAGGCGGCGCAGGGGGCACACGGGGGCGCCACACCACGGGCCGGCGCAGCCCGAGCCAGGCCGCGCCGCCCTATGGTGTGGTGGCCCTCCGGCCCCTCTCCGACTCTTCTTCGGTGTTCTGGACGCTTCCGGGAAAAATAGGAGGTTTGGTCTTCGTTTCGTCGAATTCGAGAATATTGCCCGAACAGCCTTTCCGGAACCAAAAACGAGAGAAAACGTGAACGGCACTGTGGCATCTTATTAATAGGTTAGTTCCGGAAAATGCATGAAATCATCATAAAGTGCAAGCAAAACATGTAAGTATTGTCATAAAACAAGCATGGAACGACAGAAATTATGGATACGTCGGGGACGTATCAAAATACAGGACCGAGAATGGAAATCTCATCGACTAGGTGAACCAGGAGGTGCGTCATAATATTGAAGAAGGATGGCGGGAACACCAACTCGAAACTGACAAGACATTGGATCACATCGTTCTGTAACCGTGGTAGAACTTCCGGATTGATTACCTCTCGAGAGATTGCATTGAGGAATGCACATAGCTTCACAATGGCTACTCGAACATTTTTCCTGCAGAGCCCCTCAAAGCAATCGGAAGCAATTGCGTCATAATCACGTGGCGGCCGTGAGACTTCGGGTTTTGGAACTTTTTCTCCGCCATGTATATTATTCCCTTTATATTGGACGAGAATCCGGACGGGACCTTCATACTCGCTCGAGCATTCAAAAAAGATTACCTTCTCTTCTTTGGTCGAGCGTAGCCGGCACGACCTTGAAACCATTCCGGATGCCGGTTATCGGGGTCTTTCAAACGTTGTCGGGTCCTGCCGTGCTTCCTTTGTATCATTTGTCTTCCCATACACGCCCAAGAAGCTTAGGAGGTTCACGCAAATATTCTTCGTAACGTGCATCACGTCGATTGCGGAGCGGACTTCTAGGACTTTCCAATATTCTAGCTCCCGGAATATAGATTTCTTCTTCCACATGGCTGCGTGCCCGTCGCCTCCCTTCGAACCGATTGTCCGCCGGACCCTTTCCAAAGATGACTTTCAAATCCTTGACCATATCAAATACCTCAGCACCAGTACGTTCCGCTGAGCTTCGGCCGGTGATCTCGCCTTGCCGTTGTAATGCTTGCCTTTCTTTCTTATCGGATGAATTTTCGGAAGAAATCGACGATGCCCAAGGTACACGTTCTTCTTACAATTTGGCAAATGTACACTTTCGGTCTCATGTAAGCAGATGCGTGCATGCATTGTATCCCTTATTTGACGATCCCGAAAGGTTACTAAGAGCGAGCCAATCGTTGATGGTTACGAAAAGCAACGCTCGTAGGTCAAATTCCTCTTCTTTGTGCTCATCCCACACACGGACACCAGGTCTGCCCCAGAGCTGTAAAAGTTCATCAACTAATGGCCTTAGGTACACATCGATGTCGTTGCCGGGTTGCTTCGGGCCTTGGATGAGCACTGGCATCATAATGAACTTCCACTTCATGCACAACCAAGGAGGAAGGTTGTAGATGCATAGAGTCACGGGCCAGGTGCTATGGCTGGAGCTCTGCTCGCCAAAAGGATTCATGCCATCTCGTACTTAGACCAAATCTTATGTTCCTTGCGTCAGCTGCAAAATCTTTGAACTCTCTGTCGATCTTTCTCCATTGCGTTCCATCTGCGGGGTGTCTCAACTCCCCGTCCGACTTACGGTCCTCTTTGTGCCATCGCAACAACTTGGCATGCTCTTTGTTCCCGAACGGACGTTTCAACCGTGGTATTATAGGAGCATACCACATCACCTTGGCGGGAACCCTCTTCCCGGGTTTCCGGCCCTCAACATCGTCACCGGGGTCATCGCCTCCGATCTTATAACGCAATGCAAGTGCATACCGGGCATTCATTCAAATTCTCGTATTCACCGCGGTAGAGGATGCGATCGTTGATGTATGCATGTATCTTCGTAACCTCTAAACCTAGAGGGCAGTACAACCTTCTTTGCTTCGTACGTACTCGGCGGGCAACTCGTTATTCTTTGGAAACATATTCTTCAATATTTTCAGCAAGTTTTCAAATGCCGAGTCGGCTACACCGCATGTGCCTTCCATTTCAGCAAATCCAGGTGTGCAGCCCAGCTTTTTCAGACCATCATCGCATCCGGGTACGGCGCCTTTCGTGATCCTCTAACATGCGATCCAAATTCTCCCTCTCCTTTTCGGTTTCGCAGTCGTCTCCGTGCATCGGCAATGGTCCGACCAAGATCATCAACGGGCTCATCACGTGCCTCTTCTTCACCTTCCCCTTCACCTTCAGCATCCTCCATGAAAGTATCACCGAAATGAGCAAGATAGCTTTCATCGATGAAATCATCCCCTTCTTCATCTTCTTCCATTATAACCCCTCTTTCTCCATGCTTGGTCCAACAATTATAGCTTGGCATGAAACCGTGCCGAAGCAGGTGCATGTGAACATCTCTTGAGGAAGAGTAACCCTTCCGATTCTTACAGTTAACACATGGACGAGATAACAAAACCCCCTGCTTGTTCGCATTAGCCACTACGAGGAAATCTTTCAAACCCGTAGTGAACTCGCACGGAGAGTCGGTTACCGTACATCCATTGCCGATTCATCTGCATTATTATAATATAAAATATATAATTAACCATCATGCATTTGTTAAACTAACTAGCTACAAACAATATAAATTAAACAATGAACTACACACATGCATAGTTTATCAATGACACATGAAAGGTTCAAGTTGCTAACCGCGATCGAGGAGGAAAAAATAAATAAGGAAGCTCAAGTGTGGCTCCAACACTTCATATCATGTTTGTTTCATGCTCTTGGGGCATTTTTATCAAACACCTTGTGTGCATAAGAGGAACCAAAAGCAAACCTACACCCCCTGTGAAGCTTGTGAAGAGAAGTTGCACCAAATGGCTAAGTGCTCGTGAGTCGAGGTCCTTTTATAGGGATGGGCCTTTAGTCCCGGTTGGCTCTAGCCAACCGCGACTAAAGGCCTCGAGACTTTAGTCGCGGTTGGCCCGGCCAACCGCGACTAAAGCCCTCCCGTCCACCGGCTGGCCGGCGAGCGCGCTGGGCCCAGCTCTTTAGTCGCGGTTCGCCACCCAAACCGCGACTAAAGACCCCATTAGTCGCGGTTCCTATATTTTGGCGACTAATGGGGCTGGACGGAAGGCCATTTTTCTACCAGTGATGCATGGATGTTGTGTCTCTTTGTTTTTCCTGTTCGAACAAGCATACAACTTCTTGGCCACGGTATTCAATAAGCGATCGACATCGAAGCGTGTAGCTGCGATGAACATCAATATCTGACATTTTCACAATTTACATTGTAACAATATTGCCACTCTGTGTATCTGTCTATGTATATTTTGCTACACATATAATGTCCTGCCTGTACTTAATGTCGATGTCTTTGGTTGGAGTTGACGATCAACCTATCCAACTTAATTTCTACGGATCTCGAGGCAAAACCTCTGTCACGAACTGCGCTCTCACTCACTTGATGTTGGATTACTCATTAGCTACGCATTATCACAAAATCAGCATTGCAGCCGACATGAAACAAATGCTCCGAGACTCTCAATAGACATCAGCATGCTGATGAAGCAAGTTCTGCACACCACTACACTACCTGCAGTACATATGAGCACACAATTCTATAGCGCTACCAAACACCAGCTCTAATTTTCCTTTTTGCTTTTAATATATCTTCTCTAAGTTGGCTGCTCTACCAAGTGAGCAAATATCAGCCATAGAGAAATACCAGCAGCTGGTAAAATACCTAGCTGTCTCTGCTTTGTGTAGTGTGCAGCTAGCCTGTCCCGTGATGTACCTGCGCTAGCTGTACACCGTATATACGAAGATCTGCGCTAGCTGTACTGATACATACTGAGCTCAGATTCAGAAACGTACAGCAGCGATCAGAACCCACATGAGCGTACTGTCTTCTACCAGTATTCTACACCCTCCTGTCTTCTAAGCATTTCGCTGTCTCACTCACCGACACGCGGGCCCTGATAGATCCCTGAATATCTGCGCACACGCGGTCTCGCAGCCTTTGCATTTTCTTCCAGCTTTTCGTTTCTTGTTACTACCTTTCAGCAGCTGTGCATTACCCAGAGTATACAGTACTCTACGCATGTGCACATCAGTATATGTACTGTACACCGTATTGGTAGCAGCTGGTGGCGTAGAGGCAGCCAGGCTGACCATGATGGGGCAGGGTGGGCCCGGCGAGGATTGGGAAGCCCGCAACGTCCTCTTCTCATTGGCCGCACGAGCACCCCGGCGACCAACCGGAAGGCGCCACCGCCACGCCGGACAGATTGAGGCCATCCCAGGTAGGCACTCCGGCTGCTGCTAATGATTTGTGGCGGCCCGGCCATGGGTAATTAACCCTTGATAATTACCAGATCCATCCATAGCTTACCATGGCATGATGGTAGGCTGGTGGCGCTACCATTGAGCTTAACCACCACCTCCACATCGCTGGAGCATTTACCATATTGACTTAATCCGACACAACACTAAACATAGCATGTTCATAGAAATAGTAATTGAAATAATTATGCAAACTGACAAAATAGATGAAGAAATTATATCTAAATGTGATAAAGCATCAAAATTACTCCAAAGGCTAGAACTAGAAACTCTAGCAATATCTGACATAAAGGTGACATAGCCACATCCCAAGCAACTATAGCGGCATTGTCTCCTATGTTGAGATTGCCGAACAAGTAATTGACGTCCGGGAAGTTGTCATCGTTGTGGAAGTCGTCATGAGACGATGTCGTGTTGCGACTAATCACACTAGAGCGCTACTAAAAAACCCAATCGCCTCGAGGCCGGCCTACAGTACCGTCCTTTGGCGTACGCCGGAAGAAGGGATGGGGAAGATGTGAGCAGCGGCGCAAGGTTTTGGAAACATGTAATCTCATGTCTCGTCCATATTAGGGTTCACATCAACAATTATATAGCGCATGCGATAGAGGTCGTGAGGCACAGTCCCCATTCAAGTCAACACAACCCACAGTCCTAAAAAAACTGGAACCGTCTAATAAAATGTATGTTAGTGACTCACGAACTAATCAATTAATACATGATTAATTTTCCAAACACCAAAAATATAGATATGCATACGTATGAGCTCGGCTCGGCTCAATTGTGCAACCCGGCGTCGTGTCAAACACGAAGGGCAACGAAGGAGGAGGATTAGGCGAGGGCTTCTCCTCTTTTCACATCTTATTGGGAGTAGAAAATCTCAGCGTCCAACTAGCAAAATGAGACTATATTTTGGTCCTAACTAGTGCAGCCGTATATAGGCCAATAAAAATTTCAGAATTTGTATTTGCTATGTGCCTTAACAGCAAGTTTCAACAATCACCAGATTGCGCGGCGAGATCTCTTCTTCTTTTACCGTCATACGTACCGACAACGCAGATAATCTACGCGAGTAGAGCTGCACCGCCTAGCTCCTAGCAACGCAGTAAATTATGAGCGGCGGTTGTTGCGTCGCGTGGCCGGCCGGCCTAGCTTGCGGCGGTGCCGTGCCTGCCACCGCCACCACCGCTCTTCTCCTACCTGGCGAAAGTTACTGCGCCGCGCCGCGCACAGAGCACTCGACGAGGGGAAGAAAGATGTCTAAAAGTTACCGTTCGCTCCATGATTCTGCAGGCAAGTGGATAAGACGCCGGGCCCCACGTTCCCAGGGCGGGAAGGAAAACCCTCCATGCGATCCGTCCAACAGCCATGATGCCATGGTGGAAAAGATCGTCGATCGAGAGCTACCGCCACCGTGCATGCGTAGAATCGATCCGATTTGATTGATGGCGCAAGCTAATGTTCGGTTCGGGTATATGATGGCAACGGGCCAGATGTTCTCGATCACTACAGTGCAGGTGGAGCTGAGCAGCGACGAATTGACGACCCAACATATGAACTCAGATAGTTGCCGCTTTTGGCCGGCGCGCGCCGCCGCTCTTCAGCGAGAAATTTCTGACACCCGCGCGCGGTTTGCTGGCTCGCCGGCCGTTCTCGGAAGTCGTCGGCGGTCGATCGCCGGCGCGTTCGCGCGTGCATGATCGATACACGCGAGTGGAGCCGCAAATGCTTCGCACATATACATATGTCAAAGGCCAAGCTCCAAATCACAGGTCAAAAAGATAAGCAAAGCCATGATTAACTAGGCACCCGTATGCACCTGCACTCTTGCGCTTGGCTTTGGCCACTACTACTTGCGCACTTGCCCTGTTGCCAATCGATAAACGACGTGCATGCATGCATTCCCGTGCGAGGCCGGCCGGCTGGCGCGCGCGCCCTCGTGCACGCGCGCGTGGCATGTAGAGATCTGTCTTAGTTTTGCTTCACTTCACCACCAGGGGATTAGACTGAATATACCAAGATGCAACCAAGCTAGATAGCTTCCATCCAAATGCGTCCGAGAAGAGGAGAGACCGGCGCGACGATCGACCGGCCACCAGTCACCGTCGAAGCCAGGTGTTTGAGCATATCTCGATTTTATCCAAGCGCGCTATACCGCTCGATATGCCTTGTTGGTTAGTATCCATACACACACACTTATAATGCGAAAAGCTCTTCTCGACGGCGCCTTCTCCGAACAAACCAACAACATCGTACAAGGACGCGAAAGCACACCTCATCGTACAAAGGCACGCTATATAGCTGGTTCTCGCTATTCGCTAAGGATTGATGCCTTGGGGAGCAAAATACAATATACGAGTTTTTTGGAGGCAAAACACACACAAAAATCTAATATAAGCTCTCTCCAACAAAAAGTTCTTTCCACCATTCTTTTTTTGGAATGTGGTTTTCCAAAGAGAGAAGAGATTTACAGAAGATCGGTTTCTAAGTTTTTTTAACTGCGATTTTCTCCCTTTTCCATTAATTATTCAAAAGAAATATAATACACCAATTTGGCCACTATTAGTAGATAAAATGATTTATTTTACTTCACAATCCCAAATATTTGCTTAGGATTCAGTACATAAATATTTAATTTCATTTCTTCCATTTTATCTCCTCATGTCTTCAAGGTATGTCTACCAACAGCAATAAAAAGGGAAACATAAAAGAAGAGAATATTTTGCTAGGAAAACCCGTTGTATGGCCTCGCCATCAAGACCATACAACGGGACAAAAAACCTACCCATAAACTACTGCATAACATCCAAAAGTCTCAACATAGTTCACGACCACCAACGTTCGAAAGAGCCACCAAACCAATAACAGCAACACGCATCAGCAAAGCGCAGCCCTGAGCTTTCCATGCATGATCATCAACCTTCGAAGAACCAGAGACGACGAGCGCGCCACTCCATCACCAACCATCGTTTCCTAGAGTCCAGTAAGCTCTAATGCCCTGTACATTAGCTGCTCAGCACCCCCTTTGATCAACATCTCGTCGTCAGCTCCATACAAACCTACCCAATAACAAAGAAACAAGCACATAGAGAAGATAGTCACCACAGGAAACCTCACAGCCTTTTTTTCAAAAGTTATCAGATTCCTAACATTCCATATTCGCCAACAAGCCACAACAAAAATAAACATATGAAACATTGTGCCATGTGAGAAATAAACATGAAACCAAGAAATGCATTGCCACAAGGAATTTGGGCAAGTTTCAGTTTTAAGAGCATTGCGCACCACACCCCACGCAACTTTAGCATGAGAGCAAGAGAAAAAAATTTGGGGCAGTTTCCTTACAATCACAAAAGGAGCACAACTCCACTTCCTTTTTTTTTCAAATTATCGGGGTGAGAATAGCATTTCTGAAAACTTGCCACAAGAAAATTTTAATTTTAACAGGAATTGGCCTTCCAAATCCACTTATTATTGGCCCCGACTAGATCATTTTCCAAGCACCGATACATTGATTTTATGGAAAATCTCTTATTAGCAGTGAGGCATCATATACAACACCATCCTCAACATCAGATCTCCTGCAGGAAACCATGTTTGATATACTCCCACTGATTCACCATATGAGGAAGTAATCCCCTCCGAAAAGGTATAATAAACCCACGGCTTAACACTTTTTCGGAAGTCCAATCTTTAGCATGACAAGTATCATATAAGGCAGGGTAAGCCTCACACAAGGGAACTTGGTCCAGCAATGGATCAATCCAAAATCCTACCAAGTTGCCTTTATTCAAGATAAAAGAAGACTCCCTCAGCTTTAACAAGGATTTCCCAACAGGGAGAATCCGACACCCTTGGTTTCGCAGAAACCATAGACTTATTTTTCAAATATTTAGCCCTCACAATGTCCTGCCAAATGTCCTTTTGAGTTTCGAATTTCCACCACCACGTAGGTAATAAAGCAATATTTTGTATCCTCAAATGCTTCACTCCAAAACCCCCTTTACTTTTTGAATGGCACACTCTATTCCACTTTACCATGTAGTAATTTGTTTTTCAGCCCAAACAAAATCTCCTACTATGTTTATTCAGCTATTCAATGAAAGTCAAGCAAAATAAAAACATCGACATGTAAAAAAGAAGGGATACCTTATAAGAAGGAATCTAACAAGATCGGTCTTTAAGTTGTTGCCACAAAAATCTGGAAGTCATATTATATCCACCATGCTCAAATCAGTGCTACATATTTAGTGTTAATCTGAAAATACTACTATTTAAGCTTGGGAAGGACCCATGTTAGAGTAATCTCCGCCGGTTGAACTTAGGGTAAGTACTAAAAATCTTGGAATTAATCGAGTATATGTTGAACCGAAATTTTGAACATGTCATTGACTAGGGAGTTGTTCGGCTCATTTTGGCTTGAACCAGTCGCCGATCTTGGTAAGCCAAGCTGACTACATTTTCTTGAAAAGGTTATTTTTATCCGAATTTGAATAAAAATAAATTTCAGATATACTATTTTAAATATTTTTGCAACTTTCAGCCAAATATGAAAGCGAAAGATTCACACTTTTCAAACCAATCTGAAAAGCTCTTGTATTTATGTTCTATAAGTACTCTAGAAAAATTGAGATAACTTTCCAGGACATTTGAAAGTTTGGACTGAATTTTTAACATTCGGCCAAAATTTTGATACTAAATTAAACTTCTCAAAACGTAGTGAAAACTATGTCCTTTATAAAAAAAGAACTTAGCTTTTCAAGAATTGTGAAGAGTAATAATTCATTGATTCGCGCTTCGGAGCTATAATCCAGGACCAAAGAGCTTATAATCGATCAAGTCATGTAAAATATTGTTTGACGAATTGTATATATGACTTTGAGTATAATACCCCCTACTAATGTCACACAAATTTCTGGATATTGGTTGAGGGGTGTAGAGAAGGATGATAAAGATCATATCCAAGTTGGAGTATGTCCTTTCTTATGGGCTATTTGGAATAAAAGAAACAGTTATACTTTTTTCACAATGCAGAATCTAATTGTTCATGCAGTTCGCTCCTTTGGCTACTCATCGGATTTGCACATGGTCTTACATGCAGCCCATGGAGAAGCGTCAGGATATGGATACTGGGTTCAACCGATTGAAAATGGTTGCGCGGGGTATATACAGCCCGGTGCAATTGACCTTTTGCTCTTCGGATAGCATGTTGATGCATGATCATTTGTTGTTGTCCTTTCTTTTTATATGGTTGATCCATGCTTCACTTTATGTGACCCGTGAGTTGCAAACTTTTGTAATAATCGAATAATAGCATAGTAATAAAAGTTGTATTCATCAATCGACGCACAGGCTAGTATATCCCCATTTCAAAAAAAAAAAAAACCATCTGAGTCCCAAATTTGCCCATAATGATAGTTGAAACATAGCAATTAGCTTTAGATAGAAAAAACTTTTTTTTTCTAATTAGCGCTACACAAGTAAAATTTTCTTTGTATACTCCTATTTCTCATGTGATGCACACAGCTTGAGGCCCCGTTTGGCATCAAACTATTTTTGAAGTATTTAGGGAATACTTCAGTTTCTAAAAATACTGAAGTATTAAATACTGTAAGGTGTTTGGATATGATAAATATTATGATTTTAAAACTAAAGGATTCTCTAAAATTATATTTTTTTCAGGTATTGAATAAAGAGGACTGGCCCTCTTTTTTCTAAAACTAAGAAAGAAGAAAAGCTGAAAGTATTGCTTTGCCAAGCACTAAAATACTATAGTATTGATATACTTCAGTTTTAGAAAAAAATGTAGTTTTGGAGAATATCTGTTTTAAAATCACAATAATCATTTTATCCAAACACCTAAACTATTTAGTACTTTCGAATATTTAGAAACATGAGTATTATATGGATACTTCAAAAAATATTAAATGCCAAATGGGGCCTTAGGCCCTTGCTTAGCTTTTACAGGGAAAATCAATGAAGGAAATAACAAATAGATTGGCATTTTGTGGCGAGTTTTGTCAGAACAATAAAATTGATTGACACGCTAACTAGCTGGGCAATACTTAAGAATAATGATAATCAATTATGATAAAATTGGTTGATTCACTCATTCGCAACATCATTTTAGTTATTTGTACCCGTCAATCGGCAAGAGATGATCTAATCTACTCCCTTGTTCCATAGTTTCTGTTGCGGTTTTCCAAATTTGAACTACAATAATTATGAAATGGAGCATATAATTTCTTTTGCGGTTTTACTTCAAATTTAAACTAGTACAATAATTATGAAACGGAGTACTAATTAGTTGCATGCTTCCCACGCGAGTATATTTTCTCAAGTAGTCTTAGTGCATTTTCTTGTGAGAACACAGAACTTTGTTGATCAACCAGAAACACAGCTATGTGCAACAAAAGCGAGCTTGCTGCTCGTCCAAGCATGAGGGTTGATGAGCTGGTGGCCTGCGCTAGGTCGCCAACAGTAGCTGCATGCGCACGTGAGATATATGAGCAGCCGGCCGGCCGGCCGACGCCGACGTTCTCAAGAGATCGGAACACGCATGTGCAAAAATCGATATTTACAACCATCCATATTAGGGTCGATGTTGCTCGTTCCATCCTAGCTTTCACATTTGCGTGCGAACGAAGCGCGTGCATTGTCGCACTGTGGGACCACACACAACTGATCGAACTAAGCACGCACGCGCGCCCACAAAGATGATATTTATCATCAAGTAGCAGTGTAGAGTTTAGCATATCCAACTGGCCACATAATTAATTAAGTAGCACTCCATTTTGGATGTTACTAGCTAGCTAGCCAAGCCTGGACTCGATCAGGAGTACTCTCAGGACCATTGCCGAATGCCGACGATCCATGAACCCAAATTTAAAACAGCAAGAAAACCATGCATCCTTCCCAAAATACAGTAATTAAGTGCATGACAACGTACGTGAATCACCCCAATTTTGGAGTTGAAGCACCCCAACTTTGGAGTTGAGGCACCCCAATTTTGGCAAAGTTAAGCACATGACTACATGAGTACCACTGTCTCTGATGTATGAATACGGATATATACTATCGATCCGAGATTGGTAGGGTTAGAATCTGCCGAAACTCCTTTGCCAGTTTGGCGTTTCGAAAAAGGCATGGACACGTACGGGGGCATGTGGATCCCAGGGGTTCAGCACCGGTAGACACTAGTCCAGTGTTGGAGAAGCTTGGAGGCAATGATCAGGTCTAGCCCACGCCGGACCGTCGGCCGCCACGGCGTGACTGTTCCTGCCGGCACCGGGATCCGACGCGATCTTGCTGCTCGTTGAACTTTGTGTGTTGTGCATTTGCTTATGTAATTCTGATGGCGCGCGTATCTAGGAAATCATCTGTGTGTCTAGGTGTAAATAAAGACGATTCAGATCAGCATTGTACATAATACTATACCATAAGCAGGACAGTAACGATTCATACCATTTCAGCTCGAGTCCGATGACACTTTTTTTTTTCTTTTTCGAAAAGTACACCGATCCATTCATAATCTTCAACGGCAGTACAAGAAATTTGAAAAGTATAAAAATTACAAAC
>NC_061509.1:157245365-157427092 GCF_022539505.1 Lolium rigidum | reverse complement strand
TTTCTACACAATATTCCTCGAGAGGTTCATGGGAATATTAAAGAAATATGTTCGTAACCGTGCTAGGCCGTAAGGAAGCATCGCCAAGGGCTATGGAAATGAGGAGGTAATTGAGTTTTGTGTTGACTTTGTTCCCGACCTTAAGCCGATTGGTCTTCCTCGATCGCGGCACGAGGGGAGACTAAGTGGAAAAGGCACGATCGGAAGGAAATCAACGATATGTATGGACGGCCATTCTCTCGACCGAAGCACACCACACGCTTCCGACCAATTCCAGCTTGGTGGCTCCGTACTTTGAGAAACACAAGAATATTTTACGCTCGGACAACCCGGGGAAGCCTGAATCCTGGATTAGGAAGGCCCACATGGAGACTTTCGGCAGTTGGTTTAGAAAACATTTAATGAATGACAATAAGGTTGTAGATCAGTTGTACATGTTGGCCAAGACACCATCTTCGACTATAACGACTTTCCATGGGTACGAGATAAATGGGAATACATTTTACACGATCGCCCAAGATAAAAAGAGCACCAACCAAAACAGTGGTGTCCGCTTTGATGCGGCAACCGAGAGTGGGCAAAAGGTCACATATTATGGTTACATAGAGGAGATATGGGAACTTGACTATGGACCCTCCTTTAAGGTCCCTTTGTTCCGGTGCAAATGGTTCAAGCTAACAGGAGGTGGGGTAAAGATGGACCAGCAATACGGAATGACAATGGTGGATTTCAACAATCTTGGTTACCTTGACGAACCATTCGTCCTAGCGAAAGATGTCGCTCAGGTTTTCTATGTCAAGGACATGAGTAGCAAACCGAGGAAACGGAAAGATAAGAAAACGATCGAGTACATCATGCGATGATCCAAAGCGCCACATTGTTCTTTCAGGGAAAAGAAACATCGTGGGAGTGGAGGACAAGACAGACATGTCAGAAGATTATAATATGTTTGGTGAAATTCCGCCCTTCAAAGTGAACACCGACCCAAGCATTAAGTTAAATGATGAGGATACTCCATGGTTACGGCCCAATCGTAAGCAAGCAGGGACACAAGGGAAGAAATGATGTGTAATAATTTATTGTACCAAACTTTGTTGAATGGATCATGTGAATTATATTATCCGTGATGTGTTCTGGTGTCCATTTTCGAATGATTCGATTGATTCGAGATAGCACTGATGATACATGAAATTTGGAGTGATTTAGTCATACTCCTGCCTAGGCGTATAATATGCATACTCGTAGTCTTCATAGTCGCCGCCGTTGTACTGGTAGTCGTCGCCTTCTAAGTTGCCGCCGCCGTCGTCGCTGCCGTCGTCGTCGGCCGTCGGGCGGCGCTCGTGGCTCGAACCGAGGGTAGCGCAGGCGGGGGATATTGCCGGCCGTGATGTAGTCCATGACGCTCGCGCAGTCCGGCCGTACCACCATAGCCGACGGCCGGCCTCGTGGAAGTTCCCAGGAGGCAGACCGTCCTCCTCATACCTGGTGAGCGCCCTCTCACGCCGATTGATGAAGAAGGCGTCCCAAGTATGCTGGTTATCGGGATGCCAGCGGGGATTCATCCGCTGCTCCGGCGTGAGATCGAGGTAGTAGTGGTTCGTGATGGCCGCCCGGCGCGCAGTACCCTGAGGGACGGGAGGGACCGGCACACCGTCGGCGCTTAGGCTCCAGCCGGCGGGAACGCGGTAGCCCGGTGGGCAAGGGTAGTTCGAGGCGCAAAGCTCCTCCACCTGCTGGTAGGTTAGAGTGGGCGCGGTGGAAGCCATGAGAGAGTGATGAGAGATTGTAGAGATGTGATAATGCTGGCCAAGCCGGGCTACATATATGTACTGACAAATGGCGGAAAAAATGGGAGCGGGAAGACAGGAGGCGGGAAGAAAGTGGCGGGAAGAAAGAGGCGGGAAGAAAGTGGCGGGAAGAAAGTGGCGGGAAGAAAGAGGCGGGAAAGAACTGGCGGGAAGACAGGCCGGGGAGAATTTTTAACATTTTGAATTGAATTAGTTTTACATTTCTTAATTTTTTGATATACTATTTGTATTTTTAACATTTTAAATTGAATTAGTTTTACTTTTCTTAATTTTTTGATATACTATTTGTATTTTTAACATTTTTAATTGAATTAGTTTTACTTTTCTTAATTTTTTGATATACTATTTGTATTTTTAACATTTTTAATTGAATAAGTTTTATTTTTTTGATTTTTTTGATATATTATTTGTATTTTTAACATTTTGAATTGAATTAGATTTATTTTTCTGCATTTTTTGATATATTATTTGTATTTTATGATTTTGAAATGAATTAGTTTTATTTTTTGGAATTTATTGATATATTATTTGTATTTTTAACATTTTGAATTGAATTAGTTTTATTTTTCTGAATTTTTTGATATATTATTTGTATTTTATGATTTTGAAATGAATTAGTTTTATTTTTCTGTATTTTTAACATTTTGAAAAACAAAAAGTAATTTGAAAAATACCTTTGCTCGCGGTTGGCCTCGCCAACCGCGACTAAAGGTCTGTGCGCGCGGGAAATAAAAACCCGGCGAAAAAAGCCTTTAGTCGCGGTGGGTCTGGCCAACGCGACTAAAGGGTACCCTTTAGTCGCGGGCCGCCTCCCCAACCGCGACTAAAGGGGGGGGCTATAAATACTCCGCGCGAACCGTCGCCTCCGCCATCGTCTTCTCCGCATCGTCTTCCCCGTCGCCTCCGTCTCCTGCCGAGCGCCAGACGCCGCCCGCCAGATGCCGTCGCCGCACTCGCCGTCGCCGCAGACGCCGTCGCCGCCGCCCTCTCGTCGCGCCATCTCCCGTATGTCGCCGCCCCGCCCCTACCGTACTCGTGTCGGCGCCCGCCGGACGCGCCGCCGCCGCCGCCGGACGCGCCGCCGCCGCCCGCACGCACGCGCCAGACGCCGCCCGCGCTCCAGACGCCGCACCGCCAGACGCCGCCCGGCCGCGCGCCAGAAAGGAGAGAGAGAGAGGGCCGGGCCGGATTTTTCCCTTTTTTTTGTGTTTTTTTGTTCTTTTTAATTTTAACTAGTTAATTAGTTTAACAAAAACGGTAAATTAACAAAAAAAAGTAAAACTTGATAATTTGTAACTAAAATTTTGTATACTTAACAAAAATTTGTAACTAAAATTTTGTATACTTAACAAAAATTTAACTAAAATTTTGTATACTAACAAAATTTTGTATACTTAACAAAATCTTGACATAACAAAATTTAACTTACCAAAAATTTTACTTAACAAAAATTTTACTTAACAAAATTTTGACTTAAGAAAAAATTTACTTAACGCCGTCGCCACCGCCCTCTCGGTCACCGCCACCGCCCTCTCGGTCACCGCCACCGCCCTCTCGGTCACCGCCACCGCCCTCTCGGTCACCGCCACCGCCCTCTCGGTCACCGCCACCGCCCTCTCGGTCACCGCCACCGGTCTCTCGGTCACGCGCGCGGTCACTGCGTCCCCCCTTTCACCACCGCCACCGGTCTCTCGGTCACGCGGTCCATCGCGTCCCCCTCTCGCCTCCCTCGTCGCCCTCTCTCTTTATATGTAGAAGAGATGTGATAATGCATATACACAATTAATTTGTTTTTACTACATGTTTTCGGGACTCGACATATGGCGGACGATAGAGCTGACCCGATTATGGACAACTATGATCCGGACGCTGAAGACCATATGTTCGACATCATAAACGGCGATATTATATATGTGCCGACCGGACAAGAAGAAGATGATATCTCTTCTTATCTGAACCTTGACGGTGAAGATGAAGGGCGCCGTCAGCAAGATGATGCCGAAGAAACGTCGATAAACGACGATCTTCAAATGGAAGTAGCAACCACCTCCGGCGCCGAGGTATATATATATACATTGAGCCTCTGGTGATACAAACTAACTGATTTGAATAATTATGTGTGTACTAACGCGCGCGACTCTCTTTCTTATTTTAGCCCTCGGCCGGATCGTCGAAACAATCGAGTACGTCGTCAAAGCGTGGCGCAACCAAGACGATGAAACAAGAAGAAACATGCACCATCGAGGTTGTCGACAGTGCAACCGGCAGGCCCCTGGAGCCCCGCAAGAACGCCACCAAGTTTGTCAACCAATGCGGAGCCATTGTTAGAGACAACGTCTCGATCACCGTCCAGGAGTGGAATGAGCCAAAGAAGGCACGAGTTGGTTTCACTTTTGTCGATAAGAGAACAAAAAAAGATTGCTTCAACAAGCTTATGGAACATTTCGTTCTACCTCCGGAATACAACAAATTCGATGAGGAGGGTAACAAGATTAAGGAAAACAAGGAGAGGAGGAGGCTAGTCAAACAGTTCGCTCTTCATAAGATGTCCGCGGCATTCGGAAATTCAAGCAAAATCTAGCCCATGACTTTGTCAAGGAGAACAAGACTCCGGATTTCAAAGGACAATATGAGAAACCGAAACATGATTGGCCAGAATTTGTGAAGTAAAAGAAATCGGAGCGAGTTCCTTGAAATATCGAAAAAAATAAGGAAAATGCGGCTAAGAAGGAGTACAATCATATTATGGGGCCGGGAGGGTATCGCCTTTGGGAGCCTAGGTGGGAGAAGATGGAGAACGAGCCGAGGGCGCGAGGAATCCGTCCGAGTACGGAGGGATGGGACCCAAGGGCCAAAAGCTGGTGGTACGGGCATGGGGGATCGGCTGAACCCGGAGACAGGGGAGTGTGTTTACCGGGGCAAAATAATTAAACCCACCCAAAAGCTTATTGAGGCAATGAGGGATGCTCAAGAGGGGAAGATCAAGTTCAAGAGAGAACGACGCGCTGACAAAAGCCCTCGGGAATCCTGAACACGGAGGACGTGTACGAGGCATGGGGCACATTCCGTGGAAAATAGGGTTCCCCCAGAACGATGACCTGTACGGTTACAGAAGCCGTAAGAGAAAGATGGATCGGGAAGCAGATGTTGTGGCGCGGTTGGTTTCGGAAATGGATGTGATGAAGAAAACCGTGAGTGCACTAGTAGCCGAAAGAGATGCGGCTCGGGCGCGAGCATGAAGATCATCCATTGGATCTCGGAAGCCAGCAGCGGAGAAGCAGCGTGGCTTCCACGGAGGCCCCACCGGCTGGTGCACCGACGATCGAAATTACTGCACCAGAGCCTCTGGTGGTCGAAATTACTGCACCGGAGCCTCCTCGCTACCCCGTGGACGATATAAAGGAGATGAAAGAATGTCATCTGTATTATCCTATCGGGAACATGTCCATGAAGGTAGCCATCGGCAGTGCTTTACCATGTTTACCGGAGCACTCCACCACAACAACCCCATTCAAGATGGCTATGCTCGTGTCACGGTGGAGGACATAGTCCAAGGGTTTGAGGACCTGGACATTGACATTGCTACACCCGAAGGGGCGAGAAGACTTGGAGATGTCAAGCGCCGGTTCATTCTATGGCAAAAGAAGTTTATCAAGTTTCCAGGCGAGGCGCCAACAAGTCCACCCCCCTACGGTGGTGGTGGCGGTGGCGGTGGTGGTGGTGGTGGTGGTGCTTCACCTACACCTCCTTCACGAGGGCCGACGCCGCCCCCCAATTCACCTCCGGCGGGTAAGCAGCCGCCGCCCCCCAGTCCGCCCCGGGCGGGTAAGCAGACGCCGCCCCCAATCCACCTCCGGCGAAGAAGCGAAGCGGTCCTGGACTATCAACCCGGACCCTTATGTACCTAAGACCACAAAGGTACCGGAGCCATCACCGAAGCCTCTCCCCACGAGGCCTTGGGAACGTCTCGCCGAGGAAGTCGACGCGGCCGCGACTCGCGATTATGAGAAATGGAAGGCGGAATGCAAGAAGAAAAGAGAGCCCGAGCCCAAGCCAGTATTTTCTGATGATCAAAAGAAGTGGGCTAAGTCATTTTTGAGCACACCGTCCCAAGCCGCGAAGAATCTGCCTGACGACTATGCACGTGAACTTCGTAATCAGGCACGCATGTTGAAGGAGAAGAAAGAGGAGGCCGAGAAAGCGGAATTAGAAAGTAAAAAAGCGGGAAACGAGTTGCCCAGCTCGGGGAACAAAGTAAACAATCAATTGCCCCGCTTATAGTGACAGCCGCTGGTCCGGATGCCCCCGATATCATAGAAGCTGCGGCAGCACAGAGATTGACCGTAACAAGTGCCAGAGAACAAGCGGCCAACTTAGGTATTACTCTTCGTGAACTGTTAGGCCTTGATGAGGCGCCAGTGAAGGAGGTAGTACTTACATATGTGAAGAATGGGCCTCTCGTCGAGCCTGCGCATGAAGAGGATCTACCTCCACAAATGAAAGGTCTGCTGAAATGGTACAAGGGTTACATAAAAAATAAAAACGCCAAAGAATATATTTATGCGGAAGTTGGATATGAGCATCACTTCAAACAGTACTCTGTACAAATTCATCTGAGTGAATTGTTCCAGCTTTTCAATCTGCGCGAGCTCGACAAATCTATCATTAGTTGCTACGTTCTGTAAGTGATTTATTTCTACCCCATCTCGTTCATATTGCCTGCACAATATATATGTCCTAACTATATTGTTGTGTCCTCTATTATACATGCAGATTGAAGATTAAGGAATGCAGAGTAAGGAACATCCATGATGTTGGGTTCATTGACCCACACATCGTTAATGAATATACGTTACAACATCACCCCACCGACGTGGAGGAAGACCTGTGGCAGTTTCTTACAAAGCAGGAACTCAAAAGTGATATTCTATTTCCTTACCATTTTGGGTGAGTGTTTATGTCTTGAGCACATTCTCTTTTGTTTACTCCATGCATGGTATGTGGCCAGCTAATCGATGAGTTATGCATGACGTACTGTGCATGTATCGTGTCCGCAGGTTCCACTGGATTCTGCTAGTAATTAAAATTGACAAATCAGAATGTCTCATCCACGACTCTCGAATATGGATCCGGCGCATTGGGCCGACATGAGAAAAATGATTCAAAAGTAATTGTTTTCATTCATTTGCGCTCTATATCGATCGGCCTATTTCGTTCATTTCCTAATTAATTAGCTTCAAGTAATTAACTAATAACTCTCTTGTTCATTTAATTTTCTTTGCCTCGTACGGTTTGGAGACGGTTCTCAGATACAAAGGTCGGTGAATTCAAAAAAGAGCTACATTTCATGCGGTCAAAGGCTAAGAATGGTGGCGATATTGAGCCACCGGGGACCAATCTATGTGGATACTATGTCCGTGAGATGATCCGGAGATACACCTCGAGCGCGTTCCGAGTGATACCAATGCTCGGAGGAATAACCTCCGGATGATGCTTAGTCCGAAGCTCGCTTCCGACCACTTCAAGAGGAACTAGCTGGATGGTTCAGGAGGGAAGTCCTCGATCCTAAAGGAGAACACCATTACGAGGACGTAGAACTATACATGCATTAAATTATGTATGGAAACTTGTTCAAACTTGTATATGGTCATCCGATGATATTGAATATATATTGTATATTCCTCTTGAATTCTTTTTGGTTCTAATTTCAAATTTGTTTGAAATTGTACATTCATATGCATGTATGTAGTACCGTAGAATATGTGAAACTCCTTCAAAATTACAATAAACCACAAAAGAAATAAAACAATACAAATTAAACAGAAAACAGGTTTAGGGGGGGGGGAGGTTTAGGGGGGCCTAAAACCCTAAACCTGCGGCGGCCTTTAGTCGCGGTCGGCCAGAAGAACCGCGACTAAAGGGCCTCCGCCCCGACGGTCGCCTGGCGCCCACGTGGACGGGCCTTTAGTCGCGGTTCGTAAGCAACCGCGACTAAAGGGGGGGGGGCTTTAGTCGCGCTTATTTGGTCGCGGTTGCGCAACCGCGACTAATGGCAGTTGCGAACCGCGACCAAAGGCCCTTTTTCCACCAGTGCATGTTTCTTTTCTATGGGTGTCCCTTTTGGACAACCTATTTCACACTCCGAGTATCACTTTTTTGTGTGTGTTTTTGGTTGTGTGCCTCGATTAGTTCTTGACATTACGTTGTTGCACAGGTTAGTTATATTTAATATCTTCTTGATATTAAATAATATCAATAAATAATATCTTCGTGATATTAATATATCTTTTTTATTAAAAAATTTGTTACACTTCCGATGGAGTGGTATCATGTATCTTCAGTATCATTTAATTTACATATTAATATTCATTTTTTATGTGAATTTAATAGACTATCATGCCATTAAAAAATCTCGCAACCTAAAATTGATTTTGGCGGCCTTCGAGCAACTTTCGGTCTAAAAATTAATTTTTAGAAGAGTGAATTGTTTTGTTTCGGTGATGGCCAAGATGACAAACTCTTTATGCGGAGTTGTTTGGTTGTGGGCGAGGCCAGTTTCCTGTTTGTTTTTTGGGGATTCCGATTCGATCATTATCGGAGACTTCCAAATGCTGAATGAAAAATAGTTGAGGAAAGACTTCAAAAATGTCTTAGTAACCTTGGACGAAGATTGGTACTCATTAATTTAGTACTGACAAATATGGTACTGTATATGATATCTTTCTTTCTTTTGCCAAAAGGAGTCCTACAAAAACTCGATTATTATTGATCAAGATTCTTTTGACAAGAGGATAGCGAGAAAAAGAAATATCGACTGGTTAATTGGATTATAGTTTGTAGACCCAAAGACCATGGTGGGCTTGGAGTTCATGATCTTCAGGTGAAGAACTCAGCTTTACTAGGTAAATGGATGTTTAAGCTTCGTACCGAGGATCGGGTTTGGCAAACTATGCTGAGACCGAAGTATATCGGTTCGAAAGCGCTATCACAAGTGGTCTGGAAACCTGGGGACTCGCATTTTTGGGCTGGGTTAATGGCATCGAATAAATTATTCTTTGGCCATGGTACTTTCTCTATCAATATGGAACACAGATACGATTTTGGTATGTATTATTCGTCGCAAAAGTGATAAGTGATATCATTGCTAATGACTACCTCACCTCCGGATGTGACTTTCAGATGGGATTTTTTGGGCCCACGACTAGTTGCACGGAACTCCTTACTTGTTCGTTTGGAGGATATCCATCTATCGGACGCACCTGACGAATTTTGATGGAATCTACATGCCAACGGCAATTTCTCGGTAGATTCCCTTTACAAAGCAATTGTTCTATCAGATAAACCAGTTGATAATAACAAGAAAATTTGGAAGATGATAATACCGTTAAAAAACAAAAAATTGCATGGTATCTTCGTCGTGGGGTTATTCTCACCAAAAATTATCTTGTTAAGCGAAATTGGCATGGAAGTACTTGATGTGTGTTGTGTCATCAAGATGAGACTATCAAACACTTGTTCTTTCGGTGCCGGTTTTCTAGATCTATATGGTCGATCATCCAAGTAACTTCTAACCTTTATCCTACGGCTAGTGTCGACAACGTCTTTGGCAATTGTCTTCATGGTACCGATTTAAGGTTCCGAAGACTTACTAGGATGGTTGCGCTTGCAGTTATGTGAACGTTATGGCTATGTAAAAATAATAAAATCAATAATGATAAAAATTGTTCTATCTTACAGGTTTTCTATAGATGTACCGTTATTCTCCGTTTGTGGTCGACTCTTCAGAGGATGGAGAATCACGACCTCTTTACGGAGGTCTGTACACGATTGGAGGCTACGACGAGGAATACTTTTTCCCTAAATGCGTGGCCGCATAATCTGCGGATCGGAGCTCCTCCTGTTTCATAGGCGTTTTACATTTTCTCGTTACGACATGTATTCCATCTTTTTTCTTTCTTTTATGAATAGTTAGAGAACCTTTAAACAGTTGTGTGCATCCTGGTTATGCAGAGGTCGGGTGTAATTGCTTGTTTCAAGTAATAAAAGCGCCTATTATTTGAATAAAATCAAACAAGAAATTGCATTTGTTCACTTTATATATAAGAAATCATGTTGTAACCTTTCACTCAGTGCAATGACTCATATGCCCCGTTATCTCCAACATTCATATAAAAATGCTCCTTCCCTTGTTAACCAACTTGCGTAAACACAACTTGTGCAAGCAAATGCTATAGAAAATGATGCTCACAAACTGACGGATTGCGGAAACCAATCAATTTATGCTGAACTTTAAGCATATTTCCTGTGTTGGACGGGCTTATGGCATGATGCTGTTGTGTGTGTGTGTGGTGGGAATTAAGGGGTACTACATTCTCCCTTCATTCAGGTTTATAAGTTAAAGTTCCACACTTTTTTTTATTGACTATTAATTTAATCAACAAAATTCTCGGTGCACATATATACAACCATGAGGCAGAGTGGATCTTCTGTTAGTTTTTTTTTTCCGAATAGGGGAGCACAACCCCAGCCTCTGCATCAAAGCACAGCCTTATTCATTGCAAAATATAGATTCAGAGTTTACATCTTAAGGATCACACAAAGTTTCAGAAAAAATCAACCAACAAACAAAGGCTAAAAACATCTCTCTACGCATCATTTTGGATCCTATTAGATTGCCACCAGCCACCCTGGTTGAATATAGCCCGAACAACCACCATCAACCGAGTGCATCCAGAATCCATATGTTCCCGCTGCTCCATAGGAAGGAGGAAAGATCACATGTGAATCCAGTATATGCCTTTGTAGATGACCGGCAAAAAGTTTGGCACACTTGTTTTGTTAAACACAACATCGTTTCGACAATTCCTAATTGCCCAAGAATTCTATCCTTAACAATTGGTTCAATCCTATTAAGACAATTCCCAAACATATTGGTTAAATTAGCAGGTGGTTGAACATTAAAAGTAAAATAAGCAACTCTCCAAACAAGTTTAGCAAATGGACATGAAATAAAGAAATGGTCAATAGTCTCCTCAGCGTGACAAAAAACACACTTCGTACATCCAGTCCACCGTCGTTTTGCTACGTTATCTTTAGTGAGAAGAACCTTTCTATGTAGGAACCACATTAAGACCTTTATCTTTAAAGAAACCTTTAACTTCCAAAGATACTTCCGCGGAAATCTAGTATGTTCATTCATAAAATCTGTGTACATAGATTGAACCGAGAAATACCCTGAAGAAGTTAAACGCCATGAGAACCTATCAGGAGCATCGACCAGGTTAATACTCATCGATCCTTCCACTAAATTTAACCATGCTTCATACTTATCTCTTGTCAAAACCCGATTAAAACCAACATTTAGCGGTGTATTGGACAAAACATTTACAACCGTAACATGTTTATGTTGCACAATGTTATATAGCAACGGATATTGATTGTATAGAGATGTGTTACCCGGCCAGATGTCTTCCCAAAATCGAGTGCTAGCCCCGTCCTTAATGACAAACGAGCCTCGATTGAAGAACTCATCCCCGAACCCCATAATCCCTCTCCAAAAGGGTGAATCAGTCGGTTTAACTTGTAATTGAGATAGAGTTTTTTTTAACTTAGTTATTTGTTATGCAACAGCTCCTGCCGCACCCCTTGTTCATTCATTACTTTAAATAGCCACTTGCTGAGTAAACACTTATTCTTTATCTCCAATACTTCAATGCCTAAACCGTCCTGATCTTTAGGGCGATAAATAGTATTTCACTTTGAAAGACGATATTTCTTTTTCAGGCTGTTCCTACGTCCTCTTTAGCAAGGTGCATGCATACATGAGAGGCTTATAATAAGTATCAGCAACGTCATGCTAGAAGAAAAACAAGTGGCTTGAGCAACCCTATTTCTGTGTGTGTTGGTTTTGTTTTCAATTTACTCGCAAATTCAACTTTTGATATGATAGATGTTGCATGAATGTTGGGTTGAGCAAAGCATCTATGGAAAAATCATATAAACAGAAAAATTAGCACGGGCCTCGTAAAAACCGCTAAATTGAATGACTTGGGCCTCTAAAGCTCTCACGTCATGACTAACAAGTGCAGTCCACATTTCTCAATACATGAAAGAAAGAATTTGAGTCCAAAAGGTTTCGCGAGCTCTAGGCCTTAGCCCATTGGCCCATTGTGCGTTACTTCTGCTACTACCTCTCCATGCAGCTGAAAGCAGCACAAGAGATGCGCTTGCGAAATCACTGTAAAAAAGAAGAGCTAGCGCACGGTCTTTTCAGGTTTCACGGTTGTACTTAGTGCATTTTCGGTTTACACATGATATACTTGGTGTACTTCGGGATTCACTACAGGTATACTTCGATGTACTTGCACTTTGATGTATTTGTACTTTAATATACTTAATTGTACCTCTTGGTCTTCCGTATGCTGCGTTTGTTGTGTATTTCGTACACGTATAGACGCACGGCCATGGCAGCGGTAGGTTTCTGAGGGTGCAAGTACAGCTGCGCGATCTTATTGTTGCATGACATGTGTCACCGTGGAACATGTCATGCTCCTTTCCTGTGGTATGACGGGATCTTCCTGAAGGTGGAAGGCCGATTCTTTTTTCTAACCATACCAGGTGCTTGCAAATGCAAAACTTTAAAAAATAAAGTACTCCTTCCGTCTATGAAAAGATGTCTCAACTTTATTAAAATTTAGATGTAATCTAGACCTATTTTAGTATCTAGATACATTTAAATTTATTTGCAATTAAGATACCTTTTTATAGATGAGAAAGTATATGCATCGTGTCATCTATGCACTAAATCGTTGGTACGTTGGCCATGTGAACATGCATGCATCGTGGGCACTCGTGCCAGCCAATTTTCTGTTGGAAATCAAGCGGTAACGTATAGAAACCCTGACGGAATCACCATCTCAGTGAGAGTACATAAATCACACGCGAGACAGACGTACCTTTTTTTTTTTGAATGTGCGAGGCAGACGTAGCTGATCTGAAGATAATAATGGGGGATGAATTGGAATGACGTTCTTTGTTTGCCGGTCGTCTCCTCCCTTCAAAATAACTGCGGCCGTGACGCCGACGCCGACGTCGAGCGCGACACCGAACAGCGATGGAACCTGGATGGAATCAGAAAAGACCGAAAAGCAGGTTGGAAGCGATTAGCTCGAGTCCCGCGGACCCGTCCTGTCGCTCCCCGCGGGCGACGGGCGGGCGATTCCACCAAACCCTAGCCCCAGCCCCTTCCCCCTGCTCCCCCCGCCGCCGCCGCCGGCGTCAGCCGCCGGGCAAAGCCCTGGCGGTGCCGGCGGCGGGGGCTCTTGGATCTTGTCCATGCGGAGGTGGCGCGGGGCCTCTCCCTCGGGCGTTGGAGATCCTCTACGAGGATGCGACGGCACCTTGCGCGGCGGGCCGGCGCGCCGCGGCGAGGCGTTTCCTCGAGGTCGAGGCGGCGGAGCTCGGCGGCGTGGTCGCCTCCTCGCGGGCGACGACCGCGTCCGTCGGCTTCTACGAGTGGTCCCCGGCGGCGCGTGGCCGAGGGGTCGGGTGAAGAGGAGAGGAGAGGAGATCCCGGCGAGGCGGGCGGAGGGGAGGTCGTGGAGGTGCGGCGGCTTCGTGAGTGGCGTCCGGGAGCGGCAGGCGGGGTGGCGGCGGCGCGGAGGCCTCGTCCAGGGAGCGCCCTGGCGAGCAGAGGACCGCTGCCACCATGGCCGGCGCTACTGCGGTGCTCCTCGCCGGCATCGCAGGCAGGCAGGAGCTGGCGGCCCGGGCCCGATCTGGGCTTGCGGGCCCGATCTGGGTCTGGGGGGCGGGGAGGCTGGGAGGGACGTCTTGCCTGGAGCGGGCAGCGTCCGTGGAGGGCCACCCCAGCTCAAGCCGGAGGAGCGGGAGTGATGGCCGCAGTGCTTCATGCCGGCGGGTGTGAAGGCTGCGGTGCCTCGTCGGGATGGAGTTGGAGTTGGAGTCTTCGCCTTGCCTTGAGCCATGCGGTGGGTGTTTCGGAGTTTCTGCGGTTTTTGCGACTTCATCGACGAGGGGCTGCGACGGCGGCGGTGCGAGACCTCACGGATGGTATGGCCCCAGTTCCGGAGGTGGGGGAGGCTTGCGACGCTTCGGACGAAAGTCTAGCTTGGCTCAGTCGGGCCGGCGGCGACGGCGCCCGCGGGTGTCGTTCCCCTCCTTGGAGCTGGATGTTGTCTTCGGGCGAAAGCCTCGATTTGTGGATCGGCTCGATGGCGGCGTCTTTGTCGTCGTAACTCTGTTGGGAGCATCGGGTAGGAAGACAAGGCGCAGAGGTCCTTGGCGGCTTTAATCCGGCGACGCAGCGGTTCTTGGCAGTTCTCCTAGGCGCTATGCTCGTCGCTGCTGGCATGTTCTGGAGGACAGCTTCTGGGATCCGTCCAAGTCCCGCCATTGAGCCGTTCCTTTTAGGAGGTGCTTGGCGTCGGTCGAGACGCGGCTTGGTTTGTTGCTTAGGGCAGGTTCTTTGTGTTGTGGTTGTTTGGTCTGTAGCCGGTGTTGTGTGGGGTTACGCTCGTTGCTTGTAGCGAGTGGTGCCGTTCTTGTACTCAAACTTCTGCCTTCTATAAAGATATGGTACGCCTTTGGCGTACTCTCGAAAAAAAAAAGGAATCAGGAAAGACCAAGCGGACTGATGTAGTGTGACATGGAGAAGAAACCACGAGGTTGCCAGTCGTAGAGATGTAAGCGCGTTAACAAGAGATACCTTAAAAGGTTAGATCTCTTTAGTGTAAAGGATGAACTAATCTCTGTAAAATTATAACGTCATCATAAAAAATTAGATCATTTTATTGACCTCAAAAGGTTAGATGGTACCTTAATGTTGGCCCACTTGCATCTCTATGCCGTCATAATCATCTAAAGATCACCATCTGCTGATACATTGAGATTTCCGTTTAGCAGCTTGTGACCAGCAAAACAGGCAATGTTTATGTGGTATAAAAACTGAAATCCAAAACCTTATAGGCTGAAGGTAGAACAGTCTTTGTAGCGGAAACTTCGTTAAAGTCGTAAACTCTGTACATAAAAAATCTTTTTCTATCTAACTGGATAGTAGATACCACTGCCTTAAAACTAAAAAGACGGTAGAACAGTAGTACAAGATCCTCGCAAAATTTAAAAGGATTAATTAGATATATGCCACTGCAACTATTGCGTATTTGAGAAATGCCACTACAATTTTCATCTTTCGAAATATGCCACTTCGGGGGCATTTTTGGAAGGCTGCGAGTGGCGTTTTTCGAAGAATCTTGAGAATTGCAGTGGCATGTTTCGAAAGATAAAAATTGAGTGGCATGTTTTGAAAGATAAAAACTGAGTGGCATTTCTCAAATACGCAATAATTGCAGTATCATATATCTAATTAACCCAATTTAAAAACGGTTAGGTGTTATGGAGTTGCTTCCCAAGTCCTTTATTTTTCTTGAAGATCGTATACTGATCCCCGGGGATCAGTTTATTAGTATTCAGATGAACATGATGTAGATCAATGACTGTAATGAGAAACCGCGGCGCGGTATGATTTAACATCGACCTCATATAACTCTGGCAGCTATTTTTATTTGAGAAAAAAACTAGCAACTAACCTTCTGCGTTTATTCAACAAGAACATCGACTACCAGCACAAAGTTGCTAGTTTTTTTGAGAAAAAAACTAGCAACTAACCTTGTTGTGCTGTTTTATATGCGTCCACTAGCTATTATGGTTGCAGAATTGAGTGCCCAAATGCCAGCACTATTGCAAAAAGGAAAGCTCAAGAGGACAGATTAACTTCTGGTTTTATTCAACAAGAACATCGATTACCAAGATAGCAGCCTTGGCAACACGTTGGGCGTAGCACTTGCACATAGCGGTGGAGCTTGGCCCATCTGGCAAAATACTTTGCGCCACTACTGATGAAAAAATAGACCAAATAAAGTTAATTTCAGAAAATAAAATTGGCCTAAAGTGTACACATAGCTCCACTGCTGCTCGTTTTCTTTTATTTTTAAAACACGAGGCAAAAGTTTTGCATGTTCCATTAATTAAAAAGATAATTGTCCGGTTAATCACAGAAACCAAATAACAACCTGTACGCCACTGCTTTTTGTACTGATGGAAGTATGAAAAACCCACAAGAACATGTAAAGGATACCGAAAAAATCTAGTAAATATATAGTGATAAGCAAGATTCAATGTGGCTGTAATAACGAATGCTCGGGTCGGATGGACACTCCATCGCACTGATTCGCACGCTCGCCACCTCGGTAGACGTCGACGGTCGATCGGGCAGGTTCAGAAAAAGCCTGTGCCTTCATTGCATGCCTCGTGAAATTTAAGGATGTTTAGTGGTATGGAGTTGCTTGTCAAGTCTTCATTTGTCTTAAAGATCTTACAACGATGAGCAATCTTACGGCATCTCCAACGGGGTGACGCATTTCGGACGCCTAAATTATCCGCGAGCGTCCGTTTGTGTCGTCTGGCGGACGCGAAATGACCGCGAGGCGCAAATTGTCCGTTTGCATCGGGGGTACCCAGCGGTCCAACGCATTTTGGACACCCACTGTTTTGTTTTCATGCTTCTTCTTTTCCTTTTTTGAAGAATTCTCCAATTTCTACATTGGTTGTAACGAATATTTGAAAAAGCAAGTTCAAATGCGTTGTACTGATTATAAACTAATTCTCGAATCGAACAAGTTCAAACATATTTAACATACAAACTAGAGAACAAATTTGAAAACAAACAAATTATTAACTAATTCTTGACCTTCTTGTTAGAAGGCCCCGCCTCGTCGTCCTCACGGACGCGCCTCCTGCTTGTCACCTTCTCCTCCGAAGAGGAACTGTCGGACGACGTGTCCGTCGAGCTTGAGTTCCAGTCGAACGACTGGTCAGTGGGGTCTTCGTCGTCGTCGGCGGCGAACGGACGATGATGCTCCGCCTGCGCCCTCCTTCCTTGCCGCCGGCCCGCCGTCGCGTTGTTCGCCGCCTCCAGCGCCTCCAGCCGTGCCCACTTGGCATCGGAGTCCTCCTCCTCCTGGCCGTCGATGCCAACGGCGCCTCCCTCCTCCTCGACCTCCCTCGGCGGGGAGCTAGGGTCGCTGGGCGTCGCATCCCTATCCCACCAATGCCGCCATCCCGGCGGCTTGCCCTTGTTGTCCGTATCCGACGGCAACGACAAGTTGCTCATGGTGGCTAGCCGGTGTTGGAGAAGAAGAAGAAGAAGAAGAATGACAGCCGGTTGGACGTGAATTATAACAGGCGCATGGGTTATATTCAGCGGGGATTAATGGTGGCGCGTATAACAAAGAGACATGTGGTTGCTCTTCCGCGGCGGTTCGGCGCTCCATTCCGGCAGTTGGCGGGTTGATCGGCGCGGTTGCCACTCCGGCGGTTGACCTCCCCAGCAGTTGCTGTGCTTTAATTCGCGCCGATCGAGCCAGGGTCACTGCCAGGCGGGCCCGTGGGGAAGCGAGCGGACACTCGGCGTGACCGCGGACAGGCAAACATGCCGCATATTTGCGCTGCGTTTACGTCACTGTGGACGTCTCGGACACGATGCGTCGCCCCACTGGACAGGGTGCAGGTGCATTTCCGGTCCGCGCGGACGCAAACGGGTCGCGCACTTGGAGATGCCCTTACATGGTAGAGTTCAAAATATAAAATGACACGATGAGGGTGTACCTCCAAAAACTACTACATGGGTGTAAGCAACTACTCATCGTGTACGCGTCCACTAGCCATCATTAGTTGGTATAAGCAATCTTACATGGTAGAATTCTAAAAAAAAATTCAATTAGTGTTAGTGGCCTTGTATATATGAAAATATAATTTTTAATAGTGGCTTAAAGAGAATATAAGTATAAACCTTCATAGATGGGTCTCGCTTTGCTCATTATAAGTTAGCGTTTATATAAATTTGGATGACAACAAAATACAAATATGTACAATGTTAGATGAATACCAATAGATTTACAATGACAACATAATAAAAAGAAATATTTTCATATATTCACTATAGTAGTCGTTGAATTGTTTTCTATATAGTTCGTTGGATTTAGAAATAATTGACTTTTTTGGCTGAATTTCTACGCTGCATGTTCATTCACAGCTCTAGAATGGTATACTTCCAGGGTGGCTACATCGATAAATTTTTAGATGCATCATAGATAACTTCTATTTAGAGATTAATTCGATGAAGAAAATTGACTACTATTAAAATTTTCCATTTTCAAGAGTGGCCTTTGACCCTCTATTTTCAATAAGGTTTATTAGATATATGCCACATTCATGGCTATTCGAAAACTGCCACTCTAATTCTCAAACTTCGAAATATGTCACTCCAATCCTTCTGTTTGTTGAAAAATGTCACTCTAGTGATTTGGCCTCGTTTTTTGTCATAAATTGTGTACTATATTTTTGACTGGACAAATTTGCCCCTGGTCCTACACGTGACTAAACCAACACAGCAGTCGAGCTCATCATCTGCACTCTCACTCCCGTTCCTCTCTTTTGCTCCACGGGAACCCTAGGCAGGGCGCCACCGCTACATCACCCTCTCCTCGGGTGCGGCGCGCCTCACAGCTCCCATGCGCCAACGACGCACATGCCACAGCCGCCGCCCCTCCTCTCCCCATCCCCCACATAGCACACCTCTTCCCCTCCATCTCAGTGCCTGCTCCATGGTGGCGACGATAATGGATTTGAAGGAGTCTTGAGCAACGCATCCCCAAGGCCCGAGCTGCTTCATAGAACAACAATGTCATCCTCGCCACCGCAATCGAAGTAAGAGTTCGCAGATCTTGCTCAAGTTGTATCTATTCATGGACTGTGTGTTTAGTTCTTAGTTCTTCTCTAATTGATTTGAGTACCCATTGGATTATGGTAGGTGCGGTGGGACTGAGAGCAATTCTTTTGATTTAAAATTTGTTGTGGGGGCATTTTTGTGCACAAGTGTTGATGGTAGGAAGAGCTATGTGATGGGAATGAATATGGTATGGACCGGTAGACATAGATAAGTCTAGCATTGGTGCTCTAACACATCAGCTATATAATTAAACATTGGCAACAATCAATTGGTGTATTATGAAAAAGTTTTGGGCCAAGAAGTCCAACTATTATATGACCAGTAGCCCTCTTTGATGTTTGAGATGTATGCAGCCGAGCTGAATGTGCCACTTACTATGGTATTGATTGATGTAACTGGATCTATTGCATCCAATTGTGCTGAAAATCGTGTAGAGTTTGTTCCTATTAGTGTTGTGTCTGGTGGTGACCGAGTGGTTATTGGCACTAAAAGCAGTCCAGATACAACAACTCAGCCTGCACACCAGCCTACAACTAACCAAACACAACAGCCTGAAAATCCTTTTAATCCATGCATTAACGTTCATTTGTTCAATGAGGGGCGCCAGGATCGAGAGATTTATTGATGATTATTATAGTGTGGCAAGTTTAGGGCTGCTTATGCTGGGGCTGATAAGACACAATGGGAGCTAGTCGATCTTGACTTCCCGAGTTAACCCACCTATACAAGAGAAAAGACCAGCAGGGAGACCTAGGGTTCAAAGAATTAGAGCTTTCCTTGAAGATCCAGGCAGGCAAGTGGTGAAATGCAAATAAATGTGGTCGTAAGGACCACTTTCAGAAAACTTGCAAATTTCTTCCGGAAATTATTGTTGAAACACCAATAGAGGAGCACACACATGAAGCTTCTGTTGAAGCTACTGCTGAAGCAGCACAAGAGCACACTCCAACTAAAAGGTACAATTCTACTTGCCTAACTTTGTTTATGTCTACTGGGTTAATGTTTCTAAACCTTTTCACATTTGAGATGCTAATGCAGCCGAGGAGATAAATATAGAAGATGATGAACCTATAGCAAGTTATAAAAGGTATCATACTAATGTTCATTCTTTTATATGAATACAATGTTCTTAGTTCTCACACATGCTCTAAAAATATTTGCAGACAGAAGATGCCAGCGAAGAAGAAGACGCCGGTGAAGAAGAAGGCACCGACCAAGAAGAAGAAGATGCTGGTTAACAAGAAGACGTCGGTCAAGAAGTCAGCTGAAGAAAAGGGAAACAACAAGCAAACTCAAGGTGCTTGAAAAAACCTGTAGGGAAGAACGAGAAGCAGGTTCTTACACCGTCTACTAGTGATGTTGTACTCAATCCAACTTTACGAACCAAGAAAGACCATTTTGTTTCATCTACTATTATGCAGAATATTGTCACTTGTAATTGATACGCGTACAGCACGCGTCCGTTGGGAACCCCAAGAGGAAGGTGTGATGCGCACAGTGGCAAGTTTTCCCTCAGAAAGAAACCAAGGTTTATCGAACCAGGAGGAGCCAAGAAGCACGTTGAAGGTTGATGGCGGCGGGATGTAGTGCGGCGCAACACCAGGGATTCCGGCGCCAACGTGGAACCTGCACAACACAACCAAAGTACTTTGCCCCAACAAAACGGTGAGGTTGTCAATCTCACCGGCTTGCTGTAACAAAGGATTAGATGTATAGTGTGGATGATGATTGTTTGCGAGAGAACGATAAAGAACAATAGCAGACAGATTTGTATTTCAGATGTAAAGAATGGACCGGGGTCCACGAGTTCACTAGAGGTGTCTCTCCCATAAGATAAATAGCATGTTGGGTGAACAAATTACGGTCGGGCAATTGACAAATAGAGAGGGCATGACAATGCACATACATGATATGATGAATATTGTGAGATTTAATTGGGCATTACGACAAAGTACATAGACCGCTATCCGAGCATGCATCTATGCCTAAAAAGTCCACCTTCAGGTTATCATCCGAACCCCTTCCGGTATTAAGTTGCAAAACAACGGACAATTGCATTAAGTATGGTGCGTAATGTAATCAATAACTACATCCTCGGACATAGCATCAATGTTTTATCCCTAGTGGCAACAGCACATCCACAACCTTAGAACTTTCTGTCACTGTCCCAGATTTAATGGAGGCATGAACCCACTATCGAGCATAAATACCCCCTCTTGGAGTTAAGAGCAAAAACTTGGCCAGAGCCTCTACTAATAACGGAGAGCATGCAAGATCATAAACAACACATAGGTAATAGATTGATAATCAACATAACATAGTATTCTCTATCCATCGGATCCCGACAAACACAACATATAGAATTACGGATAGATGATCTTGATCATGTTAGGCAGCTCACAAGATCCGACAATGAAGCACATGAGGAGAAGACAACCATCTAGCTACTGCTATGGACCCATAGTCCAGGGGTGAACTACTCACTCATCACTCCGGAGGCGACCATGGCGGTGAAGAGTCCTCCGGGAGATGAATCCCCTCTCCGGCGAGGGTGCCGGAGGCGATCTCCGGAATCCCCCGAGATGGGATTGGCGGCGGCGGCGTCTCGATAAGGTTTTCCGTATCGTGGCTCTCGGTGCGGGGGTTTCGCGACGAAGACTTTAAGTAGGCGGAAGGGCAACGCGGGGCCACACGAGGGCCCCACACGCCAGGGCCGCGCGGCCAAGGGCCAGGCCGCGCCGCCCTGTTGTGTCGGCGCCTCGTGGCCCCACTTCCTTTCCCCCTCGGTCTTCTGGAAGCTTCGTGGCAAAATAGGACCCTGGGCATTGATTTCGTCCAATTCCGAGAATATTTCCTTTGTAGAATTTCTGAAACCAAAAACAGCAGAAAACAACAACTGGCTCTTCGGCATCTCGTTAATAGGTTAGTGCCGGAAAATGCATAAATACGACATATAATGTGTATAAAACATGTAGATATCATTAATAATGTGGCATGGAACATAAGAAATTATCGATACGTCGGAGACGTATCAGCATCCCCAAGCTTAGTTCCTGCTCGTCCCGAGCAGGTAAACGATAACAAAGATAATTTCTGGAGTGACATGCCATCATAACCTTGATCATACTATTGTAAGCATATGTAATGAATGCAGCGATCAAAACAATGGTAATGACATGAGTAAACAAATGAATCATAAAGCAAAGACTTTTCATGAATAGTACTTAAAGACAAGCATCAATAAGTCTTGCATAAGAGTTAACTCATAAAGCAATAAATCAAAGTAAAGGTATTGAAGCAACACAAAGGAAGATTAAGTTTCAGCGGTTGCTTTCAACTTATAACATGTATATCTCATGGATAATTGTCAACATAGAGTAATATAACAAGTGCAATATGCAAGTATGTAGGAATCAATGCACAGTTCACACAAGTGTTTGCTTCTTGAGGTGGAGAGAGATAGGTCAACTGACTCAACATTAAAAGTAAAAGAAAGGTCCTTCGCAGAGGAAAGCATCGATTGCTATATTTGTGCTAGAGCTTTTATTTTGAAAACAAGAAATAATTTTGTCAACGGTAGTAATAAAGCATATGTATCATGTAAATTATATCTTACAAGTTGCAAGCCTCATGCATAGTATACTAATAGTGCCCGCACCTTGTCCTAATTAGCTTGGACTACCGGGATCATCGCAATACACATGTTTTGACCAAGTGTCACAAAGGGGTACCTCCATGCTGCCTGTACAAAGGTCTAAGGAGAAAGCTCGCATTTTGGATTTCTCGCTTTTGATTATTCTCAACTTAGACATCCATACCGGGACAACATGGACAACAGATAATGGACTCCACTTTAATGCATAAGCATGTAGCAACAATTAGTGTTCTCATATGAGATTGAGGATATATGTCCAAAACTGAAACTTCCACCATGATTCATGGTTTTAGTTAGCGGCCCAATGTTCTTCTCTAACAATATGCATGCTCTAACCATTAAAGTGGTAGATCTCCCTTACTTCAGACAAGACGGACATGCATAGCAACTCACATGATATTCAACAAAGAGTAGTTGATGGCGTTCCCAGAAAACATGGTTATCGCACAACAAGCAACTTAATAAGAGATAAAGTGCATAAGTACATATTCAATACCACAATAGTTTTTAAGCTATTTGTCCCATGAGCTATATATTGCAAAGGTAAAGAATGGAAATTTTAAAGGTAGCACTCAAGCAATTTACTTTGGAATGGCGGAGAAATACCATGTAGTAGGTAGGTATGGTGGACACAAATGACATAGTGGTTGGCTCAAGGATTTTGGATGCATGAGAAGTATTCCCTCTCGATACAAGGTTTAGGCTAGCAAGGTTATTTGAAACAAACACAAGGATGAACCGGTGCAGCAAAACTCACATAAAAGACATATTGTAAACATTATAAGACTCTACACCGTCTTCCTTGTTGTTCAAACTCAATACTAGAAATTATCTAGACTTTAGAGAGACCAAATATGCAAACCAAATTTAGCAAGCTCTAGTTGTTTCTTCATTAATGGGTGCAAAGTATATGATGCAAGAGCTTAAACATGAGCACAACAATTGCCAAGTATCAAATTATTCAAGACATTTTAGAATTACTACATGTAGCATTTCCCGATTCCAACCATATAACAATTTAACGAAGAAGATTCAACCTTCGCCATGAATACTATGAGTAAAGCCTAAGGACATATTTGTCCATATGCAACAGCGGAGCGTGTCTCTATCCCACACAATGAATGCTAGGATCCATTTATTCAAACAAAAACAAAAACAAAAACAAACCGACGCTCCAAGTAAAGCACATAAGATGTGATGGAATAAAAATATAGTTTCGGGGAGGAACTCGATAATGTTGTCGATGAAGAAGGGGATGCCTTGGGCATCCCCAAGCTTAGACAGCTTGAGTCTTCTTAAAATATGCAGGGGTGAATCACCGGGGCATCCCCAAGCTTAGAGCTTTCACTCTCCTTGATCATATTGTATCATCCTCCTCTCTTGATCCTTGAAAACTTCCTCCACACCAAACTCGAAACAACTCATTAGAGGGTTAGTGAATAATAAAAGTTAACATGTTCAGAGGTGACACAATCATTCTTAACACTTCTGGACATTGCATAAAGCTACTGGACATTAATGGAACAAAGAAATTCATCCATCATAGCAAAAGAGGCAATGCGAAATAAAAGGCAGAATCTGTCAAAACAGAACAGTCCGTAAAGATGGATTTTATTGAGGCGCCAGACTTGCTCAAATGAAAATGCCCAAATTGAATGAAAGTTGCGTACATATCTGAGGATCACGCACGTAAATTGGCATATTTTTCTGAGCTACCTACAGAGAGGCAGGTCGAAATTCGTGACAGCAAAGAAATCTGTTACTGCGCAGCAATCCAAATCTAGTATGAACCTTACTATCAAAGACTTTACTTGGCACAACAATGCACAAAAATAAGATAAGGAGAGGTTTCTATAGTAGTAAACAACTTCCAAGACTCAAATATAAAACAAAATTACTGTAGTAAAAACATGGGTTGTCTCCCATAAGCGCTTTTCTTTAACGCCTTTCAGCTAGGCGCAGAAAGTGTATATCAAGTGTTATCAAGAGACGAAGTATCAACATCATAACTTGTTCTAATAATAGAATCAAAAGTAAGTTCTATGTTTCCTATGAACTCAACAATCATCTTCTTGAACAGCTTCATTAGTACATGGCAATGCACAATCACTGAATATTTCTTTTCATACTTGGTAAGATGGCATCCATATAAAACCAAGAAGAAATTTTATGGTGCAATTTTGTGTATCCTTCATTCTCAAAGTGTATCAGCGTAAGCACTTACTATTGTTTACTGAAAATCTGCCGAGATAAGTCCTAATTGTTATTCATGTCAGTGGTCGTCCTGTGTCGAAAAAGCATCCGAGAAAGAGCGGCGTTGTGGAGAGGAGCGAAAAAGAACGACAGTGGGTAATTTTTGGACGCCTGTCTCTGTTTTTCAATTGGATAGTAGTATTTTATATTTTTTTCGAAATGGGGGTATACCCCAGCTTCTGCATCATGGCGATGCACACGGCCGTTTATTGAAAAAGGTTCAAAGTATCATCTTTTACAACTCACTCATCACCGAGGATTGATACAATGGCTGGTTTTTCCGATGCACTGAGGCCGGATAAGTTTACCGGTGTGCACTTTAAGAGGTGGCAGGTTAAGGCCATGCTCTGGCTTACTCATCTGAAAGTGTTCGAAGTTACTGATGGTTTACCTGAAGGAACTATATCTGACCAAGATCAGAACAAGTTCAAGGAAAACAATACTCTCTTCGTCGGATGCGTTCTAAGTATTCTTGCTGACCGTCTGTGTGATGTGTACATGCACATAACAGATGGTAAAGAGCTCTGGGATGCACTGAATGCTAAGTTCGGTGCAACCGATGCAGGCAGTGAACTGTTGATACGTCTCCGACGTACCGATAATTTCTTATGTTCTATGCCATATTATTGATGATACCTACATGTTTTATGCACACTTTATGTCATATTCGTGCATTTTCTGGAACTAACCTATTAACAAGATGCCGAAGTGCCAGTTGCTGTTTTCTGCTGTTTTTGGTTTCAGAAATCCTAGTAACGAAATATTCTCGGAATTGGACGAAACAAAGACCCAGGGTCCTATTTTGCCACGAACCTTCCAGAAGACCGAAGAGCATACGAAGTGGGGCCACGAGGTGGCGACACCACAAGGCTCTTACTATTGTTTACTGAAAATCTGCCGAGATAAGTCCTAATTGTTATTCATGTCAGTGGTCGTCCTGTGTCGAAAAAGCATCCGAGAAAGAGCGGCGTTGTGGAGAGGAGCGAAAAAGAACGACAGTGGGTAATTTTTGGACGCCTATCTCTGTTTTTCAATTGGATAGTAGTATTTTATATTTTTTTCGAAATGGGGGTATACCCCAGCTTCTGCATCATGGCGCTGCACACGGCCGTTTATTGAAAAAGGTTCAAAGTATCATCTTTTACAACTCACTCATCACCGAGGATTGATACAAAAATCAACCATCGGAAACAACACATACTATGACTACACATCAACATAGCCTTTTAGTATGTCGCCAACCAGCCTGGCACAAGATATCCTGAGTGACCATCAGGGCCGTGTGCAACCAGTAGCCATGGCATCCCGCTGCTCCACCGGAGAGAGTAGAGCCCAAAGCTGGACCCAATGGGAGACCATATGGATAACCTGAAAGGAGACTTTTTTTTATTAAAAATTATATCATTTCTGACCCTCCAAATAGACCAATATAAAGCCGAAATTCCAATCCGGATAAAAGCCTTAGATTGTCTATCCGGATAAAAGCACGGAGAGGCTGTGAAACTGAAAAGGAGAGGGAGAATTTGGATCGCATGTTAGAGAATCCGCCAATATCATAAAGGATGAATCCATTGACCCGAAGAAAATAAACCCAGTAATATTCATAAATTCACTGACCACATTGTTTTGTTTTCATGCTTTTTCTTTTCCTTTTTTGAAGAACTCTCCAATTTCTACATTGGTTGTAACAAATCTTTGAAAGAGCAAGTTCAAACACGAAAACAAGTTGTACTAATTATAAACTAATTCTCAAATCGAACAAGTTCAAACATATTTAACATACAAACTAGAGAACAAATTTAAAAATAAATAAATTATAAACTAATTCTTGGCCTTCTTGTTAAAAGGCCCCGTCTCATCGTCCTCACGGACACGCATCCTGCTTGTCACCTCCTCCTCCGAAGAGGAACTGCCGGACGACACGTCCATCGAGCTTGAGTTCCAGTCGGACGACTGGTCAGTGGGGTCTTCGTCGTCGTCGTCGTCGTCGTCGTCGGTGAACCCAAATTCCCTTTACTGCCTAATGAAGTTCATTAGAGATTCAGATTACAGGTATTACTCCACAGACCTCGTTTTAAAAACATCTACAATCTGTGGCACATGTAGAGACCCCGACGTAACTAACGCGCTGGAGCAGCAGTCTTAGCAGCAGGAACAGCTGCAGACATTCGGGGTGCACAGTTATAACAACCAATTATTCAGTGTGAGAAACGAAGAAACAAGCGATCAATCGAACAGCGAGCAGAGCCGAGCGGGAAGAAAATAGAAAGGGCTGGATCGGGCGCACGTGCCATCCGTCCAGGCTCTTGTCCTGGAAGTCTTCCGTCGCGGACATGGACTGGGCGGTCGGGGGATCCATGGCCAGGCCTCTCTCCGCCCGTGGACGGACGGAGTCCCAAGAAGACGATGATGTGGGGAAGAAGGATCCCAAAACAAAAATGGAAGAAACAACTGACCCGTCCCGTCCAAAACGTTCATCCGCGTCGCCGCCACCTCGTCCTCGTTATGACGGAGACCGCACGCTCCCCACGGCACACCCTCATGCCTGCGTCCATGTCACCTGATGGATAAATCAAACAGTAGAGATCCAACCAGTATATGTCAGCAATAAGTACACGCCCGCTTAAGGAGAAAAATAGGGCATGACAAGATCTGGCACACCTCGTCTTCGATCCGAGAACAAACCATTCATCCAGACAGCTCCGCCGCTCTTGCTAGTTCCTAATCTCTCTCTCTCTGGAAGAACAACCGCTCCAACTCCGCCGTGCACCCCCAGACTCCCTTGCCGTCGCCGCTCTAGTTAGTCTCCTTTACTAGACGCGCCCGCTTAAGGAGAAAAATAGGGCAAGACAAGATCTGGCATACCTCCTCTTCGATCCGAGAAATGAAGTCGGTAGAATGACCAAGCGACGGTGACCGAATCGACGATGAAGTCAGCATGCCGAAGATTGAGTCGACAGAGTGCCCTCTCTCCTCTCCTCTCCGAGCAAGAGTCAAAGTCTAAGTCACACGCGACGCACGCGTAAGATCCACCTCTCCCAGTATATATAGAGCTAATAGGTTGAAGGAAGGGTAGGTTAGAATTTTCATGGAGAGAAATTAGGCGGGAATTATCAATATGTGTTTCTAAGCAAGGAGGACTGAGATGCGTACTACTCCCACGGATCGATAAGGTGGCACTGGATAAACCAAACCTTCCATATTTACTGAGGTGAGGAAATCATGGGCAGTACAATTTGCAGGAAAGGTCAGAGCGTTGATTGAGGATGGACGCATATATTTCTAGCGGATGGAAGAAGTCCTTGTGAGCGATGTATATTCTTAACCGAGTAATAATGGATTGGTAAATATATGCTTCCTTCATTGCCTCAAATTATTTTGATTCGATTGCTTCTTTATTTCTTTGGTATGAACTATTGTAATATATGTATGGTTGAAATCATCAAGCTCTCTAGGACGGATGAAGATGCCGATTATCTCGTTTGCTCTGCCTGAGCACCAGAAACTATCAAATAAATATGTCATAAGCATTGCAGTTGACATTGGCGACTAAAATCTTGGTCATGCCACTAATTTTCTTTAAATTTAAAGGTAGATAATTTTCATTTCTCAAATTGTGGCATACATGCCCAGGTTCCTTGCACACATAGGATTTCAATGAGTGAAACTTCTGTTAACTCACTTTTGTACTAGTGAGTGATACATATGTTCACTCCAGGTTTCTACTATTACAGAGCAAACCACTCCAGGGGAAAATTCACTAGATTGAAAACTACTAATTAGAGCTACGGAACGCCCAACAAAGATGTAAACACATTTAACTAGTACAAACAGTATCAGGTATCTCAACACAACTTTAAGATTCATGTAGTGCCTTCTCCATAATCAGATGAAACATGGAAGTGATAAACCATTGTTCAGTATCCAGGTTGTGGGCTTCCACTCTTTGCATCTCTCGACATCCGCTTGCCAGCTCATCATGCTTATGCCACGCGCCAGTAACTTGGGCTCATTCCTCTGCCCTCCTTGAATGATATCTTTGTGGAATTTGGATGTTGGACGAAACTGCAATGGCACATTGAGTTAGCATCATGAATGACGACTGCGACTGCGTTTGCGGCAACAGCGGTGAGATTCAACAAAAAACGTACCTTTAGCAGATTTGAGAGCAACTGCTACACCTACCTGGACCTCCCCATTCAAAGATAAGATGAATAGCAGCCCTCGCTCTTACTTCTAGAATATCGCAAGATGAATGTTGGTCAGAAGATACAACTTTTTAAATCAATGAAATAAATGGACGTTTCTTTAATGACAACGAGGTAAAATGGATTATATGTTCATGCTATTTCTTGAAGAAAGTTTATGAACGTATGCTACGTCCAGTTGTGGCAATGTGCAAGCTTCACCATTCGCAAGCAGGACAAAGCACAAGGCTGAAGCATTAGCAAGAATTACCACTGCTCTTGGGGTATCATGTTCCTCAAAAGCTCAGATATCAGCTTTACCATTCGCTGGTTGACTCATTATATTTTTTCGAAAGCTCTTGCTCATTATCTTCAGTAATCCAGGACTATAAATCCTTCTCAACTAAGTCCACAAAGATGATATTGGCAATGTTTTAGCTCAGCTAATGTAGTGATTTAAGTTGGATCTAACAATTCCTAAATAAGTAGGTATCCTCAACATAACAACACATGAATGTTGGAATATGTAGGACCTAGACGACACTATCTTTACACTCTTCAAATTAAAGGAAAACGCGTACTCAGAATGAAAATTGGCAAGATGCAGGCATAGCTTTCTTTGGTATGATGATACATAGCCACCAAGGGTTTCGTGACACACCTCAACTCTTTTGGCGTGTGTTAGTAAAGAAAGCAACCATTAGGGGAAAAATGTAATCTGGAAATGGAAAGTGAACAAGGCAGCCAATTAGAAGCTAAATATTTTTTTGTTTCTCGAAAATGCACCACGATAGCAGAGGGTGTGTCAATCTATGATCTTACTTTGACTTGATTTTTGTACTAACACACCTAATTTACTAAAACAAAGAACAATAACATCATGAGGTGTAGCAAGGAACATTACTTCGGAATGTGATAATCATGAGGTGCTCATGATTTCCTGTACTTGTGATGGCTGCAAGAGCATACTACGGATCATTCTAAGCATTGCAAGAGAATTACTGCTAATAATAATAGAGTTTGAAATTCTAATCACAACCATCCAAAGTAGACTAATAACAGAGTGAACTTAATTAGGAAATTATATACTATGAAAAATTTAGTTCTAGAGAATGTACTATACAACCAGAATAGTAGGCATTAACCAGATCAATAGCAGCAAAACAACAATATCATGCCATGAGCAAATCCTAGAAACCATCCCACCACCACTATAATCTAAACCCGCGGTTCATCGGCTCGACGGTGGAGCACATCACAGCCACAACTCCATGGTGGGGTATCACGGAGCACTAAAACAAAAAGGATAAAAACCAGAAATTGACCTAAACCCAGGAGGCAGGAAGGCCACCGTCGCCTCACGCTGCCGGGCCAAACCTAGTTTAGCAAAATCATGCTGCCATTTATTATTTTCTTTTGATAATCAAAAAAATTTGCAATGCATGTGCACCTAAAAGTAAAAAACATATGCAGATCACAGTCGTTCAGAAAAGAACTACCTATCACCAGCGTCTTACTTAAATCAATAAAGAAAGCAGGTAATGCCATATACTAGTGGTTAATCATACCAGAAAACACACCTGGATGGTACCACGAAAGTACTATGTGTTCAAACATACCCTACCAGAACATGATTTTACCATGTGAAAAATAAATGAAGTAAAATACGACAAGAACAACCGACAAACACGAGGAATAAGTGCATGTTTTCCATCCAAGAATTAATCTACAACTCACCCAAGCAGGTGACTTATTCTGAAGGAGGGCCTGGTTACTCGCCGGGTAGTACATCACCCAACCGCCTCTCTCCAATCATTTTCCTCAAGCGAATTGGTTCCAGAGCCCAACTAGATGGAGACGTACAACCGCCGGGCTCCCCAGCATAGGGACAGACAGGAGTGGGACTTCGACTACGTGCCGGAGGGTGAAGACCTTGTCTGGTCAGATGGGGCCATGCCCCTAACCGATGGGGAAGATGACCTCCGGTACCTGGTCGACGGAGTACTGGAGGCGGAGAGCGACGACGACGACCCTCCCTTCCGGGGTAAATTCACCTCCGTCACCAAAGCAGAAAAGGACGACGAAGAAGAAGACGCCTCCTCCGACTTGAAGAAGGAACAGGAGGATGGCACCTCCTCCGACGAATCACCACCAAAGCGTATCCGGGGCTGGGCTTGGTCAGACGAGGACGATGATGATGACGAGGAAGAGGCCTCTGCTGAAGGTCACAGTAGCAGCCACGAGGAACTCGCCGACAACAGCAACGGCGACAGCCACCTTAGTGACGGCGAAGACAGCAACAGCCCTTAGAGTAGGGATTTACTAGCATAGAGCTGGTAGGTAGTAATCCGTTCCCTCTTGTTGAACAATCGGCTTCTCCTTGTAAGAAATTTTATTATCAATGAAAACTTCTTTTGATTTTGCCGATGTCCCGTGTGCTGATTCAGCTGATTTTTCCTCATCTGACTTTGTCGACCGTCAGCCCAATCAACGTCCAATAACCGATGGCAACGCATCGGTCTTTCACGATAAATCTGCGAAACAGGTCAATTCAATCACCTCCCCAGATTAGCCGGTATGCCCGATGATAATAATACCGCCATTCGCAGTAAGCCGTGGGTTCAGTCGTGAGCAGGTGTCTTTACAAGGGCCCTGGAACTGTTGCTGAATCAGCTTGAATTGACCTGCTTCAGACGAGTTGCCCCCCGAGCCTCACCCAGGACGAGAATAGTGATGAACCAGCCAAAAATGCTACCCTTGGCTTCCAAATGATTAATATGGAACTAGCCGATTCCAACGAAATCGGCTCTCCGAAACAAAGATATTTTAGGGCGAGCTGCCCCCCGAGCCTCTTCAATCTACTTCTTGCAGGTCAGTTTAGCTCCTTCCCTAACCTGATTTGCACGTCCATGTATACCTCTTGAGTCGATGGCCATGCATCGGCTTTTATATCCTTAAGTCGATGACTGCTGCATCGGCTGTACTCGAATTTTTTTTTTATTCGGCCGATCCAAAATCGGCCTCCATACCTTACTGCCCATCATCCCACATGCTTGGGAAATACTTCTTGAGGTGTTGACCATTGACGGCTACTGGGAACTTCTGTCCGTCCAACTCTTCCAACATATATGCATTACCTTTCAAGGCCCGGACGACTTTGTACGGACCGTGCCAATTAGGAGACCACTTGCCATATGCCTTGTCTCTGGTTCCTAACGGCAACACAGCTTCCCATACCAGGTCACCAACTTGAAACTCCTTTGGTCTAACCTTCTTATTGTAGGCACGAGCTACCCTGGCTTTGTTCTCCTTAATCTTCTCCAATGACCAAAGCCTAAGTTCTGTTGCGTCCTCAATAGTGTCACTCATCAAAGCTGCATATTCTTCCGCTGTCAGATCATTCTGAAACGTGACACGTCTTGATCCAGCCGTAATTTCCCAAGGTAATACGGCTTCCTGTCCATAGACAAGCTGGTACGGCGAAGTCTTTATAGCTCCATGGCACGACATGCGGTAGGCCCATAATGCTTCTGATAACTTCTCGTGCCAATCCCTAGGGTTCTCATCAATCTTTCTCTTGATCAGCTTGATTAAACTCTGGTTGGACGCTTCAGCTTGCCCATTAGCCTGAGCATAGTACGGAGATGATCGGATCAGTTTAATCCCCATGTCATCGCAGAATTTCCTGAATTCTTTAGAAACAAAGACCGAACCTCCATCGGTCGTGATAGTTTGGGGAATCCCGAACCTATGAATCACGTGTTCTTTCACAAACTTGATCACATCTTCTGATTTCACCTTCTTCATAGGGACGGCTTCCACCCACTTGGTGAAGTAATCTGTGATGGCCAAAATCCATTCATGTTTTTTACTCGACGCCGGATGGATTTTGCCGATCATGTCCATGCCCCACCCCCGGAACGGCCAAGGCTTGATGATAGGGTTCATCGCTGATGCTGGTACCATCTGAATCTTCCCAAACATCTGGCATGCTTGGCACCCCTTGTAGTAGTTGAAGCAGTCTTCAAGCATGGTGGGCCAATAAAACCCTGAGCGCCTGATTAGCCACTTCATCTTGTGAGCCGACTGATGAGTTCCACAGGCGCCTTCGTGCACCTCATGTAAGAGCCGATTAGACTCAGTTGGTCCCGAGCACTTGAGTAGTAACCCTTCCAACGTCCTGTAGAACATATCGTCTCCTATGAGGACATACTTCATGGCTTTGTATCTTATCCGTTTGGGTGCCCCCCGAGCCGAATCTTTTAAGTAATTGAAGATTTCGGCTCTCCAATCATCTTGCTCTAGGAATTGCACCTGGACCTCCGACCCTTCAGGGGTATCTATATAGCCTGACGCCATTTGTGCGAGATTGTTGGCCTCGGTGTTTTGGGCTCTTGGGACCCAATTAAAGTTGATGTACCGAAACTGTGTCATCAACTCACGGCATTCCATCCAGTATGGGAAAAGCAATTCACTTTCGCACTTGTATTCATCCGTGAGCTGGTTAATCACCAACTTAGAGTCTCCAAAAAGCTCTACTGCTTCTGCCCCGGCTTCTAATAGCAATTCCATCCCCTTACGTACTGCCTCGTACTCTGCCACATTGTTAGTGCAAGGGGTAGATAGTCTGATGGAGAAAGAGTACTCTGCCCCCCGAGGCGACACGAGCAGAATACCGATGCCACAACCTTCGTCGCAAGCCGATCCATCGAAGAACATAGCCCATGCACGTACGGATAGTGCTGCTATATTGGTACTGATTCGCTCAGCTATGAGATCGGCCAACGCTTGCCCTTTGACTGCTTTCGCAGGCTGGTACCGGAGATCGAATTCTGACAACGCAAACATCCACTTACCCAGTCGGCCTTTCAACACAGGGGCCGACAGCATGTGCTTGACGACATCCGACTTGCATATGACGAAGATCTCCGCCGTCAAAAGGATGTGATGCAGCTTGGTGCAGGTAAAGAACAGGCAGAGGCACAGTTTCTCGATCTCAGGATACCTTGTCTCCGCGTCCAACATCCTTCTGCTGAGGTAGAAAACGACCCTTTCGACGCCCTCGTGGAGTTGCACCACCACCGAGGCGATGGACGTGTCAGCCACTGATAGGTAGATGTAGAACGGCTTGTCTTGCCGGGGTGGAACTAGCACAGGCGGCGTCGTTAGATACCTTTTAATTTCATCGAACGCCTGCTGCTGTTCTGCCCCCCAGTGAAATTCGTCGTCAGACTTGGTCTTCACCAGTGCCATAAATGGCTCGATTCGTCCCGACAGATTGCAGATGAACCGTCGGACAAAATTGATCTTGCCGATGAGACGTTGGAGCTCCTTCTTCGTGGTGGGCGGCTGCATGGTGCGCACCGCCTCTTGACTCTTCAGGCCGATTTCGATTCCCCGTTCATGAACCAGGAAACCTAGGAACTGACCAGCCGTCACACCGAAGGCACACTTCTTCGGGTTCATTCTCAGTCCGAACTTCCGAGTTCGGTCTAGGACGCGCCGTAAATCATCCAAGTGTCCCTCCATGGAAACAGATTTGACTACGACGTCGTCGATATAGATTTCCACCAACTTACCGATCAAATCGTGAAATATATAGTTCATAGCTCGTTGGTACGTTGCACCAGCATTCTTCAATCCAAAGGTCATCACCACATATTCAAACAAGCCTACCGCCCCTGGCACTCTGAATGCGGTTTTGTGTATGTCTTCTGGAGCCATGAAGATTTGATTGTAGCCGGCGTTGCCATCCATGAAGCTCAACACCTTCTGACCAGCAGCTGCGTTGATCAGTGTCTCTGCCACAGGCATTGGATATTCGTCCTTGGGGGTGGCTCTGTTGAGATCTCTGAAATCGATGGCCACACGCCATCGGCCATCCTTCTTCTCTACAGGCACGATACTGGAGATCCACTCAGCATACCTGCATGGCCTGATGAACCCGGCGGCCAACATCTTCTCGATTTCTTTCTTGACCTCCTCCAGAATTTCGGCTCTCATCTGACGTGCTCGTTGCTGGAACGGCCGAAATCCTTTCTTAAGAGGGAGCCGATGTTCGATGATGCTTCTGTCTAACCCAGGCATCTCTGTATAGTCCCATGCGAAGCAATCTGGGTATTCTTTCAGCAGAGCAATCATCTGGCTCCTGAGCTGTGGATCCAACTTCTTGCTGATGAAAGTTGGTCGCGGCTTGTCCCCATGGCCGATGTCGACTTCCTCCAGCTCATCGGCCGAGGTGAACCCATACCCCAGCTTTCCGTCCCCGTGAGGTCGACGCCAAATACTGGGAGAGCGGGCGGCGCGGATAATACGGTCTGATCGCTAGAATCGGCCTCCATTTTGATCATCACCAGGACTTGGTGGCAGTGTCGGAGCCGGTTGCGTGGGTCGGCTCCTCCTTCACTCTTGCTATGAGAGGAGCTGCCCTCATCACTACCCTTACCAGGGCGGTACCCAAGTTCTACCATGTTGATGCTGAACAAGTGTCCTGGTTGGCCCTGGGAGCGGGTTCTGTGGAAAGAGCCGATGAGTTCGGCTTCGAGGACCGCCTTGATTCCGTCATGCTTCTTCTTGAGCTCATCAGGCAGATCCTCGTACTTGACCGGAGTGTTTTCCGCCATCTCGGATGCAGACGGCGACGTGGTGGATGTTGAAGGTTGTCCCACCGGGCGTGCCAGAATGTGTTGACGTCAGAAACCCCCTGGCGGGCAGAGACGGGAAACACCGTAGAGCCGAGAACAACTAGGGCTGCGGCTGGCCCCAGTCCCTCAGAGCGACGGCCCGCAAAGCCTCCTGGTCGCACGCGCCGATGCCAACTGCAAGGGCGTGCCACCTGACCTATACCTGGTCGGGAAGGTGTGGATGATGCCTCGCTTAGTTCCTGCAGGGCACACACGTAAACATTAAATACGAGCCTCGATCGGCTCTTAGGTTATCCTGTGAATCGGCTCAAAGAGCCGATCCACCCATGATTCAGACGAGGTGTCCGAATATATGGTGGTCCTGCTTGATCAAGGTAAAGCTGATGAGATCTACGACGATCTGGGGTTTTCACCGCATAATCGGATCATCCTACTCACGATTGGGCCTCGCGCTCGCGCACGGTGACCGTAAGCCGATCCTAGACAGGGCCTAAAAACCAACACGAGGTTGATCCCCGGAACATCCTTTCTAGGGCTAGCAAACGCCACCCTACACGCCGCTGGATCCTCCAACCCTTTGTAAGGCCTAACTATTGCGGATATTAAACTAATCCTTGTAGAACAAGGAGCAATCGTAACGGATCAGATCTACTAAACGATGATCAAGCGGGGTGCCGCCCCTACACCTAAGATAGGTGTAAGGGCGGCTAGACATGCAAGGGTTGCACTACGAAAGCATGTAATATGAAGAACAATGCTAACCCTAACATGTCTAAGATAACTACGTTGCTCGCCATCAAAAAGGCTTCGATACGAGCAACGCATGAACAACGTGGGCAGGCTTGTCGCTGCCTAGATCGCAAGATGCGATCTAGGCAGCATGGTGCTTACCGGTAGAAACCCTCGAGACGAAGGAGTTGGCGATGCGCCGAGATTTGTTTGTGGTTGAACGTTGGTTGTTGTTTATTCCATAAACCCTAGATACATATTTATAGTCCGGGGGACTTTCTAATGTGGGCGTGCACTAAACCGTGCACGGGTAAAACTCTAACTTTTAATCTAGATACAATCTACTGTAATTAAAGATACACGGGCAACCTAGCCCAAATTCTCCGTGCAAGGCCGCTTCAGATATCTTCCACGTGTAATCTTCCAAGCTCATCCTGATCGCGGCCCACCTCCTGATTTGGCCAAAATCTGGTGATAACAGCTACCAAAGGCTAGTCCTTGCAGTCCTTTATTTATTTATTTATTTTTCTAGGTGCCGATGCCATTCAGCATAAGCCCCTCAAATATGCTCCCGATTTCACAGGCTTCATGGTAAAAGACCTGCAAAATAAGAGAACTTTACACTTCAAGCAATTGCTTTAAGCCCTAGATCATGCAGAACAAAAAAAAACAAAGAACTGATCAGGTATCAGGCTTTTGTAAGTTCAAGCAGCATGCATGATCCGGACAAGAGTTGATCATTAATATCGATTTTACTTTTTAGACAGGTATATCAATCTGCAATACTCTTTGCATACACAATACATGTATCTGGCCACTTGAAATGCATCTGGAGAACCTCATCAGGCCGACACACAAAATGTGGCACAAACTACATCCATCATGTACCCTTGGTGATATCATCGACATCAAAAGAATCATAGGAGGTTTTCTCCTCATACACCTTGAGAAAATGACATCAATTTCTGTCATGAGTGATACAAAAGAATGAATACGATCATCTTTCGGCCACAAATATGGGTACCTCGGATTCTTAATGCCTAACAAACACTACAGGGACACTTCATAAACGAGTAGCATAACATGGAGCATAAATATATCACAAGGGAAAGACACAAATTTGGCAGCTACGAGTTGTTGACTGCCAAAACCCACCGGCGGGCAGCGGCCTTGTCAACACTGTAGAGCCGGGGGGAGCCTAGAGCTGCGGCTGGCTGAGACCCCTCCGAGCGACGGCCCGCAATGCTCTTCTGGTCACACGCGGCGTTGCGAAGTGCAAGGGCGTGCCACCTGACCTATACCCGGTCGGGAAGGTGATGAGATTGCCTCGCTTAGTTTCCTGCAGGGCATACATGTAAACGTTAAATACGAGCCTCGATCGGCTCTCGAGTTATCCCGTGAATCGGCTCAAAGAGCCGATCCACCCATGATCCGTACGGGGTGTACGAATACTTGGTGGTCCTGCTTGATCAAGATGAAGCTAATGAGATCTACGACGATTTAGGGTTTTCACCACATAATCGGATCATCCTACTCCAGTGTTGGGCCGGATGGCCACGCACGGTGCTCGTAAGCCGATCCTAAACAAGGCCAAAAAACCAACATGAAGTTGATCCTAGGAACATCCCGTTTAGGACTTGCGAACGCCACCCTACGTGCCACGGGATCCTCCCCCTTTGTAAGGCCAAACTATTGCAGATATTAAACTAATCCTTGTAGAACAAGGAGCAATCGTAACGGACCGCATCTACTAAATAATGATCAAGCGGGGTGCCGCCCCACACCCGGGATAGGCGTGAGGACGGCTAGATATGCAAGGGTTGCACTACGTAAGCATGCTTAAACGAAGAACAATGCTAACCCTAACACATCTAATGATAACTACGTTGCTCGCCATCAAAAGCGCTTCAGTACGAGCAACGCATGAACAACGTGGGCTTGTGCTGCCTAGATCGCAAGATGCGATCTAGGCAGCATGTCGCTTACCTGATAGAAACCCTCGAGACGAAGGAGTTGGCGATGCGCCGAGATTGGTTTGTTTTTGGGGTTGAACGTGAGTTGTTGTTTATTCCATAAACCCTAGGTACATATTTATAGTCCCAGGGACTTTCTAATGTGGGCGTGCACTAAACCGTGCACGACTAAGATTCTATCTCTAAACTAAAATAGGTCTAAAATGTTACAGATACACGGGCAATTAAGCCCAACAGGCCGATTCATATAATTCTCCTATATATATTTCTTCACACCCATCTTCGATCGCGGCCCACCTCTGACTTGGTCAAATTCTGGTGATAACACATGCCCCCCTGGTTTTGGAAATAACATTTCCAAAATCATTACGCTTTCTTTCGTCGGGTCACGTCGTGGCAGAGCGTAACCGCCGCAGAATCCCCATCATGATGCCTTGCCCCTTCCACTTCTCCACGTGGCCGTAAAATTTTCCAATTGGGCAACACCTCCTCGGAAACCGCCGTGGCATTGAACCTCTCCCATATCCCCTTTATTTAACCGTTCTCAACAGCTTGCGTCTCCTTCGTCCTTCTCGCATTAGCACCAAAAAACCCTCTGTGCCGCCATGTCTTCCTCCTCCTCCTCCGAGCTTTCCTACGGGTCTGACTCCTCCCGCGAGACGCCGCCGAGATTCGTGCCCCGGAAGACCGGGACGTGGAGAGCCATGCCTCCTCCATTTGGTCCGAGGACGACAAGTCCTTGACCAGCGGGGATGAAGATCTTCGGCTCCTTGCCGATGGGGAACTGGAGCCCAAAAACGAGGACGACCGGCTCTCCCGGGACGGCTGCCCAACCTCCGAAGAAGAGGGAGAAGAAGACGACGACGACGACTCCCTCGAGGGCTACCCGCCAGCCGAAGCGCCTTCGCATGTGGTGGGACGACGACGAGCAGCCGACGACGAAGACGGGGACGAAGCCCCCGTGGAGGGCTACGGGAGTAGCGACGAGGAGCCCGTCGGTAGCAGGTGCCGATGAGAGTTCTGAGGATGACGATGAGGGCAGTGATGGCCCGTAGACTAGGACCTAATTAGTATAGGCCTAGCAGTAGTAGATTGGTCAATAGACCCTCCTTTTGTTCTTCCCTCCTTGAGCAATCGGCTCCCCATTGTAAGAAATCCTCATATTAATGAAGAATTCCCTTAGCTTGATTTTGCCGATTTCTTTCATGCTGAATTTGTCGACCGTTGGCCTAATCCATGCTTAGTGACTCGATGGTACCGCATCGGTTTCATGATAATCTGCAAGACAGGCCAATTTAGCCATCCCTTCAAGCTAGCCGGCTTCTCGCCGATGACGACGACACATCCGATCCTCGGTAAGCTGGCGACTTGATCTTCGAGCAAGCGATTCTAAAAGAGCCCTGGAACTGTCTTGGATGCTCAAACTGATGACCCTGTAGCCGATTCCAATTAAATCGGCTCCCTAGGGCAATACCTTTAGGGCGAGCTGCCCCCCGAGCCTTAGTGAAGGCGAACCAGACACATGTGCCGATATTAGCCTTAACTCATAATGTAGCCCCAAGCAGAGAACCTTCAAGGTGAGCTGCCCCCCGAGTCTCTTCAGTTCTTGCCGGCCAGATCGGCTCCTTTCCTTTGGTGGCATTGTTCTTGAAGAAATCTCCCTTGAGTCGATGGCCCTGCATCGGCTTTCATGTCCTTAAGTCGATGCCTGCTGCATCGGCTGTGTTCGAAAATTTTCGAATTTTCACTTTTTGTTTTTCTTTTTTACAGCCGACCTGTGCATCGGCCCCCATATCTCAATACCCGTCAACAAAAGATGAGATGCTTCTGTTGTATACCCTCATATTTCCATATACCTGGGCGCCCCCCCGAGCCGATTCTGTCAAGAAAATTGATGGTATCGGCTCTGTTGGATAACATGTTGAACCCGAGCGTGAGAGGTAGGTGAGGACAATTTTGGCCGATTGCTGGAATCGGCCTCCACGTTGCTTGTTCGTTGAAGGTTTTGTAAGTTCCCTTCGTAAATTTTTTGGGGCCGATCACAAGGATCAGCCTCTCCTGGTTTGCCCATTGGTTTGGTCTTGCTACTTGGTCAGGCTGGATGAAACCAACCCAACCTCCGACTTGATGCGCCCGCTCGTCGTCCACCTTGTGTGCTCCGTAGAGTCGTGGAGCGCTACGCTCCGTCGGCAAGACGAGTACCATGTTTGTGCCAGCCGATGTCTCATCATCGGCTCTCCTCTCGTTTAGGGCGCCACTCCATTTTCCGTGGACGACCCTCTTCATCCAGGGTTCGCTGAACCTTTGCAGCCGGATCGGGCCGTGCCTTTCTTAGCGTATGCAGGTACAACCTTTCGGCTTCCTCCAGGCCGCGCAATCGCTGAACCCCGCGCTTCGGGAACGGCTGAGTCCGTCGGTGGCACCACCTTGGCCGGTGGTACCTGTCTTCTTCCACTTCTCCCTCGTCTTCCGAATCTTCAAGATCTGCCCAACGAGGTGACTCAGCCGCATTTGCTTTGTGGTGGGAGAGGCCCTAAGCGCTCGAACACGGACACGTTGGCTGCCTCCTTCTTTTTCTGATTGCATTCGGGCAATTGCCGATTGTGGGCAATCGGCTCATTCCTGAATCCCAGCAAGTGTCCGAAGAAGGGGCAGTCCCAATGCTCGGCGTTGTCGTCTTGCTCCCTTGATGCTTCCGTGGCATAGCGCTCATGCTCCTCCTCATCGTGATCCTCGCCGACGATATCTTCCGGCTTCTCTAGCCAAACGATTTCCTCTATCACCGTAATAGGGGCGCCGGCGTTGACCATACCGATTAACATATTTGTTGAGGAGGTGATCAGAGAGGGGCCGCTGATATCTTATATTCTTCACCTCTCCCTCTGTGACGTAGCGCTTGCCATCATGACGGAGCCGATCGCATGGAGCGGCCTCATCTGTATCCAGGCCCTACCATGTTGATGCTGAACGAGGGGCCTGGCTGGCAACTTTCAGGGTAGGTGATTCCTACCATGTTAACGGCGGGGAAGGGTTGGGTGTCGACCTTCATGGCGTACCGGTTGAAAATTAGCCGCCCCTTCTCTATCGCCGCTTGGATGTGCTGACGCCACACCCGGCAGTCGTTGGTGGCATGGGAAAGCGAGTTGTGGAATTTGCGGTACGGCTTTCCGTTTAGCTCTTTCGCCGTGGGGAACTTGAGACCTTCGAGGAACCGTCAACTCGTTTCTCCTTGAGCAGGAGGTCGAAGATTTGTTCAGTCTTGGTCACGTCAAAATCAAATCCCCGGGCGGCCCCGGTGGCTTTACCCATTTGCGAGCCACGGGGTTCCTCCCCGAGTCCACTCAGCCATCGCTATCTCTTGGCCTCCCGCGTGCATTTCATCCTCCTCCGTATCGACCATGACTACCGCACGCTTGAACTTGTCTTGGTACAGGTCGGGGTGGCGCTGTTCATATGCCGATAGTTTCTGAACCATGTGCGCCAGTGAGGGATAATCTGCTTGGGAGGCCATGTCCTTGAGCTGTGTTGCAAGGCCTGCTACTGCCAACTCGATCGCTTCCTTTTCGGTTATACGAACCGAATAACATCGGTTCCTAAGATTCCTGAAGCGCTGGATGTATTCTCGTCACCGTTTCCCCGCGCTTCGACGTAATTGTGCTAGATCGGCAATGCCGGACTCGGAAGCTTCGTATGGTATTGCATATGGAACTGTTCTTCCAATTGCTTCCAAGACTCGGATGGAGTTCGCCGGTAGAGAGGTGTACCATCCAAAAGCCGATCCCGTGAGGGACCGTGAAAAGAGCCTCACGCGTAGCTGATCCGACACCGAAGCCGGTCCTAGTTGAGCCAAATATCGGCCGACGTGCTCGATGGAGCCGGAGCCATCCGATCCACCGAATTTGGAGAAGTCGGGAGCCGATATTTTGGTGGCAGCGGGATCATCTCGTAATCGTCGTGGTACGGCTTGGAATAGCCGACCGCCCTTCTTTTCGGCATCATGCCGAACTGGTCTCTCGCATGGTACTCGATCCGATCCGCCGTGCTGGCCGTAGGAGTTGCACTCCGAAGATTCGCCGGGGTGGCGTACTTGGCCTGCCACGTTTGCTTTTCCAGCTCCGAGCCAGCTCGCAGGAGCCGGGCTCGGGAGTTTCGTCGGTGTGGCGTATTTAGTTAGCCACGTCTCGCTCTGTCGCCGACGTTCCTCCCTGTCTTCGCCGGAGTCCCCGATGTTGTGGCCTGGTTTGTGAGTGCCCAGTCACCACAATCCGGCACATACATGCATGCGTACCCATGAGGGATCTCCTTAGGCGCCTCCATTAAGAACCGGTAGTCACCGGGGTCGCCACCAATTCCGTAGACGATGAATGCCGGTGTAGTCGGCACTTCAGCGAGTGCTGCCAACGCAAATGGCAGCGGTGGACGGGACCGGAATGGCAATTCTCCTTGATGCGTCCCGAGAGCTGGTCCCGACGGCGAGTACCGGTGGCTCATGATCTCTCGGATCACGCGCAGAGCGACACGCTCCAAAGCACGTTAACCAAGTTCTCGCAGTGGCGGTGTAGCGAGTGAGCCACCGTGTAGTTGATCTCCGCCGCTGCACCTCGGTGCGTTCCTCCGACGGGGAAGAAAGGTCTATCCCATCGAGTGCACCTTCCGGTGAGAACCCCTTCCATCTCGATGCCACCGTAACGGGTTCTCCGAAAAGAGCCGATGAGGTCGGCTTCGAGGGTAGCCTTGATCTCATTGTATTGCTTCTTGAGGTCGTCAGCGGATCCTCGTAGGTGATCGGGCGTGCCGTCCGCCATCTCAGATGTAGATGGCGATGTGGTTGATGTAGACGATTGTCCCACCGGCGTGCCGGAATGTGTTGACTGCCAAAACCCACCGGCGGGCAGCGGCCTTGTCAACACCGTAGAGCCGGGGGAGCCTAGAGCTGCGGCTGGCCGAGACCCCTCCGAGCGACGGCCCGCAATGCTCTTCCGGTCACACGCGGCGTTGCGAAGTGCAAGGGCGTGCCACCTGACCTATACCCGGTCGGGAAGGTGATGAGATTGCCTCGCTTAGTTTCCTGCAGGGCATACATGTAAACGTTAAATACGAGCCTCGATCGGCTCTCGAGTTATCCCGTGAATCGGCTCAAAGAGCCGATCCACCCATGATCCGTACGGGGTGTACGAATACTTGGTGGTCCTGCTTGATCAAGATGAAGCTAATGAGATCTACGACGATTTAGGGTTTTCACCACATAATCGGATCATCCTACTCCAGTGTTGGGCCGGATGGCCACGCACGGTGCTCGTAAGCCGATCCTAAACAAGGCCAAAAACCAACATGAAGTTGATCCTAGGAACATCCCGTTTAGGACTTGCGAACGCCACCCTACGTGCCACAGGATCCTCCCCCTTTGTAAGGCCAAACTATTGCAGTATATTAAACTAATCCTTGTAGAACAAGGAGCAATCGTAACGGACCGGATCTACTAAATAATGATCAAGCGGGGTGCCGCCCCCACACCCGGGATAGGCGTGAGGACGGCTAGATATGCAAGGGTTGCACTACGTAAGCATGCTTAAACGAAGAACAATGCTAACCCTAACACATCTAATGATAACTACGTTGCTCGCCATCAAAAGCGCTTCAAGTACGAGCAACGCATGAACAACGTGGCTTGTGCTGCCTAGATCGCAAGATGCGATCTAGGCAGCATGTCGCTTACCTGATAGAAACCCTCGAGACGAAGGAGTTGGCGATGCGCCGAGATTGGTTTGTTTTTGGGGTTGAACGTGAGTTGTTGTTTATTCCATAAACCCTAGGTACATATTTATAGTCCAGGGGACTTTCTAATGCGGGCGTGCACCAAACCGTGCACGAATAAGATTCTATCTCTAAACTAAGATACGATCTAATATGTTACAGATACACGGGCAATTAAGCCCAACTTGGTAAAAAGGCCGATCCACATACTTCTCCTATATATATTTCTTCACACCCATCTTCGATCGCGGCCCACCTCTGACTTGGTCAAATTCTGGTGATAACACGAGTTTAGCAACATTGTCAAATCAACCACGTACGTGGAAACAATCAAAAGATTTCACAAAAAGATTAGATACAATATTAGATTAAAAAAATCTTAGGAGACGACTTCAAGCTACAGATTAACTAAAAAAAGATCTAATTATATTCTCTTGTCTGTTTTAGCTCATATTTGAATCAACACCAGAAATTAGTTTCCCAAGAAAAAAGTGCACGAGACAATGAAAAGGGAGAGAATACCCTTACGCCAATCAAAACTTTGAAGCTCCCGGAAAATTTTGAAGTTTGGCTAAAGTAACTATACAACTCTACATAAATTCGCTTGGTAAAAAAGAGCATATAAAATTTCATCTAGTTAATTCATCTTCCAGTTGAGGTTCTGGATCCTAACACCTAATCAATAAATTAATCGGTAAGATGATATATTGAAACCTTCACATGAATAAAATCATTAATAGTGTGAAGGGGTACACTTTTCTAGTAGTACCAGCGGGAAAGAAAATCTTACTATGTGGAATATAAGAACATACTTATAAATTAAATCAATCAAGGAACGGAGAGAATAGCTAGCCACAATAAAGTAACAGACTATGTAATGAGTAGTCGAACACCTCGTATAAATTCAACGATGGAAAATGTCATCTTCAGGTAAAGGAAAGTCTGTTTCACTTCTAAAATTTCCAACTCAGTGAAATGAAGAATACCAGCTACAACTGAGAGAGTTCACTCATGCAAGATATTCCAACAGAGAGTACAACCTCTCACAATCGTAGCAAAAATCAGCAAGGCTTGTGAGAACTCACGCATGCGAGCAACAATCAGGAGATTGCCTTCTACAACCAGAAGAATGGTCATTTTTAAGTCACTGGGAAACTGCAGTACCATCCCTAATACAAAATCTCACAGGTGAGGAGGAACAAACTAAATACTCGATTAATGTTCCCAGTCATTTAGTGTTCAACGTAAGCGTTACCATTTTCCATGGTCATTAGAGTTAAGAGAGGGATTTAGTCAATTGTCATTGCAAATAAGAACCACCGAGATATCATGCATAATATTGGAGAAACTTACCAAGAATAACTAAAGTACTCTAGCAGATGCTCTAAGAGGAATAAATATGTGATCGTGTGTTGTGGTATCATTCCCCAAAATATACAATTAGCGCAAGCATATCTCTCATGGAGAAGTACCGCAGCAAAGATGAGTTTTCCCAAACTACCATGAGTGAAAAAGTAGTATGATCAGTAATTAGCAAATAGAAGCTCTACTCCACAATTTACAATAAACTTAAATATGTTAATACTTTACAAGGACACAGAAAGGAGAAGGAAAGAAGCAGAAACTCACATGAACCATGAGATGAAGAAGAGGCCACTGCTGCCATGGTGGCGGTGCTGTGAACTCATCGCCATCACACAACACTGAGAGGGTACGTGAAGAGGGAAGTAGTCTAACCCGTGGGCATTCAACTTTCTATGAGGGGCAGCAATGTGCGAGATGACAAGGACTTTTTCAGGATACCTGAAACCAACATATACAAACATATATGATTTTCACAAATTCCAGCTCAACCAAGATAATCAGGCAAGCACGAACACATCCAACTGACAGAACAATTGAGGAGTCAATGACTTACATTAGATGTAGGTCCTTGAAGCCAGTGTGGTGCTTGAGTGTTTTCGGTCCAGATGTGACTCTTCTTCGACATTAGCTCTCAAGCTTGGCAGGCTGAAAGCTCTTAGGTAGCAACTGCAATTGTTTTGAAAAATAAGCCTTGATTTTCTTTATCATTTAAAATGCAAGATTCAATTGAAATTACTATGAAGACTGATAAATTTAATTTCGAACAAGAAATGTGAACTTGCGAAAATAAAAGGCGCATAAATCTAAGAAAGTAATTAGAAGCATTAGCTCTCAAGCCTGGAAAGGTAAAAAGGGTCTTATTCAGCATTGCGGATTTTTTGACAAACATGACTTAAATTTATCATCATCACCACCTTTTCCTAGTAAAAATCAATTTCAATTAAATTAGTTATGCATTAATAAGTGGGAATTTATTCACAACAATTAGGTTACTACGAATATGTGAAAACTAATTCTAGGGCCAATCATAGATCCTATGGCAATGCTTGTAGCTACTAGAGAAGACTATCATGCCAAAGTTAGAATAATGTATAGCTACTATAGAGAAAAAAGTGGATCTACCAGAAATCTGAGCACTGTTCATGTATGAATGGCTAATAACAAGGTTTACATAGGAGAATCACCTATTGTGGAAGTAGACCGGCAAGAAAAACAGCAACCTACATCAGGAATCTACACAAAATATTAACAGAGTTGCTGCAAACTGAAGCTAGCATTTGTACCACAACAAAGCTAGGAAAAATCAAGACAAAGTCTGCATCAACAGAAACGACATAATGTTAATCCCATAAGGAACATAGACATACATGATTACTAGAGAAACATAGCCTAAATAGGCGAAGAAAAAAACACCAAGCACTACAATATCATATGAGTAAGCATGACCCGTTTCAAAAAATATGAGTAAGCATGAGAGGAGATTTAATGGAGCAAAACATTTGGACATCGGCAGCGTTGCGGCATACACCAAGAGCTCGAGTTACCTTACCCCAAATAACATCACATGAACAACTATGATTCTAAATGGAAATAATCTTGTAACATCACATGCTATAATGAGCTACCAACATGTCATGGTAGACAACATTTGTCCTCGACTGTCAGACTCGCAAGTTTTCTGTCTGACAGAACAACAAAATCCAAACACATCGAAATCTACAATTTTCACTCAAATGACCGGGGCAGAAACAACTATAGACTAGTTAACTAAATATCTGGATTGTTATTGTTTGGCCTCAGTGCTTTCTGGGTTTGCAAAGGACATCTCTTTCCACCCCAGATTCCACATAAATCTAGAGCAAAAGCAATGGAAGGGTTCACCTTGCTCTCATTCTTGTTGATGCCATAGCCGCTGTTGTATACATCTGATTGACAAGCATATGCATAGCAGTGTCACCGGCGTGCTTCTCCTTGAGCATGTTCTGGAACCACCGCTTGGTGCAGTCCAAACCACCTTGGTGCGCATGCAAATACACAGTCTATAAAATTACACTAGTGTACAAAATGATAATTTCAGCTAATGACTAAAGCCATGCGTTGGTGCTAGATTTTCTTAACATATTTTTTTAACAAAGAAATCAATTTCTGGGCATTTAATTTATATTTCAAATCAGTGAACTAATGATCAAAAAGCAAAGAAAAAATTCAATGCATATAAAAGTTAAGATTTTGTAGAATTTATATGCTTAGCTCTTTACAACCAAACAAATTATAGCACGTCCTCATTCATTGGCTGTAGCACCTCTAAGAAGAGTGCTAGTGCAGGAAGATGGAAAACATCATGGCCTTGAAAGAGAAACAATGTTCGTAAGAATAAGAACTAATAGCTGCTACAATGAACACTGAATGAAGGTTAAACATAAATCTTGTAGCTCACCATGCATCTTGCTACAACCGTCTTCTTGCATCGCTCACGATGCTACCACATTCCACACCTCAGGCGGCTGAAAGCTGGACCCAGCGCCTGCGTTCCTGGGAGTATCCAGCGGGGCAAGCGACCACCGGCAACATGACGCCAGTGGCAGTGGCAAGGACTAGAGGTCTTATTCAGGCCCATGGGAGTTGCGGTCCCACTTGCAGGCACCGTTGTGATGTCTTGCCACAATGCTGCTACCACACATACATAGAAGTCAGACAGGAGACTGGGGCATGATGGTGATTTGCTGATATAGCTAGCTAGCAAAGTAGATATACAAAGAGATGAATACTTGCAGAGACACACAGTCAACTTCTGAATGTGGCCATATGATTCGAAATATTGACTCCATTATTTATTAAGGCCTGTTTAGAACTCAGAATTCGACCAGAGACATTCCACATCATACTGATCATGATTATGCCCTGTGTTGCAAACAGAGGTTGACTATTAGAGTATTAGTGCTACCTCTCTTACACATTGCTGCATAGTGAATTCGTTACATCCTCATGTATTGTCTAGGTCATTGCTCATGAATACAATTTTAGAGATCTTTCCTGGTACCATTTCGTGACATTAATTTGTTACAGGTTTACACTATGGTTAAACGTGTCAATTTTCTAATTATTATACTATGGAAACTACATATGGAGCTATGGCCCTTTCTGCTGCTACTTATATGTCTGGTTTTCTTGATTCGCAACTAGTACGTGCTGCTATCCAGCAGAGAAGTACAATGTCTCTGGCTTTGTAATTTTCTTGAAATGTTCTCGTATGATACAACAATCTATTTTTAACAATCTAATTCTCTGTATTTACTTTGAACGAATGATTAAAAGATTTTGCTTAAAGGTGGCTGCTACAACTCGATAAGTCGTGTATCCATGAACATAAAAAAAAAATGCTCATATAGCAACTTTTCTTCTTCACACTTCCATTTCCATGAATCTAATGATAGGTTTAATAAAAAAACAACAAACATCTTTCCGCCTGTGTGATTAAGCCACATCTGCTAAACAGAGTTGCGCATCCAAATTAACACAAGACAGAGTACACCTGTATACATATGAAAAAAGTAAAACCATACATTGTTTCCATCAAGCAGCGATCCATTTGAAAGTCAGTACCTTTGTAGGTCGATGTTGACGAGCTCTTGAAAGGCAGCGTTGAGGTTGATGTGGTGGCAATTGCAGGCAAACAGCTCGACCACCTACAGTCGGGCGCCACCGTGAAGACACCAACCGTCGAACATCAGCAGTGGAGGAGGCTAGTGATCAGTGGCAGCCGGCCTCCAATCACCAGCTGAGTTAGAATTTTCTTTCAACATGGAATTAGATCATCATTGGTGCATATGAATGAAAAAGTGACAAGGAATAGTATAAGGGGTTATTGTAAGATGAACTTAATGGGGTTTTCATAGTTTATATTTTTCACCGTGAAGGGATTCAATTATAAAACATTTCTCTCATTCACATTTTCCCGTTTTAATGGTTATACTTCCATGTGCACATAAAGTAATACCATTTTCATAGGAAGAAACATAAGGTAGCACCGGCATAACAGGAAAATCACACTAACCATTGAAGCCAGTAATACCACTTGCATAGAGTTGGTGGGTCTTCCTCTGAAAGTGGAGCTTCCGTTTACTCTTCCTAGTGACACTAGAAAACATAAAAGACGAATTAGAAAATTAGGACAAGATGGTAGGGATTTCGATGGAGAAGATTTTACAAGGATGTAACTCAAGCTTATTCCCAGATTCCTTGTTCTGAGAAAATCTGGCGCCTCCAATTCTTTGCTCAACACTCGAAGAAATAAATCAAAAGAACTGAATTTTATATTTATGACATAAATTTATCTATATGTGCACGTAAAGTCTAAGATAAGTAAAAATAAGCCGCAACTGCTAAATAAAGCAGTGTATCCAAATTAAACAGAGTTGTACTGAATACGTAGAATTAATTTTGACGAACAAGGCAGAACCAAAAAGCGGCTGCATCGGGCAGCAATTCATTATAGTTGGTACCTTTGGATACCGATGTCGACGGGTCACTTGCTTAGGGGCAGCTCGACCTCCCTCCTACATGACACAGAAGCCCCCCAGCCATCAGACCCTGCGTATCCACGCCGCCGCAAAGACGTCGGTCATCGAACATCATCTGCGGAGGATCCAGGCAAGCAGCTAGGCTAGAATCGACAGCTCAGCACCGAACACTGCCGCCCATCCTCTGGCGATAGTGCTTTCAGAGCACGACACCCATAAGCACCATCATCTACGGACTGTGTGATTCCTTTAACTAAAATGGTCAACTAATGAGGCTTCTTCTTATGGTACTTCAAGTGTTCAATTCTTTTCTGGGACATTTCTTTGTACACCTGCTTGAAATAAAATAGAGATGCAATCAGTAAAAATCTCAGCTTATGATCACAGCACAAAGTCAAAATGCTACATACTTCAACTAATTTATCTAAGCATTTAAATGAAATAAAATGGTCACAACTGAATAACCAAAACTACAGTATTTTCGCAACAAAAGTGGTGTTGCTTAATCTAATAACAAAAGTTCATTAGCTGAAAGGTCTTACATACATGCACCTTATGAAGCAATTACACCAGGCAGAAAGAAGTGAACAAAAGGCATGAAATATTCACCCAAAGCCTAGCATGAAAGGAAAACTGTATCAGTTACACGAGTAGCACAGTATCAGTTGATAGACAATAGTAGAGTAAGCGTCAGACGATTTGTTAAAGGTCATACGTACTACATTTGAACTGTATATATCCACTAGCTTAAATCATCAAACACCAGAATCACTTATAAAAGTGAGCACACGGAATTAAGACCTGTGGCACTATACATCAAGATAGATTATTTTTTAACATTTTCCATTATAAGCATAATAAAATGACATAGTATGTATACAGTTTTGTCTTAATTTATACCAACCACCACAGTGTCTGATTAAGTATCGCATTTAATACCTGCAAGGTGAAATTAAAATACGCACAACAATGGTAAAAGTTCCATCAAAATTCAGCATCTGCTGCTGGAAGGGCATTTGCTCGTATAACTTACCGGCGCAAGGATCAAAACTTCGAAAATGTACCGGCCCTATCTGGCTCGCATGTTATCTTTTTGCAGATGTGGAGTCTAAAGTTTGAAGCAAGAGAAAAGGAAGGACTAAACTGGATGGCGCGCGAGCTAAGGGAGTTGTACGAGCCAACAAGATGAGGCCCTAGGGTGTGCCTTCACCGGCCTTTGTTCGTGTATCGGCGTGTCTGTGGGGAGGCCGACCCCGTTTTATGTCGTACGATGTGCTTTTTGGTGGTTTTGGCGAAGCTGTAGGCCTAGCATGTGTGTTGAACTAAACCTCTGGATTTATTAATTGGGTGTATCTATGTCTAAGTTGACTGAGATTTTTTTAAGTCTCAGTCAACTTAGAAAAGTGCAACCGCAGTTTAAAGAAAAGTGCAACTCGGTCCAATTGCACATTTCTAACAGAAAAGTGCAATTGCACGTTTTTAACAGAAAAGTGCAACTCAAGCACTTTTTTGTAATTGACTTAGACTTAAGAAAATCTCAATTGACTGAGACATAGCAAAACCGTTATTAATTTAAAGTTGAGCATTTCATGCCTGTTATCTTAAAAAAAAACCTGGCTCGCATGGTCGGCACCGGTGTGTCCTCGTGGCCGGCACCCATCCTCGCCGGTGTGAAGTCAACCGTACGGCCATGCCAGTTCGACTACGCCGCGCACTAGCGAACAAGCAGACCTCGACGCCACGGCTGCAAGGCGACACCGCCTCTCTCCTGGACCATAATTTGGCGGGGTAGAGAGTGGGGGAGGAACTGGGGCGGATGGGAAGAGGTGAAGCTGTGTCGGGTTGGGGAAAACAAGGTGGCGGCAGAGGGTACGCCGGCGAGGTGATAAGCAGCGCCGGCGGAGGTGTTGCAAGGGATTGGAGATGTAGGCAAGACAGGAAAGTGAGAGGCAAGAGAGAGAATGGGAGGAGGAAGCAGCGGGTTAGGGTTGACTGGGCTTGTACTCTCTCGGCTGGACCTTGGCCCAGCAAGCGCACATATTCATTTCTCTTCTCGTCTTTGTTTTTTTCTTACAAAGGAAGCAGTGAGATAACCAGATCATAACTGATACAGTACCGTATGCTACTCGTACAGAAGAGCAAAGCTACTCTTTTGTTTGCTTACCCTCAAATAGATTCCAGGTCGCGGGTTCGTTAGCGGAAAAAAAAAGTGTTGATAACGTTTTTTGTATGCAGAGTTCGGACTTGCGAGTTCAGTTAGCTGCACGTCCAGTCTACAGAGTTACGGAAACCACATGACTTAATGTATGAGTTTTAAAATTGATGGAGATGACTTGGAGACAAACATTGTAATCGTGCATAGCTGAATCTCAAGATCCAATTAGACTTTTTAAATTGATGGAGATTAAGTTTTGGGCACCACTAGGAATCGGGATCCGATAAATAGCTTCACATCGGACCTGGGTCTAGCCGTACGATTCGAAGCACAAGGGACGTTAGATTCTCACGAGGCCCGCTTGACTGTTTCGCTAAAACGTTGCCCAGATTGCATGCTTCGGTATTAACTGCCTAATGCTAAATTTCCTCAACAGAACCCGTAATTAGTGGGTTACGAATTAACTGCTCACCAATCTAATTCTCGAGGATTTATTTTGATACAAAACATCTTTTGAAGGAAACTAACAACGTTAGCGAAATTTCATGCATGGGGATTTGCTTCCCTGGTAGGATTTTTTTTTTGTTTCCAACTATATTTAATTTTGCTTCCTTTTAAACTGATGAATCTTGCTTCATTAGGAAACATATCTCGTTTCCAATGTTGTGCAAATCTTCTTCCGAGAAGCAAAACAAATGACGTTTCCAATATTATGCTAATGTACCTCCGACGAATGACAGTTTCCTCCAAATGCATCAAAACGATGTTTCCATTCAGTGAAGAATATGCATTCGTATGAATGAAATTTGCTTCCTTTTAATAGAAGTAATATACAAATAGTTTGCTTCCAGATGAACCCAATTAAGTTTCGAATGGTACAATACTTTGCTTCCCGCCCAACTGAAGTTTGCTTCTATGAAATACATATATCTTTTACATTGTTCCTGCTAGCTACTTGCTTCCTACATAAGGAATATAGTTTCCTATGCATATTAGTATGCTGCAGCTACTGCATCATTAAACTAAGTTGACCCAGAAGCCGGTCGACGTTCCTCGCAGGTTGATTTTCTGTAGCCCATGACGGGTGAGGACACTCCACGCTTGTATCTTGATGGTCGCTTGCTCAAGAATGTGTCACAAGTTGACGTAGCAACACGGCTGACGAGCTTCACCATGTCCTGGGTCAACTACTAGTTCCATGATGGCGATTCTATGTTACAGTAGAAACTTAGGAGAATGGTAAGCATTGCATGAAGCAGAACTTATGTACAATATAACCATTTACAAGAAGGAAGCAATATGTGTACATGGAAATATGCTACTATGAAGCACCTTAATGCTTGCTTGTGGGAAGCAGATTCTATGCGACAGGAAACCTGTAATACGAAAGAAAGAAGCATGTCACATAACAATTTTTTATTGCAAAGTATATTGTTGTTTGCTTCCACTACAATTGATCGTATTCGTTGCAGCCATGAGAGCACTACTAGAATCCAAGTTGAGCGTGCGGACTCGCTACAAGGAAGAGGGGTGGCGGCATGAAGTTCGGATTGGTTGCACGCGCATGGCCACGTCCTCTCGGCGGCGGGAAGAGGGGTGATGCCAAATGAACGTCGCACTCGACACTGATGTAGGGAAGCAGGGATTCAACTGTCTGGATTCATAAGATCCTCCGCATGCCGAGGCTACACTAACCTAGAAGCGCCACACCGTGTCGAAGGTCGCGAGATACCAGCCACGCCAGCCTCCGCCGTCGACGTGGTCGGAGTTGTGCGGCACTCGTCCCTAACGTGCCCGGCTGATGCCTCAGCTGCGGTAAAACTGATTTCACAACTGCATGTACCAAGGAATATAGATTTAACGTCTAAAATATGCAGGAAACATTCACACTAGTTTTGTCACAATTACCTTCTTGCCGAATTGTGTTATCGTTGGAGGGATTGAGAGAGCTCCCGTGAGCGCAATGGAAGCAGCAAACGACCCACTGCTTCGGGCGGGGCTTGGAAGCCGAGGCGCATAGGTGATTCGTGAGCGCGGACGCGAGAGCCGCAGGGGGAGGCGCGATCTGCAGGCTGCAGCTGAAACTAAGGAGGACACTCAGGTGGTGCATCTTCGTCGGGGTCGTGCAACATCGCTCGCAGTACCGCGTTGAGCACGCCGGTGACGGGAGGTCGTAGAGGTGACGATGCGGGGATGCATGTCAATGAGGTTCGCTTGATTAGGGGAGGCATAATTAATGGGGCTTGATTAGGGGAGGCGTAATTAATGGGCCAGGGGAGGGCCGTAGGGGTGGAAAGATGCAAAACCAGTCATTCGATCGTGAAAAGATCGACGGTGCCAGGCAAGTCCGACGATTTGTTTCCATCGGACCCCCAAAGTTAGTGTTTACCTTAAGTTTTATATCGATGGAAACTGACAAAGTTCAGACTTTACAAAGTTCAGTTAGCTGCTGGCTATTTATTTATTGATGATCTGTCATTAAGCTCTCTTCAGTATATGGATGCCATCTCCTACATCGTTCATGCTTAAGATCCAATCAAGTCAAATGGGAAAGGAGACTTAAAACAAAAGATCAGAGAACAAGAAGGCACAACCTACGTACCCTGCTTCCAAGTGGTGGACGACGGCGAGGACAGGAACACACATGCAGGCATCTCCATTTGCACCTCCAGCAGCTAGCGACATATCTCCAAAAAACAAAAATGGTTAAGCAATATACCCGCAGAACAAAACAAGCCCAGGTGAGACCACCACAATTACAACTGAAATTAGATCAAGAAAACACAGAGGTCTTCGCATCATGTGTCTTGTCCGCCGGTATGGCCTTTCCTCGACATGCCGTGCCCACGACTGTGTCCGGCTTTTGCTGGACTGTCCCGCCCGAAACATGCAAGACATATGCTACAGGGGACTCATGATCTGAAGATGACGGAGTTTGTGGCGGAGGAAGAACAGGGCGCGTCGTTGGAGGATGAAGAGCAGAGCCACCTAGTAGGGAATTTATAGAGTGAGGGCGATCAACTACGAAAAGGAAGGGGAGCGGGGAACGCGGAGAGACGACGGATGGGAGCCCGATCCGTGTGACGAACCCGAGCTGAAGCAGCAACCATCGGATGGGGGAGTGAAGGATTGCCGGATCGGGGCTTTGCTGCCGCTGGTTTTCAGGAGAAGAAATCGAGAAGGCCGCGGCATACACGGGGTTTTAATTGACTTGCTTTAGCAGCGGAGATACATGGATTTCTTTCCTATCTGCAACATGGATCGCATACTGTATGCATGTATCGATCCTCCATCTTTATTTACTAATTGGAGTACGTTGTGTATGCATAAGTGTTGAGTGTGCCCACGCACCGTATCAAAACTGATGCTGCTAGCATATACATTGCCGGCTTGCCGCCTTGCCCGAGAAGGTGAGAAGGGACGGCGGCGGCGAAGAGAGGGTAGGAGGATGAAGAGGTTGCAGTCCCGGGCTTAGTTGTAAGATCGATCGGTTGTAAAGATTTCCTTGTGTGCTTTGTATTCCTCCTTATATACGCGCAGAGCATAGTAGTTCAAAAAGGTAGCACCATACTTTTATGTGCGTTCAGTGGCACAGTACATGCCATCATGCTAACTTGAATATTGGCCACCGGAGGACGGGGTTGCAGCTGCTTCGTGTTGGGGCCGCCACGACCTGCTGCGAGAGCTGATGGCCACGATCTGCTGCGAGAGCTGGATGGCCTTCTCAAGGCCAACCCACTTTGTGAGCTTGTCCTGCTTGGACAGCTCCGTGGCGCGCGATAGCCGCCTCCTCCATGAGCTCCTCGTCCTACGTCGTCTTGTAGTCGAGGTTCTAATCCTCCGGTGGGTCCTTAGCAGCGTCCTGGAAGTGTGACAACGCGCCGACAGCCAACGCAGCGGCCCGACGTGCCGGAACCGCGGTATTGCGACCAGTTCGGGTGGGTCTGGCCGCATGGTGGGGAAGCCGTACCCCGGCCACTCCTCCTATGGAATATCCTCCTCCGTCTTGATCGGCGTTATCTGGGACGCCCTATGTGGCGGCATCAAGGGAGGCGTCGTAGGCTGCTCGTGCGTCTTCGGCGCCTCATAGTCGATGTTGTCTTCCTCGAGTCCTTTCGGGTGGGCGTTGATGCTCCGGTGCCGAGCATCGTACTGGCGGTGGATGTGGCCGCACCGAGCGTTGTGCCTTTCGGGTGAGGGCGGTCCATATCAGGCCACAACAAGGGCACGCTTGCCTTGGCGTACTGGCGCGCGGGCCGTCTCCACCTCGGCGTACACACGTTGCTCTGAGCGTGGCATGGGAGGTGGCCGTGCCACCCTAGGCGCGGAAGAGCTTGAAGCCGCCATTGCCTCATCCATCTAACACTCTCGCATCATGGTCGATTCGATCGCGGGGAGGGGGGGGGGGCACCTGCCACCTCCCTTCTCCATGGTGAGGGTTTTGAGCGCTAGGGCTTTGGCAGCTTTGAGTAGGACTAGGCTACGAGGTGGCGCGTTGGGAACTGATGGGACTAGCGGAGAATGACGTGTCCCCATTAATAAGGACCGTGTGGACCCACATCTCCTCGCCTCCCTCGGTCGCTTATGCATGGGCCCGGGGAAGTCTAGCGAGGACATGCGCGGTCGCGCGGACTTTCCACGGCATCCGCAAACCCAGCCCAAATTTGAGCAGGAAATGTAGGGCAGACGAACACAAACCACCACATGTTTTATTTGTGGTTGGCCGCTAGGCCTCGTCTTTAGACCACACAGACAACAACGAATACAATATATCAGTTTGTGGTGGCCTAATATGGGCATATAAGGGCGGTGTAGATTGAAAAACCACATGGAACCGCCAATGTCAATGGAAAGCTAGGCGGTGATGAGGAAGAGTCCTAAATGTCCCACTCTTGCATTGTGTGTATGTGGGGGCGGGGGGGGGGGAGGGTGTCCTAATATGGATATATAAGGGTGGTGTAAACATAAAGATCACTTGGAATCACCACTTCCAATGGAAAGCTAGGAGGTTTGTCTCTAAGCGGCGATAGGAATAGTCAGAAATCTTCACCCTCTTCCATGGGTTCCTAATATGGGTCTATAAGGGTGAATTCGAGAGAGGAATCACATGCAATCACCACATTCGGTGGGAAGCGATGGGGTAAATGTCATTGGGCCCACAAAATAAGGACTCTCTGAACAGCCCCAGGAAGGGTCCAAATTTTTCTCATCTTGCATATGGGTATATAAGGGCAATATAAAGAGAAATATCACATGGATTAACCACGCCCGATGAGAAGCTTGGGGGAGACAAGGCTTGGCCCATGGAATAGCTAGGGTTGCTTTGTAGATGAACCTCGAGTTATGTGTAAGGTTTAGGTCTAGGGAAAAATCTAGGGTTTAAGTAAAGGGTTTGGATTTTGAGTTTAAATTTTGGGTTAGCTCTAGGGTTGGATCTACAAAAAAAATGTTGAGTGTCCGAGTTTTTACAACTTGGTAAACATCTTACGGTGTGGGACAAAAAGCGCAATCACACCCGGTCTCCCTCCCGGTTCCCTAGATCGATCGAGACCCCTCATGGTATTAAGTTATTTAGGCATGACTATATGATCAGCCCGTATAAACTCCAATGACATAACCGATGTAGTCGTCCCATGGCTCATGTGGAGCTGGTTATGTTGGTGTCTTCTTGCCTTGAATGAATTCCAACAATAAGGTGGCTCGCCAGATCTGGACCCGCGCGGGCTAGATCTAGGCTTGTCGGGCCCGAGCAATCCGTCTCAGAGGAGTGCAGCGTGGGAGATGACGTGTTCCTGCAGTAGGTTGTGGGTCTTTGTTTCTGAGATGCCGGGGCGGCGGCCCCGAAACGCGGCATATAGGTGCTCTAGTTCAACGTACACATCGGTTGCGGTAGGAGGTGCCGCACCTGATCCTATATTTGCCGCAGTTGGCGGTCGGCGATGAGATCGTTGCTACGCAGGTATATGACTCGTGTGGCATGGCTCCACTCGGAGCTCAGTTGGGTGTTGGTATTCCAGGCGAAAGCCTCGCACCAGCCTTGGGCTGGCGACAATGACAATGTCTTCAGGCGTCGCTACTCCTTCATGAATGCATTGTCGTGGAACCCGCCCCTCCCACACCATGAAGGCCAAGGTTTCTTTAGGCGATAACCCAAACTCCAATGGAGTTGGCGGTGGCGGCGCCCTTATCGCTATCTTCTTGAAGACACCACCTTGAAGTCCTTGGTGCTTTCTGGGAGTCTCGGTTGTCGTGCAGCGTGGCTTCATCGGCAAGGTCGAAAGGCGCTGGGCGGCGGCCCCGGAAGGCGGTTGGATGCCGAGGCGGCGACCTCCGAACGTGCTTCGGTCATGCCTCCATGTCCCATGAGGCAGGGGATGTGGTTGTGTTCGCAGGCGTGACGGAGCAGTGCCCCGAGGGCGGTTGGCTCGTCCCTGAATTTTTTCTTTTCTTTCTCCTTTCCTCCCCTTCTTTGGACGTAAACCGGCCCGTTGTTATACAATCTGTTGAACGAATTTCCCTCTGCTAATACATCAAAAGCTAGCATTTGATGACCTTCCAAGAAAAAAAAGAATGGGTTAGTCTTGGCAACGACGCCATAGGTATGTTTAGGGGTGGGAATTCGGTCATGACCAACAATTTGGTTTCTGTATTTCAGTTTATTTAGAATTCGGTCATAAAAAAATAAAGGCTGAAATATACTTGCTCGTTTTACTACCCGATAAATTCGGATATCCAATAATTCGGGTTCGGGTTCGGTCATGACCGAATATCATGGTCAATGTTGTCCACACAAATATTAAACATTATTTAGTAAAAAGTTGGCAACATTTTAGATGAATTTTGCATGTTTTTCACGCATATATTATTATCAAATGGCGGAAGCATATATTATTATCAAATGGCGGAAATAAACGTTGAACAATCTAGCAACAATTCTAGAGAAGTTTGATCTACATTGAAGAATACCACATCTCACGCACATCACACAATTCTAAAGATTGGAACAATCTCACGTAAAATTCGGTCAGTTCGGTCTATTTGGTTACTTGGAATAAATGACCGAATTGATCAAACTAAATTTGGTCTCGGTCTTTTTGGGTTCTCGGTCGGTTTCGGTCATCGTTTTTTTGCCCACCGCTATGTATCATCTACCGAGTGCTATGACGTGGCTTGATATGTCGGCTTTGGGTAGTCCTATAGTCTTGACGACGGCGTGGGATCTCATGCCGATGAGATTTGAGGCCGCAAGGTGTGTGCCTTAGTTGAGATGATAGCAACATGCCAACATCAGTATCGAAGACACCTCGGGTGAAGGTGAATGACTCCGGTTTCACACTCTTTTGCACCGGCTACATGGTGGTGCGTGTGCTTGTGCTGCGGCATAGCGTACGTCTTAGCAAATTAACTGCTGAACAGATGCATATGCATCGTTCAGAAAAGCTATGGCCACACCAGCTAGCTATCCCATCAGAAATTACATCATCCAGTGTGTAGAATATAAGGGTGTGTTTGGTTTGGTTCCCCAAGTAGCCACACCAAAAAATTGGCTGCCCATCATGTATTGCTCATTGTTTGGTTTGTAGCCAATATTTTGGCTGCCTATGGATATCTAGCCCTTGCACTCACAGATTCTTACCAAATAATTGGCCAAACGTGGGCCAAGGATTTCTTGACCAAAATATTGGCAGTCAACTCTTGCCAAATATTTGGTAGGGTTAGTGTGGGCACCAACCAAACACACCCTAAAGCTAGATACAATATGCTGCTAGAAGCCAATTTTTCGTCCAGTTTTAGAGCGCTACTTCTTTAGGCATTTTCTGTTTGAACTTTAATTTACCCCTCTATAAATCCTCCCGATGCTAAAAGAATGGAAGCCATCCCTTCTCATTCCTTCCTTGCCTTTCTTCTTCTAGCTCGTAGCCGAGGAGCAGATCGTGGACGAGGTGTTGGACTGGGCGAAGTCGAAGTTGGCCAAATTAACAGCGGTAACGCGCGATGGAGACAAGGTCGGGTGACTGGGCGATGGAGAGCGTGGGCATGGCCACAATGGGAGCATGGTGGAGATGACGATCATGGACACGAGATGGTAGGTTTTCCTGCATTCCACGACTCTCTTTCAGCATTACCAATCGTGTTATGGGTTATGGCGTTGTTTCTTCATGACTAATCTAATCATCATCTGTTTTTGGCTTGCATGCAGGTGCAGTCTTTCCGCACGATCACGGCAACATGAAGGCGCACTCGAGTGCGCTGCCTGCCTGGCCGAGTTCGTGAACTCCGACGAGGTTCGCATCCTCGGCGCGTGCTGCGGCAGGGATCTCCATCGGCTCGTCGTTGCCGAGCGACGAAATTAAGGCCATGGCCATCCACCTCGCGCATCTGGCCTTTACGGAAGGAGGGGCGGAGCTGAAGCACACATGCCTCGACGACTAGCTTGTCATCCTCTTGTTGCGCACTCTCCTCTGCCAAAAACCACAGCTCATTCAGCTAGTCGTCGCTGACGCAGGCGCTGCTCTCCACGATGAGCGGTTGGTCCTGTCGTCCATCAAGTCGCCGGTAGTGTGGTCTGTTTTGTCTAGTCGTCCGGAGGGAAGAAAGAAGATGGACGCGAGGGTGAAGTCCACGAAGCAGAGAGAGGCGAGGGAAACAAGTGGGAGGCGAGTGATTTGCGGAAAGCTTTTTAATGCTTCGGAAGACAACCGTTGGGGGGGAAATAGGGAATCAACTGGCAACTAGTTCAGAACGCAGGGTAAAACGAAAATTTCAAAAAAAGTTAGAACGCTCCTCAGTTTAAAAATAAGTGTTATAATTTTACCTAGATACGGATGTATTATAAATATAATATGTCTAGATTTATCCATATCTAGACAAATTTAAAGCACTTATACTTTGGTACGAAGGTAGTACTTAGCGTCTTAACTATGCAATTAGTTGGCACATAGTACAATCCACACATCTCCCTCATGCAAATATATGTACAAGGACAATAAAATTGAACACGTGCCAAATATTGATCAGCGAAAAAGTATGAACAAGGACACGACGAAACTACTATACACGTAGTAGTCAAACCCATTCTAACTAAGACATCGCTAAAAATAGCAATGCATCTTTATATTGGTGCACACTTGTTATATATGTGTATATGGTTCCGAAGGGCCATGACTAGGAAATTCTACCGTTCCCTCGAGTTTTCCGATCTAGCTCCACGAGATAGGACCATCGATGTTAGTGTTTTCACCCAAAACATGTTGGATTATACACACTAAACCATAAGAGTTCAGTGATTACAAATGATGTCCAAAGGATGTTTTAGATTTAAATTTGGATATGTCTAGCCACTATCAAAATGTAAACAATTCTCGGACATCCTTTATAGGAACAGAGGGAGTATTAAAATATTTTTAAATTAATAAATTCATTTTTTACATTTCTTCCGACATAGCCGTTTATTTTATCTCTAATATACTCCCTATGTCCAGGATTATAAGGCCTGAGATCCAATTCATAAAAACCAACAAAGTTCTTAACTCTCCTTATTAATCACTGTATACATCAATATTTTCACATGCATAAGAGAAGAGAGAAAAAATGAACATGCATTAAGCGAGAGGCCATAATAAGATAGATATCTTATAACCTCTATTGAATTTAAAATGCTCTCTGGCCTTATAATGCCAAACGGATAGAGTAAAATGCTTTCGTCAACTTTCTAGATTAACCACGATGTAATAACTAGTGGAAAGAGAGATTCCATCTTATCAATGTAATTCCAGACATTTCAATTCGTGCAATCTGATCCAATGACTCCCGACCTCTCCAAGAAAACACGGTGCAGTATGCCCAATCCCCTCCTCTCCACAATTGTGCTACATCCGTGGTGTAGGACATAGTGTTATTGCTTCTCTCTCTCGATCGACTCAGCTCCGGGCTTTCGTTTCTCGCGTCGGCCGCCACCATCGCCGAAGCTATTCGGCAGCTACAGCTCTGCCGCTCACCGCCATATCACCTGCCCCTAATCCCCGCTCGACCCCCCCCCCCCCCAACTGACACCTCTGTTCCGCCTCCAATCACGCTGCGATGCCTAGCCCGGTCGTCGTCGACCAAAGACTAGCCTGGCCTCCCTCCTACACGCTTCCCCAAGCACCTCCAAAGTAGCCCCGGTTCCCATCCTCGGCTTTCTGACATACTGGGGATGGCCTGCCTTGCTCCCCTACGTGTCTTCGACTAAGAACCAAAGACCGAGCCACGCCTGCTCTTGGGGTCCCATGGGAAGGGCTATGGACGCCAGGATGAGTGACGCCGAGATGCCGAGATGGCTCCATCCACGTGCGTCAGGTGACTGGACTGATGTTGCCCGCATCCCACTGCAACGGAGGGATGCTTCTGCTGCCTCTCCACCCCGCCGTCGGTGCACGCTCATGACAGGGCAGAGCCGTCCTCTCCGAGCTCCTCCTCGCCGGCCACGTCCCTAACATGCTACCCACGTTGTTGAGTTCTCTCTTCTTCGCTTCCTGCTCCATGCAATCTTGACTAGTTTTGTTTGTTTTTTCCATGTTGTGTGGAATATAACTTGTGAGAATAGGTGGCAGTGCGTCTATCAGAAACTAAGAATTGAAGATGCTCATTTCTTTTGCTGCCTATGAATCAATTAGAACTTGTATGAATTGAATGAATGGATGAACATCTTGTGTGCTAGGCAGCGGGATGTTGCCCAGTTTATTAATTTTTACTACTAAGTCCGTTTCAATGAATAAACTCACGCTCATTTTAAGATGAATTTTGACCAAAAAAATTGAGCAACAAACTCTTGATTATATTATTCGTAATTATCGTTGGATTCGTATTGAAACATACTTTCTAATGATGCTAATTTTATACCATCATTTTTTATATATTTATCGTATTTTTTTATCAAAGAAAAAACACAATAGAGAGGACGCTTTATTCATTGGAATGGAGGTGGTGCTACTTATGCATCAACCGGGAGGCCGTGTCAGAGGTGGAACCAGGACGAGGCGGAGGAAGCAGGCTGTCATTGACGACATCTGCAAGACGCTGGCGACACGCAAAGGAACGATGATCTAGACATGTCTCGGACAGGATAAGAGATCTACAACTATGTGTTACGTCAGTGGTTGCCGCATGCCCGAGTGGTAGGCCGCTGCTGTGTGGCGGTGGTGCTATGCTTGTTTCGTCTACAACCTACCACTCAAGTGAGTGCTTCTTTTTATCCTCGCCATGGTTAAGTTGTTGATTTGATCGGTAGTCGTTTTGATCTCTTGAAAAACGCATTTGTTACTTATATTTTATTTCTAGCTATTTTTGTTATCGTAAGTATGAATGTATTGTTCTTGTTATATCCTTGAATATGTATTAATCTGAGCTGCTGGATTTGAACAAGGTTGAGCTGCATGCCGCCAACGCCCATAATGGCCACCTCGATGCTCCAGTCCAGGAGCTAGTCAAAATAGGTACCCAAAAGGTAGAATTTGTTGGGCTCCTGCTTCGTCCCCCGCGGGCGACGCGGGGTGAAACCCTACTCCACTCTCTCCAGTTCCTCCCCTCCGCCGCTGCCGGCTTGAGCCGACAGGCAAATTAAGCTCGGGCGGTGCCGGTGGCCTTCCCTTACCCGTGCGCGCGGAGGGCTTCCTGGGGAACCACCGGCCGGTGATGGTGCGACCTAGACGGCGGGCAAGGGCGAGGAGCTGCTCTGCTGCGTGCATGCAGCGTTGGTGGCAGGTAGGTGTGGACGACCGGCGGTGTGGAGGTCGTCCAGGGAGGTTGCCATGGTGGCTTGGGGCAGCAGGCCTAGATCTTGGCCCTCCGGGCCCGATCTAGGTTGGGTGGGCCTCGTTGTAGCCTAGTCCTGGAGGTCTCAACACTATGGTCGACCGGCGGCGGCATACCGTTGGGTCCCCGACGGCGATGGAGGTGGTAGGCAGTGGCGCTCGCCTTGCAGGTTGCTAGTGTCGGCCATGGCGTTGCAGTGAGGCAACGGGCTAGTTGGGATGATCTGGGCCTGACCTAGGCGTGGTCTAGGCCTGATATTGGCCTGACAGGCCCAGCTTCATCCGTTTGGCAACCGCATATGGTGGTGGAGGACGTTTCTCCTATGGTTGGTTGTGGCTGCCACCCCTGCGGGCTTACTCGTCACCGGCCTACCTAGTGAGTGATGTGGTGGCGGTGGTGGCCTTGTTCTTTGGTCATTTGGATGGCGAGAAGCAGGCGGTGGGGGTTCCAGGAGGTGACGGTGTGGCATAGGCTTCTCCTAGATCATGTTCGGAAGCTTGAGCTCGAAGACTCTGAACGGCTCGAGATATCGGGTGTGTGCGAAGATTTTTACGGGTGAAAGCTCAGCGTTTCGACGCTAACGGTGATGGTGCCTGTGGATGCCGTAACCCTCTTGGGGGCGCCGTTCTGGCTATCTTCGTTTCTCTATGGCTCTGGGTGAAAACCCCTGAGCTTGTGGTCTCGGCGGCGGTGGCGTGTTCGTCGTTGCCCTCTTGGGGGTGTCGTCGTTGAGATCCGACCCCCCTCAGTTTCGCTTCGTTGGGTTTTGGTGGCAAGTCTTGCCTTTTTGTTGTACGTTGTTTATTTATCCTTGATCTGCTTTATATGAGGTTCTTCTCATCACCTTGTCTCGGTTTGGTTGTGTGTGTGGCTTTATTTATAAATCGGGGCGAAAGCCTGTTTCGAGGAAAAAGTATAATTTCTCTCTTTGGTCACGCTTTACTGTTAGACCAATTAGTTATTATGTGCTACATTTTCTTAATGTTGTCAGACAAATTCATTGTTTGTGAGAGAAATTCAGTGTTAATGCCATTTGTTTTTGTTTTGGGTAGACATATATTGAGGCACTGTACCTGGGAGCTGCCTGTTTTTCAAGTATGGTCGACTGCTGCCTGATGTTATTTTGGCCCTGGAGCACGTCGATCCAGCGATATCCGAATCACTAGTGGAAAACAGGGCTTCCGTGGGAGCCTTTTGTCGCGGGCGCGCCTGCACCCGCGACAAATGGCCTGGCCACGTCGCCCCGAAACCATGTGGAGCCGTCAGGGCCTTTTGTCGCGGCCTTTTGTCGCGGGCCGTATTACGACCCGCGACAAAAGGGGTCCGAGGGCTGGCGCTCTCTGACGGCACCCTTTTGTCGCGGGTCGTAATACGGCCCGCGACAATAGGGCCATGCCTATATATAGAAGCAGCCACCCCCCCCACCTCATATTTTCCTTGGTGGTGAAGGTGGAGGTGTATGCTAGCTCATTTTTTCTACATGTGCACAAGAGGTGTTTGATGGAATGCTTGTGAGAGGGATGCCACTTGGTTTTATTTGATAAGATTTCTCCTCTTTTTGATCCTAAAAGGTTAGCAACTATTTTCTCGACTATATATATATGCATAGTCCGTACAATACTAATTTTAGCAAGGTGATTGCATCTGATACATATATAATTGTACTTATGATGCAGATGAGTCATCCATGGATGTACGGTAACCGATGTGCTCCCGCTTTCGGAGAGGGCGTGAATTCTTTCCCTGCTTGTGGCCGAGGCCAACAAGTCGAAGCAAGGTTTTATGTGCTGTCCATGTCTAAAATGTAAGAACGAGAAGGATTACTCTTGCTCAAGAGACATTAAGAGCCACCTGCTTCGGTTTGGATTCATGTCCAGCTATAATGTTTGGACCAAGCACGGAGAAGAAGGGGTTATGATGGAAGACGGCGATGAGGAAGAAGATAATGATGACCAGTACCGATCTATGTTCTCTCGAATGCTTTGATACCGCAATGGACGACAATGAAGAAGAAGGAGGTGAAGAACAGGCATCGGATGATCCCGTTGACGATGATCTTCGTCGGGCCATTTCTGATGCAAGAAGAGACCGTGGCACGGATAAGGAGAGGTTGCAGTTCGACAAGATGTTAGAGGACCACCACAAATTGTTGTACCCAGGTTGTGAAGATGGGCATAGAAAGCTGGGTAGCATATTGGAATTGCTGAAATGGAAGGCAGAGGTCGGTGTGACCGACTCGGGATTTGAGAAATTGATGATAATATTAAAGAAGTCTGTTTCCAAGAAATAATGAGTTGCCCGTCAGTACATATGAAGCAAAGAAGCTTATCTCGCCCTCTAGGATTAGATGTGCGAAGATACATGCATGCATTAATGACCGTATCCTCTACCGCGGTGAGAAGTACGAGAATTTGAATAAATGTCCGATATGTGGTGCATTGCGGTATAAGATCAGAAAAGATGACCCCGGTGATGTTGAGGGCGCAGCCACCCAGGAAGAGGGTTCCTGCGAAGGTGATGTGGTATGCTCCAATAATACCACGGTTGAAACGTTTGTTCGAAACAAAGAGCATGCCCAGCTTGTTGCGATGGCACATGGAAGAACGTAAGAAATACGCGATGTTGAGGCACCCCGCTGATGGTCGGCAGTGGAGAAACATCGGGAGAGAGTTCCCGGATTTTGCAGCTGTTATCACCAGATTTTGGCTAAATCAGGAGGTGGGCCGCGATCAAGATGGGCTTGGAAGATTACACGTGGAAGATCTCTGAAGCGGCCTTGTTTGGAGAATTTGGGCTAGATTGCCCATGTATCTTTAATTACAATAGATTGTATCTAGATTAAAAGTTAGAGTTTATCTCGTGCACGGTTTAGTGCACGCCCACATTAGAAAGTCCGCTGGACTATAAATATGTATCCAGGGTTTATGGAATAAACAACAACCAACGTTCAACCACAAACAAATCTCGGCGCATCGCCAACTCCTTCGTCTCGAGGGTTTCTACCGGTAGCACCATGCTGCCTAGATCGCATCTTGCGATCTAGGCAGCACAAGCCTGCCCACGTTGTTCATGCGTTGCTCGTACTGAAGCCTTTTTGATGGCGAGCAACGTAGTTATCTTAGATGTGTTAGGGTTAGCATTGTTCCTCGATTTACATGCTTTCGTTATGCGACCCTTGCACATCTAGCCGCCCTTACACCTATCCTAGGTGTAGGGGCGGCACCCCGCTTGATCATAGTTTAGTAGATCTGATCCGTTACGATTGCTCCTTGTTTCATCAAGGATTAGTTTAACATCCGCGATAGTTAGGCCTTACAAAGGGTTGGAGGATCCAGCCGGCGTGTAGGGTGGCGTTTGCTAGCCCTAGAAAGGATGTTCCGGGGATCAACCTCGTGTTGGTTTTTAGGCCCTGTCTAGGATCGGCTTACGGTCACCGTGCGCGAGCGCGAGGCCCAATCGTGAGTAGGATGATCCGATTATGCGGTGAAAACCCCAAATCGTCGTAGATCTAATCAGCTTTATCTTGATCAAGCAGGACCACCATATATTCGGACACCTCGTCCGGATCATGGGTGGATCGGCTCCTTGAGCCGATTCACAGGATAACCTGAGAGCCGATCGAGGCTCGTATTTAATGTTTACGTGTATGCCATGCAGGAAACTAAGCGAGGCATCATCCACACCTTCCTGACCAGGTATAGGTCAGTGGCACGCCCTGTGATAAACATCGGACGTGCGACCAGGAGGCTTTGCGGGCCGCCGCTCCGAGGGACCGGGGCCAGCCGCAGCCCTAGTTGTTCCCGGCTCTACCGTGTTGACCGTCTCTCGCCCGCCGGGGGTTTCGACGTCAACACATTCTCGGCACGCACCGGTGGGACAACCTTCAACATCCACTACATCGCCGTCTGCATCCGAGATGGCGGAAAGCACTCCGGTCAAGAACGAGGATCTGCCTGATGAACTCAAGAAAAGCATCACGAGATCAAGGCAACCCTCGAAGCCGAACTCATCGGCTCCTTTGAGAAGACCCGTGCGCACGGCAACGAGCTCAATGAAAACACACGTCCGTTGCCTGGCGGCAACATGGTGGATCTCAGCCACTCCTTATGCCAGCCGCAGTTCTCCTTTGGCGTCAACATGGCAGGGCTTGCAAGCCACCATGGCGGAGATGAAGCGAAAGCGGCCACTCCCGTGGCAAGGATAAAGAGGAGGCCGATCCACGCGACCGGCCCCAAGATGATGACAGACGGTACCTGACAGAGGAGGAAATGAGAAGCGTGCGGTATCAACGTCCACTCTCCGAGCACCTCCTCAACAAGTATGAGCAGCAGTACGACCGACGTCGGCACTACGACGTAAATGATGAGAGAAATTGTCGGTCCGATGCAGAGGACAGGAGGTACCGTCAGCATGATAGAAACAACGGCGGGTACAGTCGTCACGCTGAAGGAAGGCCGAGGGGGCAGGATGACATGGATCGGCACTGGGACTGTCCGTTCTTCAAACATTGCTGGGACTCAGGAATGAGCCGATTGCCAACAATCGAGAACTGCCCGTAATGCAAACAAAGGAAGAAGGATGCCGCTAACATGTCCGTGTTCAAGCGTCTAGGGCCTCTCCCGCCTCGGAACAAGCATGCTGAGTCCGCTCGGGTGGAAGATCTCGAGGAGCTAGAGGACGATGATGAAGAAGACAAATATCATCGGCCCGTGTGGTGCCCCGATGGGCTCAGCCGTTCCCGAAGCGAAGGGTTCAGCGTCCGCGTGGGTTGGAAGAAGCTGAAAGATTGTACCTGCACACGCTAAGGAAGGCACGGCCTGATCTCGGCCGCCAAAATTCGGCGAACCCTGGACGAAGAAGGTCGGCCACAAAGAAAAGAGTGGCGCCCCAAGCAGAGGAAAGCCGATGACGATACATCGGCTGGCACAAATATGGTCTTCATTCTTCCAACGGAGTTTAGCGCTCCAAGATTATATGAAGCACCTGTGGCGCAATTAGATCGCGGCCCACGGCCGGTCATCTTTGAGAAGCCGAAAGAAAGAAGTTACAGTGCATCCGAAGGCCCCAGTACTTGCGAGGATACATCAATGGGCAGCCTGTCAACAAGATGTTGGTGGACACCGGAGCGGAAGTTAACATTATGCCATACTCCATGCTACGTCGGTTGGGACGCTCCAGCTCGGATCTGATCAAGACCAACGTAACACTGAGCGATTTCAACGGCCAAGCATCTGACGCGCAAGGTGTTCTGAATGTGGATCTGACCGTAGGAAGGAAAACTCGTCCCTACGACGTTCTTTATCGTCGACAAGCAAGAGTACCTACGCTGTCCTACTAGGGAGAGATTGGATCCACGCCAACCGTTGCATTCCATCCACGATGCACCAATGCCCGATACAATGGGATGGAGATGAAGTAGAAGTCGTCCACGCAGATGATTCGACCGAGGTTTCAACAGCTGGCATGGACGTTCGGGAGACATCGGGCCAAGAGCCACTCGTGCATCAACCCGGACGATCGCGAGCGCATCGACGTGACAAAGAACGGGGTTAGGCTGGTTTTATCCACAGGCCCGACCGTGTAACAAAGCAAACGTCGATGAACAAACGTGGCGTGGCTGATCCTTGGGATCGGCCCCAAAAATTTATGAAGGAACATCACAAAACCTTCACCGAGCAAGCAAACGTGGAGGCCGATTCCAGCAATCGGCCAAAATTATCCTCACCATCCATTCTGCCTGGGTTCAACATGTTATCCAACCAGAGCCGATGCCATCAATTCCCTTGACAGAATCGGCTCGGGGGGCACCCAGGTGGATAGAACACGAGGATATGCAGTAGAAGTGTCTCATCCTTTGGTGATGGGTATTAAAGTATGGGGGCCGACGCATAAATCGGCCGTAAAAAATTCAAAAAAAATTTAAGCACAGCCGACGTTTAGACATCGACTTAAGGATCAATGGAGCAGGAAGTGGATCTTCTCTTCGAGGACCCCTAATTCCCGTTGGCAAGTCTTCAAGTTCAGCCTAAGACCAGGAGAACAGCCGATGACGAAGCAATCGGTTGTAATGTTTTGACCAAGGTGGTGACTTGGTAGCTATTACTTCCAGGGGGTGTTACGTCCAGAGTTTTGGAGGGCATCAGAAGTTCAAAAACATCCCCACCGGGAGTTGCCTCAGCCTGCCAAAGACGATGAGCCGATCTGATCAGCCAGGTGCAAGATGTGAGCTGGAGAAGCTCGGGGGGGGGGGGCAGCTCGCCCTGAAATTTCTTCGCTCTAAAGAACCGATTTTTGTTGGAATCGGCTGATGCTGCATTACGAGTTGGAAACCGAGGATGACCGACGTGGTCGGCTCACTGCTATTCTCGCCCCGACTGAAGCTCGGGGGCAGCTTACCCCGAAGGATCCTTTGCTACGTGAAGCCGATTTTGTTGGAATCGGCTGGCTCGCATCACAACTTGTCCGAAGAATGGGGCTGATATTGCAAAATTATCGAGTCTCAAGCATGCCGGTCGATTCAGCTGACAAGCCCGGGGGCTCTGTCGTAGACACCTGCCTGAAGCCAGATTGCCAGCCTGGTAGATGGGCTGGTTAGATTCATAATCAGGTTTAATGATCCCTTTTGAGGTGTTTCGTGATGCAGAGCCGATGCACGGTCATCGACCTTAGTACAAGTGCGCAAAGTTGCCAGGTTGCCAGTTCAGCAAGCACTATCAGAGGAATGTTGGCATGCAAGTCAGCCTTGTCCATGGAGCTGTGGGTAATCATCCACCGTATCGACTGCCAACGGAAGAAAGGTGATCGGCTGGTGGCCCTGCAGGATAGCTCTCTTGGACGTGATCGAGCCCGCCCTGAAATGTCGATGATCTGGGAAACCGATTTGCTGGAATCGGCTGATGCGGCACCACAGTTGGGAAGCTGGTGATGGTCCATTAGGCTGGTCCATTTTTTATCCTCGCCTTGGCTGAGGCTCGGGGGCAGCTCGCCCTCAAGGTATAGCCGATTTTGTCGAAATCGGCTCACTCTTCATCACAGCTCGTTTGAAAGATGGTGAATTATTGCAGAAGGAAACTGCCGGAGCTGAGTGAGCGGAATTTGGAGAGGATAATGCGGCAGAAGAGTGTCTGAAATTTAAAGTTAATAAGGAGACTGGACATTATTTCAGGGGTTTTGCCGCTAAGTTTAACATGCCATCCTGTGAGGTCTGCATTTACAAGTCCTAGGATTTGCGCGATTATGGCTTGGCCTTGTTTGACCGGGAGTTTGGGTCCGGATGGATCTATCTCGAAATTTATCGTGAGGGACCGATGCGCTGCCGTCGGCTCACTGGGCTTTGACCAAAATTGACAATCGGCAGAATCAGCACGAAGGACAATCGGCTAAATTATCCTAAGGGAAATCGGCAAAATCAAATTGGGGAATTTCTTCATTGATAAACCAGATTTCTTACACAGAAGAGCTGATTGCTCTCAAAAGGGAGTACTAAGGGGATACATTGCCCCGTCTATCGCTACCGATCCTATGCTAAGGGCCCTATCTACGGGCCGTTGCTGCCCTCGTCGCCGCCGTCATCGCCGCTGCCGGCGCTGCTCCCGGCCGGCTCGTCGTCGCTCGCTCCGGCCGGCCGCCGGCAGGACCTTCGTTGTCCTCGTCTTCCTCGTCGTCGTCGTCGTCGTCGCTGTCGAAGTCACTCAGATTCCCCGGCCAGGGGCAATGGCGCTTGGCCGGCGGCTCGTCGGGGAAGCTGTCGTCGTCGTCGTCCTCCTCTTCCTCCTCCTTCACCTCCTCGGAGGTGGTGAAGTCGTCCCAGGAGAAGCGATCGTCATCGCTCTCCTCCTCCGATTCCCCGTCGGCGAGGAAGCGGAGGTCACTCTCCCCATCCGTCGAGGATTTGTCATCCTCCGACCAGAGGGAGAAGTCATGGCTCGACTCCTCCCCGGCCTCAATGGCGCGGCGGATGTTGGCCGCGTGGACCTCCGCCGGGTTCGGCTCCGGCGTCGGCTCGCGAGACGAAGAGGACTGGGTGGAAAGATCCGACGAGGCGGAGGAGGAAGAAGACATTGTGGCAGAGGAGGGTTTTTTGGAAGTGCTAATGCGAAGAGGATGAAGAGGAGAACTGTTCGATGCGGTTAAATGAAAGGAGATGGGGATTTAATTTTCGAGCAGTTTTCGAGGACATGGTGCCAAAACTGTCAAATCATGCAGAGAAGTTGGGAAGGCAAGTCGTCATGATGAAGCATACTGCGACGGTTCTGCTCTGCCACGACATGACCGCTCGGAGAAAAAACAGAGTGGTTTTGAAATTATCATTACCAAAACCAGGGGGGCATGTGTTATCACCAGATTTTGGCTAAATCAGGAGGTGGGCCGCGATCAAGACAGGCTTGGAAGATTACACGTGGAAGATCTCTGAAGCGGCCTTGTTTGGAGAATTTGGGCTAGATTGCCCATGTATCTTTAATTACAATAGATTGTATCTAGATTAAAAGTTAGAGTTTATCTCGTGCACGGTTTAGTGCACGCCCACATTAGAAAGTCCGCTGGACTATAAATATGTATCCAGGGTTTATGGAATAAAAAACAACCAACGTTCAACCACAAACAAATCTCGGCGCATCGCCAACTCCTTCGTCTCGAGGGTTTCTACCGGTAAGCACCATGCTGCCTAGATCGCATCTTGCGATCTAGGCAGCACAAGCCTGCCCACGTTGTTCATGCGTTGCTCGCACTGAAGCCTTTTTGATGGCGAGCAACGTAGTTATCTTAGATGTGTTAGGGTTAGCATTGTTCCTCGATTTACATGCTTTCGTTATGCGACCCTTGCACATCTAGCCGCCCTTACACCTATCCTAGGTGTAGGGGCGGCACCCCGCTTGATCATAGTTTAGTAGATCTGATCCGTTACGATTGCTCCTTGTTTCATCAAGGATTAGTTTAACATCCGCGATAGTTAGGCCTTACAAAGGGTTGGAGGATCCAGCGGCGTGTAGGGTGGCGTTTGCTAGCCCTAGAAAGGATGTTCCGGGATCAACCTCGTGTTGGTTTTTAGGCCCTGTCTAGGATCGGCTTACGGTCACCGTGCGCGAGCGCGAGGCCCAATCGTGAGTAGGATGATCCGATTATGCGGTGAAAACCCCAAATCGTCGTAGATCTAATCAGCTTTATCTTGATCAAGCAGGACCACCATATATTCGGACACCTCGTCCGGATCATGGGTGGATCGGCTCCTTGAGCCGATTCACAGGATAACCTGAGAGCCGATCGAGGCTCGTATTTAATGTTTACGTGTATGCCATGCAGGAAACTAAGCGAGGCATCATCCACACCTTCCTGACCAGGTATAGGTCGGGTGGCACGCCCTTGTGATAAACATCGGACGTGCGACCAGGAGGCTTTGCGGGCCGTCGCTCTGAGGGACTGGGGCCAGCCGCAGCCCTAGTTGTTCCCGGCTCTACCGTGTTGACCGTCTCTGCCCGCCAGGGGGTTTCTGACGTCAACAGCAGCTGAGGCAAGGAACTTATACTTTGGTCTAAGTACAGATGGCATGAATCCTTTTGGGGAGCAGAGCTGCAGTCACAGCACCTGGCCCGTGACTCTATGTATCTACAACCTTCCTCCTTGGTTGTGCATGAAGCGGAAGTTCATTATGATGCCGGTGCTTATCCAAGGCCCAAAGCAACCGGGCAACGACATTGATGTGTACCTAAGGCCATTAGTCGATGAACTTTTGGAGTTGTGGGCCAAACCAGGTGTACGTGTGTGGGATGAGCACACCGAGCAAGAATTTGACCTACGAGGGTTGCTATTCGTAACCATCAATGATTGGCCTGCTCTCGGTAACATTTCGGGACGGACGAACAAAGGATACAATGCATGCACACACCTGTTTAGATGAGACTCGAAAGTAAATATTTGGGAAAAAGCGGAAAAGTTGTGTACCCGTTCAATCGTCATTACCTTCCGCGCAAGCATCCCTTAAGGAAAAAGGAAAGCATTTCGATGGCGAGTGCGGACCGCCGTCCGAAGCCCTGTCCCCGTAGTGGTGCTGATATATTTGACATGGTCAAGGATTTAAATGTTATCTTTGGAAAGGGTCCAGGCAGTCGACCTGTTCCGAAAGACGCTGACGGACACGCGCCCATGTGGAAGAAGAAATCTATTTTTTGGGAGCTAGAATACTGGAAAGTCCTGGAAGTCCGCTCTGCAATCGACGTGATGCACCTGACCAAGAATCTTTGTGTGAATATTCTAGGTTTTCCGGGCGTGTATGGAAAGACAAAAGATACACCGAAGCACGGGAGGACCAGGAACTTCATAAAGGACGAAACGGCAAACATCCAGTGGCAGTTTGTAGGGCCTCGCCAGCCTACGCTCTTACCAAACAAGAGAAGGAGATCTTTTTTGAAGCCCTATTCAGTATCAAGGTTCCGTCCGGTTTCTCGTCGAATATAAAGGGGATAGTAAATATGAAGGAGAAAAAATTCCAAAACCTGAAGTCCCATGACCGTCACGTGCTTATGACACAATTGCTTCCGGTTGCATTGAGGGGACTTCTACCGGAAAATGTTCGACTAGCCATTGTGAAGATATGTGCATTCCTCAACGCAATTTCTCGGAAGGTAATGGATCCGTAAACTTTGTCGGGATTACAGGAAGATGTGGTCCAATGTCTTGTCGCCTTCGAGTTGTTGTTCCCACCATCCTTCTTCAATATTATGACGCACCTCCTCGTTCACCTAGTTGAAGAGATTAGAATTCTCGGTCCCGTATTTCTACACAATATGTTCCCATTCGAGAGGTTCATGGGAGTCTTAAAGAAATATGTTCATAACCGAGCTAGGCCGGAAGGAAGTATCTCAAAGGGCTACGGAACCGAGGAGGTCATTGAGTTTTGTGTTGACTTTCTTCCCGACCTTAAGCCGATTGGTGTTCCCGAATCTCGGTATGAGGGGAGGCTGATCGGAAAAGGCACACTAGGAAGGAAATCAATGGTGTGCAGGGACAAGATTTCTTTCAATCAAGCACACTACACAGTTCTATACAATTCCATCTTGGTGGCTCCGTACATCGAGAAACATAAGAATGCTTTACGAGAAATAAAACCGGGGCAACCCGAGTCCTTGATTACATGTCAACACATGAATACCTTCGGCAGTTGGTTGCAAAGACATCTCATTAATGACCCATCTGTTGTGGAGCAACTGTTCTTGTTGGCCGAGGTTACCATCTTCAAACATATGTACATTCCAAGGGTACGAGATAAATGGGAATACATTTTACACGATCGACCAAGATAAAAAGAGCACCAACCAAAACAGCGGTGTCCGCTTCGATGCAAAAGACGAGAATGGGCAGACCACCACATATTATGGATACATAGAGGAGATATGGGAACTTGACTATGGTCCCACTTTTAAGGTCCCTTTGTTTCGGTGCAAATGGGTGAAGCTCAGCGGTATACATATTGATGATAAGTACGGTATGATAATAGTGGATCCCAACAATCTTGCGTACCTTGACGAGCCATTTGTCCTAGCCAGCGAGGTGGCTCAAGTTTTCTACGTGAAGGACATGTCTAGCAAATCAAGAAAAAGAAATCAACAAAAGAATACATCAACCGAGGAGCCAAAGCGCCACATAGTTCTTTCGGGGAAAAGAAACATCGTGGGAGTGGATGACAAGACAGACATGTCGGAAGATTATAATAGGTTTAAAGAAATTCCGCCCTTCACGGTGAAAATTGACCCAAGCATCTTACTAAATGATGAAGATTCTCCATGGCTACGGCGTAGAAGATCACAACACTAGATGGCGATGTAATAATGTATTCTTCATATATAGTTCCCAAGACAATCTCTACATTTATGTAATAATGAGAACCCTTTCCCCAACACTCGTTAGAGGAGACGGAGTATTCTTTCATATAATGTATTCTTTCACGGGCTTGCAGGGAAATTGAGGAGCAGCTTCCGAAGATGCCGTAGGGCGTGTGCACCAACGACATCTTCGAGAAGCTGCGCCACGGGAGATTTCCCAACCCTTTCCTTCATCCATGGGAATGAAACTGTGCTTGGCTTGTTGATCTGCTTGGCAAGGCGTATTGATGCTCCTTTTATAGGCACGGCACCGCTTCTACTTTGTCTTGTTCCTTCGACATGCTTTATCTCATCGAGCAGTGCGTCCACCCACGCTTCCTTATCCTGCCGACAGCTTTAGTCCCGGTTGCAGCCACCAACCGTGACAAAAGGTTACCGACGCATCCTTATCCTGCCGACAGCTTTAGTCCCGGTTGCAGCCACCAACCGTGACAAAAGGTTACCCGCACATCATCCCCCCGGATAAGGCCCTCCTAGATAAGCCTCCCCGCTCTTTTGTCCCGGTTTGAGCCTCCACCCGGGATGAAAGTTTCGCGCGCCACTTCGTTCCCGCCTATTTTCTTCCCGCATTCCCGCCATTTTTCCACTATATATATGTAGGCCTTGGACTCATATCCGCAAACCTCATCACTCTCTCCCATGGCTTCCATCGTATGTCTAACACCCCGGGAGGCGGAGGCGCTTTGCGCCTCGAACTACCCCTGCCCGCCCGGCTACCGCGTCCCGACCGGCTGGTTGCTGAGCGTCGGAGGCGTACCGGTCCCTCCTATCCCCGTAGGTGTGCCACGCGAGATGGCCATCACGAACCACTACTATTTCGAGCTCACGCCTGAGCAGCGGAGGAATCCACTGTGGCATCCCGACTACAGCCCGACTTGGGACAGCTTCTTCATCAATCGGCGTGAGAGGGCGGTTGCCAGGTACGAGGAGGACGGCCCGCCATCTTCGAACTTCAACGAGGCCGACCGTCGGATGTGGTGGCGCGGCCGGACTCTCCAGAGCGTCATGGCCTATCGTGGCCCCCGCCTGCGCTACCCTCAATCCCAGCCCACGCGTGGTCATCCGCCGAGGTTCGACAACCGCGACCCCGATGCTAGCGACGCTGACGTCGGCGACTTTGATGACTACAGTGGCGACGTGTATAGGACTAGGCACGACTATGATTGAATGGCTCCAACATTCGAATCTGGCCATGTATCTTATTTTTCAGCTTGAGCTCCGTACTTTAATTTCAGTTCAATCGTAATAAATTTCGTGTCAACCACTTTATTGAACAAAAACAACCGACAACGACTTTATAAACTAAATTTAAAATAATAGAACCGACAACGACTTTATTGAAATTACAATAAAATAGATAAATTACTAGTCTAGTCTCTACTCGTCGTCGGAGGTTGTCTCCGTCCAAAGGTCATCCCACCGAGGGTCGTTTTCGGTCCAAGTTGTATTCGAGTTCTCGAGCTCGAAGGCGGCGACGGCCCGACGGTGGCGCTCGTTGGACCTTCGTTGTGCCCTAAGGTTAGCAAAGAACGCGTCGGGGGACCGCGCCCTCCACCGGCGCATCAACCGCTCGTCGCGCTCGGCGATGGCGATCCCGCTGCGCACTCGGCGATGCCGACGACGGTCCTCGTCGGTGACGAGGCACGACGGTGGCGCGAGGAACTCCGCCTCCTCTAGCGATTCAACATCCGGGAAGTTCATGTCGTGCCCTGGCCGCCGAAAGCGCCACGCCGCCGCGTCGTAAGCGCGCGCCGCCTCTTCCGGCGTGTTGTACGTGCCGAGGGTGAGGCGGAAGCCACCGGCGCGTATCTCGGCGGTGAACCTACCGCTCGGACGCACTCGAACGCCACGGAAACCGGACGCCCCTCGACGACATGGAGGCATCCCGGAGATGAATGAGCGGAGGCGGTGGCGACGTGTGGTTGCGCCCGCACTCGTCGCTCTATATAGCGCACGCGGGGCATGGCACGTGTCAGCGGTGGCTACACGTCGCACGCCGGCATCGGCGGGGCGAGGCACGTGTCAGCGGTGGCTACACGTCGCACGCCGGCGTCGGCGCGGCGAGGCACGTGGAAGAGGTGGCGACACGTGGCACGGGGACGCGACACGAGTGGATATGATGCGTTTTATATGATGCGAGATGCAAATAGTTATATGGATGTCATATTCATGTTCATTGGATTTTTCTGATCAATTTTCATATATAAAACTTTTCTTTTTGAGTTACCATTTAAAAGTTATTGAAATAATAGTTTTTGTTAAAAAAAACAGAAAAACAAAAAACAGAAAAAACAGAAAAACAAAAACGGTTATTTAACGGCTGCAGGCCTGATCCGCGTCCAACGGCTCCAGGCCGTTGGATTCAAACGGCCGGAGCCGTTGGATGCGCTTCACGCGGATCGGCCGCCTCCCCCTCCCACCCCCTTTTGTCGCGGGTTGAGCCACGGCCCGCGATAAAAGGACCCCCCTTTTGTCGCGGGTGGTGGCACGACCCGCGATAAAAGGGGGGCCTTTTATCACGGGTCGTGCCACCACCCGCGACACCCGGAGGCCATTCCTTAGCAAAAATCGCGCCGCCAAGCTGCCCAAATCCACCGCCGCCGCCGGCCATCTTCGCGCCGCCGTCGCGCGCCTCCCTCTACCGCGCCGCCGTCGATCTCCTCTGCCGCGCCGTCGCCGCCACCGGCCTCCTCGAGCTGCCGCGCGCGATTTCCTCTGCTGCGCGCGCCGCCGTGCCGCGCGCGCGCCGGACAATCTCCTTCGCCGCGCGCCCCGCCGCCGCCCCGTGCCCGTGCCGGCCCAGCCGCCGCGCCGCCGCGCCCCCTCCGCAGGTAGCCGTACGTCTGCGCCGGCGCCGGCGCCCCCGGCCGGCCCTTTTTTTTAATTTTTTTTTCTTAGTTAGATAATTAGTTAGATAATTTTGTATGTTAGTTTAAATTTTGTTGTATATAGACATTTTGTTGTAATTAGTTAGTTAGTTTATTTTTGTAATTAGTATGTAATTAGTTAGTTTATTTTTGTAAGTATTTTGTTGTAATTAGTTAGTTTATTTTTGTTGTAATTAGTTAGTTCAAATTTGTAGTTTAAATTTTGTAAGTATTTTGTTGTAATTAGTTAGTTTATTTTTGTTAAATGTAATTAGTTAGTTCAAATTTGTAGTTTAAATTTTGTTGTAACCGCCGACACCCCTCTCGCAAACACACCCCTCTCGCAAACACCCGCCGAGACCCCTCTCGCAAACAACTGACGTCGACTCCCTCCCCCCTCGCAAAAACCCGTCGCCGACACCCTCCCCCTCTCGCAAACACGCGCCCTCTCCCGCTCGCAAACACGCGCCGACACCCCTCTCCCTCTCGCAAACACGCGCCGCCGACACCCTCTCCCTCTCGCAAACACGCGCACTCTCCCTCTCGCAAACACGCGCCGACACCCCTCTCCCTCTCGCAAACACGCGCCGCCGAGACCCTCTCCCTCTCGCAAACACGCGTCGCCGACACCCCTCTCCCTCTCGCAAACACGTGTCGCCGATTAGGGTTAGGGTTTGGTTTGTGTTTGATTAGGGTTAGGGTTTGGTTTGTGTTTGAACATTTACTTATCGATTTAATTCTTTTGCGAAACAATGGATCAATTCGAACGGGACTTGGAACAGGAAGACATATTCGCGGACATAATCCGCGATGGTACGAAGCCGACCGAGCCGACTCCGGTGATGGAGAAGCCCGCGGCTCCGGTGATGGAGAAGCCGACGGCTCCGGTCATGGAGAAGCCGACGGCTCCGGTGATGGAGAAGCCGACGGAGCCGGTGACGGAGAAGCCGACGGCTCCGGTGACGGAGAAGCCGACGGCTCCGGTCATGACGAGGTATTAATGGAATTCTATATGTACATATGTATTGAGGCATTAGTATAGAGGCATTAATGAAATTCTATATGTATTCTCTTAGGCCTCCAAAGATAAGATAGAGAAACGAGGCCCGGCAAAGAAGTTGAGCAAAAAAGACCACTTCACAATTGAAGCTATATCACCGGAAGGCCAACCGGTGGTACCCGCGAGTGTCGGAGTGACATTCAAAAATCAGTGCGGAGTTGTGGTTAGAGATCGTATCCCGATCACCGTCGGAGAATGGAACAAGACCAAGAATGTGACCGAAAATCAGGTTGCCGATAGGTACAAAGACACACTTTTCAGCGACCTCATGGCACATTTCACTTTGCCAGATTTGGGATCGGAGTCTGAGAATGCTAAGCAGCGGGCGCTAGTGAAGAAATGGGCTCTTAAGAAGATGGGGGAACTTTTCCAGGCGTATAAGAACCGGTTATGGCAAAATTATAAGAAAGACAAGAAGCCTCCATTATTCGAGAACTACCTAGCGAAGCAGGAGCATAACCGGGAAGAATTTGTGAGGTACAAAGAATCGAGGAGGCTGTGAACTCGTCAACGAAAAACAAGAAGAATGCAAGCGAAAAGAAATATCACCATCATACGGGGCGAGGGGGCTACTGGAGGGGCCATGCCTAAGTGGGATGCACAAGAGGCTGAGATGGAGCTGAAGGGGATCACTCCAGTAACCCACGCGAGAAGGATGGGACACTAGGGCTCGAAATTGGTTCCTCGCGCATGGCTGTGAGTATGACATGAAGACAGGGAACATTGTTGAAAGTGACACCAGTGGTTAGGGTACCCGGGCAAAAATGGATTGAAGTGACGGCAGATATAAAGGCGGGAAAACTTAAGTTTGCTCCCGACGGAGAGAAAGATTTGTCGACGCTTGTCCTCGGTAATCCCGAGAAGGGAGGACGAACAAGAGGCTTCGGCCCTAGTGTTCCATGGTCGCTTGGGTTTCCGGCCGACGCGGAGACTTATAGAAGCCGAGCGAGAGCTAAACAACGCCATCTGGAGGTGCAGAATGACCAGATGGCCGAGTTCCAACGCCGACTTGACCAGCAGCAGCGGGAGCTTCAGCAGCAGCAGCGGGAGATAAATGAACTAAAAGGACACCACCCGCCAGATAATACCGCTGACATATCTCAGCGACGAGACAACAGCGTGGCCGACTCGGAGGCCCCTTCTACACGGATGATGATAGATGCCGGTCCTGGCGACCCCTTGGATGGAATCAAGGAGCAAACACCTTGTGATCTCCATGAGGTGTTCAGGAAGGTTTCTGTTAAGGTGGTGGTCGGCTATGTCTTACCGGCATTTGGACCTGAAGGTGAGCCGGCAACATGGCATGGCAATACGATTCCAGCTGGCTATGCTCGTGTCGGGGTGGATTCAGTTGTCCCGTCGTGGGGGGCATTGGAGCTCGATATCCCTGGAGGTGATGGGGGCTTACACTCGGAGAGGTGCTCGGGAGAAGTCATTCTCTCGGGAAAAGAAGAACATCAAGCTGCCGAGCTGGGTAGCCCCTAGTACCCGCCGTCCGAGCAGGTCACCATCACCTCCTCCGGATGATCGCAGGCCACCATCACCTCCTCCTACTGATCACATGTCGCCACCATCACCCCATGGGTACGACGTCGACCACGACATCGGTAGTCCATCTCCATCTCCAGCCGCCGCCGCCTCCACCCAAAAAGACTCGGAATGCACCCAGCCGGAAGCGTTTCAAGAGTCCCGTCCGCAAGAGGTCGCCCCTCCCAAAAGTACCAAAGGTTCCTCCCCCCGTCCTTACGATCGTACTCCGGAGGAAAATGATGCCATTGTTAAGAAAATCAATTATGATTTTTTTCATAAGCCAAAACCTCCTGCGCCGTAGCCATACACGAGAGAAGCAAATAGCATATGCTACTAGTTTTCCGAACACACCATCGCAGTATGACTTACACGAGAAGAAGGATGACTATACACGCACTCTTGCGAAGGTAATTGACCAAAAGAAGGCTGAAAAGGCTAAGGAGAAGGACATTGCCGGCACGAGCAAATCATCGGCTAGTAGTGCAACCGAGAATAAGTCAACTTCAACAAGTGCACCCCTCAAGGCCAAGCCAACGACAAAAGGCAAAAAGAGAAAGGAAGTTCCCCTCCTCGGTGCTCAGCCCAAACAATCGATCCCAAGCACTCAAAGTGCTTAATGTTCCCAAGCTGTACCAGGAACAGGGTGGTTTCGATATGGAAGAAGCTGCAAAGCTAGCGGCTGCCTGTGACGTTACCGTGGAGGAATTGCTGTCTCGCAGCAGATTGTGCACTACCCACTCGCTGATATAGCTCCTAAATTTGTCTACGGGGCCGACTTGGTCAGCACAGAGCAGCTGCATAAACTGCCAACAGATATGCGGAATTTGCATCAGTGGTACTTTGATGCATGCAAGGAGAACATAATGTACATCGTGGCGAGTATACCATGGGAATATTACTACCGAAAGGAGGAGATCCATATTGAGATGAATGAACTCTGGCAGTTATTCAATCTAGATGCCCTCGACAAATCTCTCATGAGTTGCTATTGCTTGTAAGTTGTTAACTACATATAAGTTCATTTTCATTCAGTTCATGTTCGTTTTCATTGCATATATATACTCATTATATCTTATGTGTTCTCTTATGCGGACTGAAGATCAGTGAATGCGAAGTAATAATATTATCAATGTTGGGTTTATTGACCCGGATAAAATACATGTTGAAACGGTGAAGCATAAACGCGAAGAAACGGGGGAAACCTACTAAGGTTTTTGGGGGAGCAATATTTCTGTGATTCAATATTGTTTCCTTACAACTACGAGTGAGAGTCTTAATGATCTTTTATGCACATTCAATTTTTCTTACTCGATGTTAAGTGTAATTCCCGACGTATATGCATAACATGTGCAGCTTCCACTCGGATTCTACTAGACATTCAACCTGATAAGGGAATAGTTGAAGTAAAAGACCCACCGAGTAGAGGCGTGGACGGGTTCAAGGACTTGCGAAGTTGCTCCAAGTGTAATTTCCTTCATCGCCGCGCTTTATCATTCGTGAGATATCAATTAATTATCCACTCATTCAATCATTCTTTTGCACTGGCAGGGCTTGGACCGCTTTCAAGAGACATCGTAAGGACGGTACCCGGGCGGAGAAGCTAACATTTACTCTCTGTACCGTGCCCCCAGCAGCCACAAGGGACGAATCTATGTAGATACTACGTTTGCGAGTCCATTCGCATGTTAACCACTGAGAAGCAGAACAATAATAAATTCAACGTAAGCAATAACATTCACAACTTTATTTATTATCATCAATATTTCGTTATCAAGACTGATATAGTTATACTCATCTCATTTTCGTATATAGGTCGACTTCATGCGGGACGGACTCCAACCAAAGGAACACGCACTAGGAATCGCGGAGGAACTGGCGGGACTTTTGATTAAAGAAGTACTAAACAACAAAGGCTTGTTTAGTCCAAATAGATGCTCTACCTCCAAGTAGACGGTCGTTAGTACCGCTTGTCGATCGTGAGCTAAATGTATATATGTAGGGAATCTACGAATATGTGTAAGGGGAATCGACTTTTGCTTCCAATATTTGTTTGATCGATCTATATATATATATTGAATGAACGTGTACAACTTCTAGTAGCGTACAAATATATGCAACTTCTATTTTAGAACGAAAAAAATGAAATAACAGGCGGTCGGTGGGGGGGGGGGGAGGGGTGTTGCACCCCTCAAACCCTAAAGCAGCAGCGTTGTGCGCGCGCCACGTAGAGGGCCTTTTGTCGCGGGTGGTAATACCGCCCGCGACAAAAGGGCTTGTGCCGTGCGCGCCCCGCGGCTGCGACGTGGTGGACCTTATGTCGCGGGTCGTAAGTGACCCGCGACAAAAGGTTGACCCTTTTGTCGCGCCACCTTTGTCGCGGCTGGCCGCTCGCGACAAAAGGGCCTTACCACCCGGAACAAAAGGCCTGTTATCTACTAGTGAATACACGTGAGCATGTTGCAAGTCGAATGTTGCATCTACTAGCTAGGTGGCAAATACGTGAGCAGTGGCCAGAATCAGATGGATCAATTGCATCACGGTCATGTTTAGGCGTTTAGTGTTGAAATGAATTGCGATTTGCTAGGAGAGGCCCGTTCATCCCAGCTCTGCATGGTCCATAACGGGACGACCGACGAGGACCCGCGCGAGAATTTGCCGATTGAAGCCATGATTGATGGAATACATGTGATATCGATTTGTTATTAAAACTAGAGAGGAGAAAAGACTTCATACGTGAAAATCCTTTTCTCCTCATCTTTGCGCAATGGTATTTTCAATTTCTTAATGTGTGAGCAGCTGGTCCCGGTCCACATCAGCAAAACAACGGTGATAGGTGGGTCGCACCTGCCAGTTCTTGTGTCAATTTGTTATGAATTAGCAATTAGTGTTTTATGTGAAAATTTTGGTAAAATATGATAGTTTTTTATTCCCAAAACACAAAGTGGTACTAAAATAGACATTTAGTGGAGAATGTGGTGGTTCTGGGCTAACAACTCCCGGCTTGCTCACCGGTCTCATTCGTCGTTGGTGTTGCACGGCAGACATCGTCATGGAGCCGCTTGATGGTAGGCAGGTATCCATGTCGTAGAAAGGTGTTAGATGGTTCGTGCGGTTGGCGTGGAGGAGCATGTTGATGTCCAAATACGTGAGTATGTTGCATGTCGAATGTTGCATCTACAAGCTGGCAAATACGTGAGCAAGTGGACAAAATCAGATGGATTAATTGCATCACGGTCATGTTTAGCGTTGAAATGTATTGCTAGGAGGCCCGTTCATCCCAGCTCTGCATGGTCAATAACGCGACGACCGCTAAATCTAATTCTTGCCCGCGCACGTTCTGGAGTTACGGAGTGCTCACTCGTCGTTACCGTTCGATCTGATTTGTGTGGACGTGGGTGGACGCGAGTCGGTGTGGGGACCAACTTGGCTCCACGTGTTCACACGTGAAGGAGTCCTGCAGCGATCACACGTGAAAGAATTGAAAAACTTCTTCCATTCACTTAATATCACCAAGGGCGCGAATTGGGCGCCGGTGCCTCGCGATGCTAAATTTTTTTGGCGTGGGATCCGCCTGTCAGTGACGCCAGGGCGCCGCGCGGGATATTTTACCGCCACGACGCTCCCGCCACGACGCTGCGTGGGAAATTCTCCCGCCGCGACACCGCGCGGGAGGTTTCCCGCCTCGCCGGCGGTCTATATTATCCCTCTTCCCCTGCCTCATAGTGGAAAAACCCTAGGAAAATAGCACAATGTTTGATTTGTGGGTCGAGATGACGCTAGAGGCGGCCGTAGAAGTCGCGGAGGCGGACCCGCAGCTCGCAAAGTACGAGGCGTGGGAGGATGCGGCGCTAGCGGCGACCGTAGATGCCTACGACGCGGGTGAGCGACAGCGCCATGAGGAGGAGAACCGGGTTGCGCTCGAGGCGACGGAGCGGCTGGAGTTCATGGAGGCGCGGCGACGGCGGCGGGAGGAGCTGACCCATCGCCGGTGGGAGGTGCGCCATGAGGGGGTGGGAGGAGTTTGCGCTGCGGCGATTGCAGCGGGAGGAGACGCAGATTCCGAAGGAAGTCTGCAAGCGGCGGCGTTTGGCGGAGCTGCAGTGCAGCTCCGCTTACAGAGGCAGGAGTTAGATCACCGTCGACGACGGGAGGACCTGGAGCGGCAGCGGCTCTAAGCGGTGTGCTAGGATTTTCGATGCCCGGAGATTTCTCCAGCGAAGTTTTTTTCCGCGAGCTTGTGAGTAGGATGAGTTGCGATTGAGGCTATCATGGAGGCGTTGGAACGAAAATACTACTAGTACATAGCAGCACCTAGATCCAACGGAATGTGGGTCGGATAGCCTTAATTTATTTATGATACTACTCAGTACTACTAAGTATTTTGTGCCAGGACCGAGTGAATGCGTAGACATTAAGTACTGTAAGACGCTGCATTTTTTTTCTTTCTCAAATAAATGTGGGTATAAAACGTGGGTCAGGCTTTGGCCTTTTTCATGGGAGCTTTCATCTAGGAGTAGGAAGCGTATGATATCGTACTGGGAAATGGATGGATGGTTGTGCTGCGGAATGAAGAAAATAAAAAGGCGACGAATGACGGCGGGCAGGCAGCAGCAAGGTACTAGTAGTAGGAGCTAATTAATGCGTGCGCGCGTGAGCTAATGTAATGAATGGAAGCGGCCGGGGCGGGGGAGTTTGTGTGATGGATCGACCGTGTCAAACGAGTCGCACACGGTTGTACTGTACTAGGCGACCGTCCACTGCACGGCGTGAATGGAGAGGCGCCCGCGCGCGCTCTCACCACACAAGGGATGGAGGATTAATTACGCTTAGCTGGCGGATACATGCGCGCGCGCGGGCCGATTTGTTTCCGTTCACACCTGCCATCGATTAAACATCGATGATTAAGCCCGCCGGAGAGCCTACCTGGGATGGCCTCAATCTGTCCGGCGTGGCGGTGGCGCCTTCCGGTTTTGTCGCCGGGGTGCTCGTGCGGCCAATGAGAAGAGGACGTTGCGGGCTTGCCAATCCTCGCCGGGCCCACCCTGCCCCATCATGGTCAGCCTGGCTGCCTCTACGCCACCAGCTGCTACTACTGCTAGCAATACGGCGTACAGTACATATACGGATGTGCACATGCGTAGAGTACTGTATACTCTGGGTAATGCACAGCTGCTGAAAGGTAGTAACAAGAAACGAAAAGCTGGAAGAAAATGCAAAGGCTGCGAGACCGCGTGTGCGCAGATATTCAGGGATCTATCAGGGCCCGCGTGTCGGTGAGTGAGAAAACGAAATGCTTAGAAGACAGGAGGGTGTAGAATACTGGTAGAAGACAGTACGCTCATGTGGGTTCTGATCGCTGCTGTACGTTTCTGAATCTGAGCTCAGTATGTATTTGTACAGCTAGCGCAGATCTTCGTATATACGGTGTACAGCTAGCGCAGATACATCATGGGACAGGCTAGCTGCACACTACACAAAGCAGAGACAGCTAGGTCTTTTACCAGCTGCTGGTATTTCTCTATGGCTGATATTGCTCACTTGGTAGAGCAGCCAACTTAGAGAAGATATATTAAAAACAAAAAGGAAAATGAGAGCTGGTGTTTGGTAGCGCTATAGAATTGTGTGCTCATGTACTGCATGTAGTGTAGTGGTGTGCAGAACTTGCTTCATCAGCATGCTGATGTCTATTGAGAGTCTCGGAGCATTTGTTTCATGTCAGCTGCAATGCTGATTTTGTGATAATGTGTAGCTAATGAGTAATCCAACAGCAAGTGAGTGAGAGCCCAGTTCGTGACAGAGGTTTTGTCTCGAGATCCGTATAAATTAAGTTGGATAGGTTGATCGTCAACTCCAACCAAAGACATCGACATTAGTACAGGCAGGACATGATATGTGTAGCAAAATATACATAGACAGATACACAGAGTGGCAATGTTGTTACAACGTAAATTGTGAAAATGTCAGATATTGATGTTCATGGCAGCTACACGCTTCGATGTCGATTGCTTATTGAATACCGTGGCCAAGAAGTTGTATGCTTGTCGGACAGGAAAAACAAAGAGACACAACATCCATGCATGTTTCTTTTCTATAGGTGTTGCTTTTGGAGAACCTATTTCACACTCAGAGTATCACTTTTTTGTGTGTGTTTTTGGTTGTGTGCCTCGATTAGTTCTTGACATTACGTTGTTGCAAAGGTTAGTTGTATTTAATATCTTCTTGATATTAAATAATATCAAAAAATAATATCTTCGTGATACTAATATATCTTCTTTATTAAATTTTTTGTTACACACTCCAATGGAGTGGTATCATGTATCTTCAGTATCATTTAATTTACATATTAATATTCATTTTTTCTGTGAATTTAATAGACTATCATGACATTAAAAAATCTCGCAACCTAAAATTAATTTTGGCGGCCTTGGAGCAACTTTCGGTCTAAAAATTAATTTTTATAAGAGTGAATTGTTTTATTTCGGTGATGGCCAAGATGACAAACTCTTTATGCAGAGTTGTTTGGTTGTGGGCGAGGCCAGTTTCCTATTTGTTTTTTGGGGATTCCGATTCATTATCGGAGACTTCCAAATGCTGAATGTAAAATAGTTGAGGAAAGACTTCAAAAACGTCTTAGTAACCTTGGACGAAGATTGGTACTCATTAATTCGAGTATCGATAAATATGGTACTGTATATGATATCTTTCTTTCTTTTGCTAGAAGGAGTCCTACAAAAACCCGATTATTATTGATCAAGATTCTTTTGACAAGAGGATAGCGAGAAAAATAAATATCAACCAGTTAAATGGATTATAGTTTGTAGACCCAAAGACCAAGGTGGGCTTGGAGTTCATGATCTTCAGGTCAAGAACTCAGCTTTACTAGGTAAATAGATGTTTAACCTTCTTACCGAGGATCAGGTTTGGCAAACTATGCTGAGACGAAAGTATATCGGTTCGAAAGCGCTATCACAAGTGGTCTGGAAACCTGGGGACTCGCATTTTTGGGCTGGGTTAATGGCATCGAATAAATTCTTCTTTCGCCATGGTACTTTCTCTATCAATATGGAACACTTATACGATTTTGGGAGGATATTTGGTTAGGCACCATCTCCCCATGTGAATAGTATCATGCTTTGTATAGTATTATTCGTCGCAAAAGTGATAATTGATATCATTGCTACAGTAATAGCTACCTCACCTCCGGATGTGACTTTCGGACGGGATTTTTTGGGCCCACGACTAGTTGCACGGAACTCCTTACTTGTTCGTTTGGAGGATATCCATCTATCGGACGCACCTGACGAATTTCGATGGAATCTACATGCCAACGGCAATTTCTCGGTAGATTCCCTTTACAAAGCAATTGTTCTATCAGATAAACCAGTTGATAATAACAAGAAAATTTGGAAGATGATAATACCGTTAAAAAACAAAAAGAAAATGCATGGTATCTTCGTCGTGTGGTTATTCTCATCAAAGATAATCTTGTCAAGCGGAACTGGCATGGAAGTACTCGATGTGTGTTGTGTCATCAAGATGAGACGTACTATCAAACACTTGTTCTTCCGGTGCCGGTTTTCTAGATCTATATGGTCGATCATCCAAGTAGCTTCTACCCTTTATCCTACGACTAGTGTTGCCAACGTCTTTGGCAATTGGCTTCATGGTACCGATTTAAGGTTCCGAAGACTTATTAGGATGGTTGCGCTTGCAGTTATGTGAACGTTATGGCTATGTAAAAATAATAAAATCAATAATGATAAAAATTGTTCTATCTTACAGGTTTTCTACAGATGTACCGTCATTCTCCATTTGTGGTCGACTCTTCAGAGGGTGGAGAATTGCGACCTCTTTACGGAGGTCTGTACACGATTGGATGCTACGACGATAAATATTTTTTCCCTAAATGGGTGGCCGCATAATCTGCGGATCGGAGCTCCTCCTGTTTCATAGGCGTTTTACATTTTCTCGTTACGACATGTATTCCGTCTTTTTTCTTTCTTTTATGAATACTTAGAGAACCTTTAAATAGCTGTGTGCATCCTGGTTATGCAGTGGTCGGGTGTAATTGCTTGTTTCAAGTAATAAAAGCGCCTATTATTGGGAAAAAATCAAGCAAGAAATTGCATTTGTTCACTTTATATATAAGAAATCATGTTGTAACCTTTCACTCAGTGCAATGACTCGTATGCCCCGTTATCTCCAACAGTCATATAAAAATGCTCCTTCCCTTGTTAACCAACTTGCGTAAACACAACTTGTGCAAGCAAATGCTATAGAAAATGATGCTCAGAAACTGACGGATTGCGGAAACCAATCAATTTATGCTGAACTTTAAGCATATTTCCTGTGTTGGACGGGCTTATGGCATGATGCTGTTGTGTGTGTGTGTGGTGGGAATTAAGGGGTACTACATTCTCCCTTCATTCAGGTTTATAAGTTAAAGTTCCACACTTTTTTTATTGACTATTAATTTAATCAACAAAATTCTGGGTGCACATATATACAACAATGAGGCACAATGGATCTTCTGTTAGTTTTTTTTTCCGAATAGGGGAGCACAACCCAATCCTCTGCATCAAAGCACAGCCTTTCATTGCAAAATATAGATTCAGAGTTTACATCTTAAGGATCACATAAAGTTTCAGCAAAGATCAACCAACAAACAAAGGCTAAAAACATCTCTCTACACATCATTTTGGATCCTATTAGATTGCCACCAGCCACCCTGGTTAAATATAGCCCGAACAACCGCCATCAACCGAGTGCATCCAGAATCCATATGTTCCCGCTGCTCCACAGGAAGGAGGAAAGATCACATGTGAATCCAGTAGGTGCCTTTGTAGATGACCGGCAAAAAGTTTGGCACACTTGTTTTGTTAAACACAACATCGTTTCGATAATTCCTAATTGCCCAACTAAGGCGCAAACTCCCACCCAAATTCTAGCCTTAACAATTGGTTCAATCCTATTAAGCCAATTCCCAAATATATTGGTTAAATTAGCAGGTGGTTGAACATTAAAAGTAAAATAAGCAACTCTCCAAACAAGTTTAGCAAATGGACATGAAATAAAGAAATGGTCAATACTCAATAGTCTCCTCAGCGTGACAAAAAACACACTTCGTACATCCAGTCCACCGTCATTTTGCTAGGTTATCTTTAGCGAGAAGAACCTTTCTTTGTAGGAACCACATGAAGAACTTTATCTTTAAAGAAACCTTTAACTTCCAAAGATACTTCCGCGGAAATCTAGTATGTTCATTCATAAAATCTGCGTACATAGATTTAACCGAGAAATACACAGAAGAAGTTAAATGCCATGAGAACCTATCAGGAGCATCGACCAGGTTAATAATCATCGATCATTCCATTAAATTTAACCATGCTTCATACTTATCTCTTGTCAAAACCCGATTAAAACCAACATTTAGCGGTGTATTGGACAAAACATTTGCAACCGTAACATGTTTATGTTGCACAATGTTATATAGCGATGGATATTGATTGTATAGAGATGTGTTACCCAGCCAGATGTCTTCCCAAAATCGAGTGCTAGCCCCGTCCTTAATGACAAACGAGCCTCGATTGAAGAACTCATCCCCGAACCCCATAATCCCTCTCCAAAAGGGTGAATCAGTTAGTTTGACTTGTACTTGAGATAGAGTTTTTTTTTTGACTTAGTTATTTGTTATGCAGCAGCTCCTGCCACACCACTTGTTCATTCAGTGGTTTAAATAGCCACTTGCTGAGTAAACACTTATTGTTTATCTCCAGTACTTCAATGCCTAAACCGTCCTGATCTTTAGGGCGATAAATAATATTCCAATTTGAAAGAAGATATTTCTTTTTCAGGCTGTCCCTACGTCCTCTTTAGCAAGGTGCATGCATACATGAGAGGCTTATAATAAGTATCGGCAACGTCATGCTAGAAGAAAAACAAGTGGCTTGAGCAACCCTATTTCTGTGTGTGTTGGTTTTGTTTTCAATTTACTCGCAAATTCAACGTTTGATATGATAGATGTTGCATGAATGTTGGGCTGAGCAAAGCATCTACAGAAAAAATCATATAAACAGAAAATTAGCACGAGCCTCGTAAAAACCGCTAAGTTGAATGATTTGGGCCTCTAAAGCTCTCACGTCATGACTAACAAGTGCAGTCCACATTTCTCAAAACATGAAAGAAAGAATTTGAGTCCAAAACGCGAGCTCTAGGCCTTAGCCCATTGGCCCATTGTGCGTTACTTCTGCTACTACCTCTCCATGTAGCTGAAAGCAGCACAAGAGATGCGCTTGCGAAATCACTGTAAAAAGAAGAGCTAGCGCACGTGTATTTGAGGTTTCAGAACAATTGTAATACGGTCTGTTTCAGGTTTCACGGTTGTACTTAGTGCATTTTCGGTTTACACATGATATACTTGGTGTACTTCGGGATTCACTACAGGTATACTTCGATGTACTTGCACTTTGATGTATTTGTATTTTAATATACTTAATTTTACCTCTTGGTCTTCCGTATGCTGCGTTTGTTGTGTGTTTCGTACACGTATAGCTGCACGGCCATGGCAGCGGTAGGTTTCTGAGGGTGCAAGTACAGCTGCGCGATCTTATTGTTGCATGACATGTGTCACCGTGAAACATGTCATGCTCCTTTCCTGTGGTATGACGGGATCTTCCTGAAGGCGGAAGGCCGATTCTTTTTTCTAACCATACCAGGCGCTTGCAAATGCAAAACTTTAGAAAATAAAGTACTCCTTCCGTCTATGAAAAGATGTCTCAACTTTATTAAAATTTAGATGTATCTAGACCTATTTTAGTATCTAGATACATTTAAATTTATTTGCAATTAAGATACCTTTTTATAGATGAGAAAGTATATGCATCGTGTCATCTATGCACTAAATCGTCGGTACGTTGGCCATGTGAACATGCATGCATCGTGGGCACTCGTGCCAGCCAATTTTCTGTTGGAAATCAAGCGGTAACGTATAGAAACCCTGACGGAATCACCATCTCAGTGAGAGTACATAAATCACACGCGAGACAGACGTAGCTGATCTGCAGATAATAATGGGGGATGAATTGGAATGACGTTCTTTGTTTGCGGTCGTCTCCTCCCTTCAAAATAACTGCGGCCGTGACCCCGACGCCGACGTCGAGCGCGACACCGAACAGCGATGGAACCTGGATGGAATCAGAAAAGACCAAGCGGACTGATGTAGTGTGACATGGAGAAGAAACCACGAGGTTGCCAGTCGTAGAGATGTAAGCGCGTTAACAAGAGATACCTTAAAAGGTTAGATCTCTTTAGTGTAAAGGTTGAACTAATCTCTGTAAAATTATAACGTCATCATAAAAAATTAGATCATTTTATTGACCTCAAAAGGTTAGATGGTACCTTAATGTTGGCCCACTTGCATCTCTATGCCGTCATAATCATCTAAAGATCACCATCTGCTGATACATTGAGATTTCCGTTTAGCAACTTGTGACCAGCAAAACAGGCAATGTTTATGTGGTATAAAAACTGAAATCCAAAACCTTATAGGCTGAAGGTAGAACAGTCTTTGTAGCGGAAACTTCGTTAAAGTCGTAAACTCTGTACATAAAAAATCTTTTTCTATCTAACTGGATAGTAGATACCACTGCCTTAAAACTAAAAAGACGGTAGAACAGTAGTACAAGATCCTCGCGAAATTTAAAAGGATTAATCAGATATATGCCACTGCAACTATTGCGTATTTGAGAAATGCCACTACAATTTTCATCTTTCGAAATATGCCACTTCAGGGGCATTTTTGGAAGGCTGCGAGTGGCGTTTTTTGAAGAATCTTGAGAATTGTAGTGGCATGTTTCGAAAGATAAAAATTGAGTGGCATGTTTTGAAAGATAAAAACTGAGTGGCATTTCTCAAATACGCAATAATTGCAGTATCATATATCTAATTAACCCAATTTAAAAACGGTTAGGTGTTATGGAGTTGCTTCCCAAGTCCTTTATTTTTCTTGAAGATCGTATACTGATCCCCGGGGATCAGTTTATTAGTATTCAGATGAACATGATGTAGATCAATGACTGTAATGAGAAACCGCGGCGCGGTATGATTTAACATCGACCTCATATAACTCTGGCAGCTATTTTTATTTGAGAAAAAAACTAGCAACTAACCTTCTGCGTTTATTCAACAAGAACATCGACTACCAGCACAACAAGGTTAGTTGCTAGTTTTTTTGAGAATTGAGTGCCCAAATGGTTGCAGAATTGAGTGCCCAAATGCCAGCACTATTGCAAAAAGGAAAGCTCAAGAGGACAGATTAACTTCTGGTTTTATTCAACAAAAACATCGATTACCAAGATAGCAGCCTTGGCAACACGTTGGGCGTAGCACTTGCACATAGCGGTGGAGCTTGGCCCATCTGGCAAAATACTTTGCGCCACTATTGATGAAAAAATAGACCAAATAAAGTTAATTTTAGAAAATAAAATTGGCCTAAAGTGTACACGTAGCTCCACTGCTGCTTGTTTTCTTTTATTTTTAAAACACGAGGCAAAAGTTTTGCATGTTCCATTAATTAAAAAGATAATTGTCCGGTTAATCACAGAAACCAAATAAAAACCTGTACGCCACTGCTTTTTGTACTGATGGAAGTATGAAAAACCCACAAGAACATGTAAAGGATACCGAAAAAATCTAGTAAATATATAGTGATAAGCAAGATTCAATGTGGCTGTAATAACGAATGCTCGTGTCGGATGGACACTCCATCGCACGTAGGGGTGGACATAAAGCTCAAGGCTCGAGGCTCGGTTCGTGCTCGACGAGGCTCGGCTCGGGTTCGACTCGGCTCGAAGGATGGACAAGCCAAGCCTAAACCTCCAATTCAAGGCTCGAGGCTCGACAAGCCCGCTCGATGAAGCTCGCAAGCCAGCTCGAAGGCTCGATGAAATAAAAAAATTGCCATGACCTTTGCTAAACATGTAACATCTCACAGTTATAAGCAACAAAGGAGCATGAATACATCCATAACATTGTCTAACTGAGTACTAATAACAACAAAAGCATACATCACAAGTTCAGAACATCAATAGATAGTGTCATAGGTCGCAAACACGTGCTTAGTTTAACAAATAGATAACACTAGTTCGATGATACGACAAGTCTTAACATGAACTCCACAAAAGAAACCAACGCTGACCGCTCCATCGTTTCATCTCCCTCTAGCATTGACCCACAAAAGCACTGACGCTACATCCCCTGGACTGCCATGTCAAATCTGCACCACAAAATCAAAAGAAAACAATAATTCACAATGATTACAATAGTTTGTTGCTGTTTTGCTTATGTACAAATAGCTCCAGCAATATAATAGATCAAAAAAATCAGTATATGTTCTGTACAACCAGTTTCAGCATATAAAGAGGAGGAGCAGCAAACTGTCAGGTGCTAAAGTGGCTACTGTCCAAAAACTTTAAGGAAATAAATAGACCAAATCTATTTGAATGGATGCCAAGGAGACCCGCTGTCTTCGAATTCACCGCGTTGTTGCATGCGCGTCTTTTTCCCTGCGATGCAATCTTCCCCGGACGTGCATGCGATGCTTCACTCTCCCTTTCAGGTTGCATCTTCAAAGACTACAAGAGTACAAGACCATGGCAGAAAATAAATAAATCTACAATAGCATGATGGCAGAAAGTAACTACAACTACAAGAACCAACAATATATTCAATTGACCATGGAACTACAACTACAACTACTGATTCATGACAAAAATCAACAAGGAAGCTTACTAGAAAAAACAGGAAAGAATCTTAACTTTGTTGCCTCCGTCGGTGGTGCCTAGTGCCATCGCCGTGGTGGTCCGATGGTGAATGGTGATGGAGGACAAGAGGAGAGGCAGCGGGCGGAGGTTCCGGGTCCGGGCTGGCGGATGGCCGACGAGCGAGAGAGCCGGCAGGCGGAGGCCCCGAGTCCGGCCGGCGGGCGGCAGCCGCCCCCAACCCTAGGCAAGCACGACCACGCCGCGCGTGTCCTAACCTTGGTCCTGCCTGGTCTGAATCCATGGGAGGTCGACGGAGATGGTGGGCTGTGGTGGCTACTGGTGGCCGGCGGTAGGGGCGGCGCGGGTGGCGGGCTGGCGGCGCCGGTGCGGTGCGGTGCGGGTGCTAGGCCAGAGAAGAAGAGCGAACGCAAATACGATGTGGAGGGGATTCGCCGATTCGGTGATTTGGGGATTTTGGTGGACGGCTCGTGAGCCGGTCGAGCCGAGCCGCGAGCCCATCGAGCCGAGCCTCGAGCCTACTTTTCAGGTTTACATTTGGTGCAAGCCAAGCCTGGTGATAACCCACAAGTATAGGGGATCGCGGCAGTCTTCGAGGGAAGTAAAACCCAAATTTATTGATTCGACACAAGGGGAGGTAAAGAATACTTATAAGCCTTAACAACTGAGTTGTCAATTCAGCTGCACTTGGAAAAGCACTAGCAACGGGGGTGATGTGAAAGTAGCGATGATATGAGAGCAGTAGTAACAGTAACACAGCAGTAGTAATAGTAATATGAGAGCAATGGCACCGGAAAATAGTTGATACTACTTCCAATGACATGTAGAACGAGTATATGATGATGAAAGATGGACCGGGGTTCCCAGCTATCTACACTAGTGGCAACTCTCCAATAACAAGTGTTGGGTGAACAAATTACGATCGGGCAATTGATAGGATTGAAATAGCATTAAGACGGAACATCAAGATCATTAATCATGTAGGCATGTTTTCCAATAATAGTCGTACGTGCTCGCAATGAGAAACTTGCACAACATCTTTTGTCCTACCAGCCGGTGGCGGCCGGGCCTCTAGGGAATCTACTCGGAAATTAAGGCACTCCTTTTAATAGAGCACCGGAGCAAAGCATTAACACTCCGTGAAAACATGTGATCCTCGTATCTAAGCCTTTCCCTCCGGTTGTCCCAATTTCGTCACTTTGGGGCCTTTGGTTCCGGACATAGACATGTGCATACAACTTGTAGATACAATCTAAGCAATAAGTATAGAGCTTAAATCTAAGATCATGCCACTCGGGCCCTAGTGACAAGCATTAAACACAACAAGATTGCGAGCAACAATAACTTCATAAACTTTGTAGATAGACAATCATAACGTAAGAATCCATCGGATCCCGACAAACACAACACCAATTACATCAGATGAATCTCAATCATGTAAGGCAGCTCATGAGATCATTGTATTGAAGTACATGGGAGAGATGATACCAACTAGCTACAGCTAGAACCCGTAGTCCATGGGGGAACTACTCACGGAGCATGATGGAGGCGATGGCGTCGATGGAGATGGCTTCGGGGCACTTCCCCGTCCGGCGAGGTGCCGGAACGAGAGACTTCGTCCCCCGGATTGGAGTTTCGCGATGGTGGCGGCGCCCACGGAGTCTTTCCGGAGTTTCGTCAAAAGGTACTGCGTTTTTAGGTCGAAAGGGCTTAAATAGGCGAAGAGGTGGCGCGGGAGGGGCGACGGGGTGGCCCCACACCGGGCCGGCGCGGCCGGGGTGTGGCCCGCGCGGCCCACATGTGTGGTGGCCCCTCGGCTCTCCTCCGACTCCCCTTCGGTGTTCTGGAGCCTCCCGGGAAAAATAAGATCTTTGGCGTTGATTTCGTCCAATTCCGAGAATATTGCCCGAACAGCCTTTACGGAACCAAAAACAGCGAGAAAACGAGAACCGGCACTGTGGCATCTTGTTAATAGGTTAGTTCCGGAAAATGCATAAAAACATTATAAAGTACAAGCAAAACATGTAAGTATTGTCATAAAACAAGCATGGAACATCAGAAATTATAGGTACGTTGGAGACGTATCGGCATCCCCAAGCTTAGTTCTCGCTCGTCCTCGAGTAGGTAAACGATAAAAAGAATCATTTCTGTAGTGACATGCTACTTACATAACCTTGATCATACTATTACAAAGCACATGAGATGAATGAAGTGACTCAAGGCAATAATCTATAGTTGCTAACAAATAGATAACATATAGCAAAACTTTTCATGAAGAGTACTTTCAAGACAAGCATCAAAAGTCTTGCACAAGAGTTAACTCATAAAGCAATAGATTCAAAGTAAAGACATCGAAGCAACACAAAGGAAGATTTAAGTTTCAGCAGTTGCTTTCAACTTTCAACATGCATATCTCATGGATAATTGTCAACATAAAGTAATATGATGAATGCAAATAAGCAAGTATGTAAGAATCAATGCACAGTTGACACAAGTGTTTGCTTCTAAGATGGAAGGAAGTAGGTAAACCGACTCAACATAAAGTAAAAGAAAGGCCCTTCGCGAGAGGGAAGCGGGGATTAAATCATGTGCTAGAGCTTTTTAAGTTTTGAAATCATATGGAGAGCATAAAAGTATAGTTTTGAGAGGTGTTTGTTGTTGTCAACGAATGGTAGTGGGCACTCTAACCCCCTTGCCAAACGAGACTTTCAAAGAGCGGCTCCCATGAAGGACGTTATCTCTACCGGCAAGGTAGATCATCCCTCTTCTCTTTTGTTTACACATGTACTTTAGTTTTAGTTTTATGGTTGACACTCCTCCCAACCTTTTGCTTACACAAGCCATGGCTAACCGAATCCTCGGGTGCCTTCCAACATTCACATACCATGAAGGAGTGTCTATTTGCAAAATTAAGTTGCTTACCGATGAATCGGGGCAAAACACGTGAAGAGAATTATTAGTGAAGGTTAATTAATTGGGGCTGGGAACCCCGCTGCCAGCTCTTTTTGCAAAATTATTGGATAAGCGGATGAAGCCACTAATCCATTGGTGAAAGCTGCCTGATACGTCTCCGACGTATCGATAATTTCTTATGATCCATGCCATATTATTGATGATACCTACATGTTTTATGCACACTTTATGTCATATTCGTGCATTTTCTGGAACTAACCTATTAACAAGATGCCGAAGTGCCGATTGCTTGTTTTCTGCTGTTTTTGGTTTCAGAAATCCTAGTAACGAAATATTCTCGGAATTGGACGAAATCAAGACCCGGGGTCCTATTTTGCCACGAACCTTCCAGAAGACCGAAAGGGATACGAAGTGGGGCGACGAGGCGCCGCCACCATAGGGCCGCGCGGCCAGAGGGGGGCCCGCGCCGCCCTATGGTGTGGGCCCCTCGTCAGCCCCCCGACTCTACCCTTCCGCCTACTTAATTAAAGCCTCCGTCGCGAAACCCCTGATGCGAAAAACCACGATACGGAAAACCTTCCAGAGACGCCGCCGCCGCCAATCCCATCTCGGGGGATTCTGGAGATCTCCTCCGGCACCCTGCCGGAGAGGGGATTCATCTCCGGAGGACTCTACACCGCCATGGTCGCCTCCGGAGTGATGAGTGAGTAGTTCACCCCTGGACCATGGGTCCATAGCGATAGCTAGATGGTTGTCTTCTCCTCATTGTGCTTCATTGTTGGATCTTGTGAGCTGCCTAACATGATCAAGATCATTTATCTGTAATACTCTATGTTGTGTTTGTCGGGATCCGATGGATAGAGAATACCATGTTATGTTAATTATCAAGTTATTGCATATGTGTTGTTTATGATCTTGCATGCTCTCCGTTATTAGTAGAGGCTCTTGCCAAGTTTTTGCTCTTAACTCCAAGAGGGAGTATTTATGCTCGATAGTGGGTTCATGCTCGCATTGACACCGGGACGATGACGAGAAAGTTCTAAGGTTGTGTTGTGTTGTTGCCACTAGGGATAAAACATTGATGTTATGTCCGAGGATGTAGTTATTGATTACATTACGCACCATACTTAATGCAATTTTCTGTTGTTTAGCAACTTAATACTTGGAGGGGTTCGGACGATAACCTCGAAGGTGGACTTTTTAGGCATAGATGCGGTTGGATGGCGGTCTATGTACTTTGTCGTAATGCCCAATTAAATCTCACTTTACTTATCATGACATGTATGTGCATTGTTATGCTCTCTCTATTTGTCAATTGCCCGATCGTAATTTGTTCACCCAACATGCTTTTATCTTATGGGAGAGACACCTCTAGTGAACTGTGGACCCCGTTCCATTCTTTAATACTGAAATACAAATCTGCTACAATACTTGTTTTTACTTGTTTTCTCTGCAAACAATCATCTTCCACACAATACGGTTAATCCTTTGTTATAGCAAGCCGGTGAGATTGACAACCTCAGCTGTTTCGTTGGGGCAAAGTACTTTGGTTGTGTTGTGCGGGTTCCACGTTGGCGCCGGGATCTCGGTGTTGCGCCGCACTACATCCCGCCGCCATCAACCTTCAACGTGCTTCTTGGCTCCTCCTGGTTCGATAAACCTTGGTTTCTTTCTGAGGGAAAACTTGCTGTTGTGCGCATCATACCTTCCTATTGGGGTTCCCAACGAACGTGTGAGTTACATGCCATCACTGCCCAACAAGATTGAAAGATAAAACACCACATACTTCCTCATGAGCTATAAAACATTGACACAAATAAGAGATAGTAAAGTTTTGAATTGTTTAAAGGTAGCACATGAAGTATTTACTTGGAATGGCAGGAAATACCACATAGTAGGTAGATATGGTGGACACAAATGGCATAGGTTTTGGCTCAAGGTTTTGGATGCACGAGAAGCATTTCCTCTCAGTACAAGGATTTGGGCTAGCAAGGTTATTTGAAGCAAACACAAGTATGAACCGGTACAGCAAAACTTACATAAGAATATATTGCAAGCATTATAATACTCTACACTATCTTCCTTGTTGCTCAAACACTTTTACCAGAAAATATCTAGACCTTAAGAGAGACCAATCATGCAAACCAATTTCAACAAGCTCTACAATAGTTCTCCACTAATAGGTTTAAACTACATGAAAAAACTTAATCATGATCTACTTGAGAGCTCAAAACAATTGCCAAGTGTCAAATTATTCAAGACAATATGAGGCATTTTTCTGTTTCCAACCAAATAACCATAAGTGATGTAGCTTCCAACTTTTATCGTTGAACATTAAAAGTAAAACGAAGAACAAGTGTTCATATGAAAAAGCGGAGCGTGTCTCTCTCCCAAACAAGGATTGCTAGGATCCAATCTTATTCAAACAAAAACAAAAATAAAAACACACAGACGCTCCAAGTAAAGGACTTAAGATGTGACCGAATAAAAATATAGTTTCAATAGAAGAAACCTGATAAGTTGATGAAGAAGGGGATGCCCAAGGCATCCCCAAGCTTAGACGCTTGAGTCTTCTTGAAATATGCAGGGATGAACCACGGGGGCATCCCCAAGCTTAGACTTTTCACTCTTCTTGATCATATATCATCCTCCTCTCTTGACCCTTGAAAACTTCCTTCACACCAAACTTCTCATAAACTTCATTAGAGGGGTTAGTACTTAAAAAAGTTGAATACACCTTGGTCCTGTAGTGACACATTACAAGAACTCAATAAAACATTAGCTACAGCTCTCCACGTGTAGAAAGCCTTGCTTAAAGTCCGCAAGAGACAATGCAAAAAACAGAGACAGAATCTGCCAAAACAGAACAGCCAGTAAAAACGAATTTAAAAGAGGTACTTCCGTTGCTCAAATCAGAAAACTCAAAACTAACGAAAGTTGCGTACATATCTGAGGAACAGGCACGTAAATTGGCATAATTTTATGAGTTACCTACAGAGAAAACAGCCCAGATTCGTGACAGATAGAAATCTGTTTCTGCGCAGAAATCCAAATCTAGTATCAACCTTCGATTAGAGGCTTCAATTGGCACAACATTGCAATAGAATAAAGATAAGGAGAGGTTGCTACAGTACTAACAACTTCCAAGACACAACAAAACAGTAGCAAAATAAACACATGGGTTATCTCCCAAGAAGTTCTTTCTTTATAGCCATTAAGATGGGCTCAAGCAGTTTTAATGATGCACTCGCAAGAAATAAGAGTTGAAGCAAAAGAGAGCATAAAAAAGCAAATTCAAAACACATTTAAGTCTAACCCACTTCCTATGCATAGGAATCTTGTACACAAATAAATTCATGAAGAACAAAGTGATAAGCATAAGAAGATAAAACAAGAGTAACTTCAAAATTTTAAGCATATAGAGAGGTGTTTTAGTACCATGCAAATTTCTACAACCATATTTTCCTCTCTCATAATAATTTTCTGTAGCTTCATGAACAAACTCAACAACATAACTATCACATACAGCATGCTTTTCATGATTCACAAACACATATTTTTTATCAAGCTCAGAAATAATAGGATTAAAACTTTCAAATCCACTTTTATCAATAATATAACAAGATGATTGTTCAATCTCAAAAGATATGGGACTCATAGATAAAGTCAAGATCTCTCCAATCCCATTTTCATTAGTAGTACAATTAATATTATCAAGTAACATAGGACCATCATCTAGAGATTTATCATAAACATTTGCCAAGCAAAACTCTTTAGTACCATGCATTTCGACATCAGGAACAAACAAAACATTATCATAAGATTTATCAAAGTAGCATGGATTATCATAAATAACAGTAGCATAATTATTCTCACAAGTTTTACTCATAGGGAATATTTCAAGAGAATCCACAGGAACATAACATTCAACCTCTTTCGGTAAGCATGGAGGACAATCAAATAGTGTAAGAGATAAAGAGTTACTCTCATTAGAAGGTTGGCATGGGTAGCTAATCCATTCTTCCTCCTTTTGTTCATCACTCTCCTCTTCTTTTTCATCCAATGAGCTTTCAGGTTCATCAATTTCCTCCTCTTTTTCATCCAATGAGCTTTCAGGTTCATCAATTTCTTGTTCCACAGGTCCCTTGATGCGTGTAATTGACACGTCCGTTGGGAACCCCAAGAGGAAGGTGTGATGCGCACAGCGGCAAGTTTCCCTCAGTAATAAACCAAGGTTTAATCGAACCAGTAGGAGTCAAGAAGCACGTTGAAGGTTGATGGCGGCGGGATGTAGTGCGGCGCAACACCAGAGATTCCGGCGCCAACGTGGAACTGCACAACACAACCAAAGTACTTTGCCCCAACGAAACAGTGAGGTTGTCAATCTCACCGCCTTGCTGTAACAAAGGATTAACCGTATTGTGTGGAAGATGATTGTTTGCAAGAAAACAGTAAAGAACAAGTATTGCAGCAGATTTGTATTTCAGTATAAAAGAATGGACCGGGGTCCACAGTTCACTAGAGGTGTCTCTCCCATAAGATAAAAGCATGTTGGGTGAAAAAATTACGGTCGGGCAATTGACAAATAGAGAGAGCATAACAATGCACATACATGTCATGATAAGTATAGTGAGATTTAATTGGGCATTACGACAAAGTACATAGACCGCCATCCAACCGCATCTATGCCTAAAAAGTCCACCTTCGAGGTTATCATCCGAACCCCCTCCGATATTAAGTTGCAAAACAACGAGACAATTGCATTAAGTATTGCACGTAATGTAATCAATAACTACATCCTCGGACATAGCATCAATGTTTTATCCCTAGTGGCAACAAGACATCCATAACCTTAGGGGTTTCGTCACTCCCCAGCATTCACGGAGACATGAACCCACTATCGAGCATAAATACTCGCTCTTGGAGTTACTAGCATCAACTTGGCTAGAGCCTCTACTAATAACGAAGAGCATGCAAGATCATAAACAACACATAGGTAATAACTTGATAATTAACATAACATGGTATTCTCTATCCATCGGATCCCGACAAACACAACATATAGCATTACAGATAGATGATCTTGATCATGTTAGGCAGCCCACAAGATCCAATAATGAAGCACAATGAGGAGAAGACAACCATCTAGCTACTGCTATGGACCCATAGTCCAGGGGTGAACTACTCACTCATCACTCCGGAGGCGACCATGGCGGTGAAGAGTCCTCCGGGAGATGAATCCCCTCTCCGGCGAGGTGCCGGAGGAGATCTCCATAATCCCCGAGATGGGATTGGCGGCGGCGGCGTCTCCGGAAGGTTTTCCGTATCGTGGCTCTCGGTGCCGGGGGTTTCGCGACGGAGGCTTTAAGTAGGCGGAAGGGCAACGCGGGGGCCACACGAGGGCCCCACGCCATAGGTCGGCGCGGCCGGGGCCCGGGCCGCGCCGCCCTATGGTGGCGGTGCCTCGTGGCCCCACTTCGACTCCTCTTCGGTCTTCCGGAAGCTTCGTGGCAAAATAGGACCCCGGGCGTTGATTTCGTCCAATTCCGAGAATATTTCGTTACTAGGATTTCGAAACCAAAAACTGCAGAAAACAGACAATCGGCTCTTCGGCATCTTGTTAATAGGTTAGTTCCGAGAAAATGCACGAATATGACATAAAGTGTGCATAAAACATGTAGATATCATCAATAATGTGGCATGGAACATAAGAAATTATCGATACGTCGGAGACGTATCAGCATCCCCAAGCTTAGTTCTCGCTCGTCCCGAGCGAGTAAAACGATAACAAAGATAATTTCTGAAGTGACATGCCATCATAACCTTGATCATACTATTTGTAAACATATGTAATGAATGCAGCGATCAAAACAATGGTAATGACATGAGTAAACAAGTGAATCAAAAAGCAAAGACTTTTCATGAATAGTACTTCAAGACAAGCATCAATAAGTCTTGCATAAGAGTTAACTCATAAAGCAATAAATCAAAGTAAAGGTATTGAAGCAACACAAAGGAAGATTAAGTTTCGAGAGGTTGCTTTCAACTTGTAACATGTATATCTCATGGATAATTGTCAACATAGAGTAATATAACAAGTGCAATATGCAAGTATGTAGGAATCAATGCACAGTTCACACAAGTGTTTGCTTCTTGAGGTGGAGAGAGATAGGTGAACTGACTCAACATAAAAGTAAAAAGAATGGTCCTTCAAAGAGGAAAGCATCGATTGCTATATTTGTGCTAGAGCTTTTATTTTGAAAACATGAAACAATTTTGTCAACGGTAGTAATAAAGCATATGAGTTATGTAAATTATATCTTACAAGTTGCAAGCCTCATGCATAGTATACTAATAATGCCCGCACCTTGTCCTAATTAGCTTGGACTACCGGATCATCGCAATACACATGTTTTAACCAAGTGTCACAATGGGGTACCTCCATGCCTCCTCGTACAAAGGTCTAAGGAGAAAGCTCGCATTTTGGATTTCTCGCTTTTGATTATTCTCAACTTAGACATCCATACCGGGACAACATGGACAACAGATAATGGACTCCTCTTTAATGCATAAGCATGTGGCAACAATTATTATTCTCATATGAGATTGAGGATATATGTCCAAAACTGAAACTTCCACCATGATTCATGGCTTTAGTTAGCGGCCCAATGTTCTTCTCTAACAATATGTATGCTCCAACCATTAAGGTGGTAGATCTCTCTTACTTCAGACAAGACGGACATGCATAGCAACTCACATGATATTCAACAAAGAATAGTTGATGGCGTCCCCGGAAACATGGTTATCGCACAACAAGCAACTTAATAAGAGATAAAGTGCATAAGTGCATATTCAATACCACAATAGTTTTTAAGCTATTTGTCCCATGAGCTATATATTGCAAAGGTGAATGATGGAATTTTAAAGGTAGCACTCAAGCAATTTACTTTGGAATGGCGGAGAAATACCATGTAGTAGGTAGGTATGGTGGACACAAATGGCATATTGGTTGGCTCAAGGATTTTGGATGCATGAGAAGTATTCCCTCTCGATACAAGGTTTAGGCTAGCAAGGTTATTTGAAACAAACACAAGGATGAACGGTGCAGCAAAACTCACATAAAAGACATATTGAAAACATTATAAGACTCTACACCGTCTTCCTTGTTGTTCAAAACTCAATACTAGAAATTATCTAGACTCTAGAGAAACCAAATATGCAAACCAAATTAGCAAGCTCTAAGTGTTTCTTCATTAATGGGTGCAAAGTATATGATGCAAGAGCTTAAACATGAGCACAACAATTGCCAAGTATCAAATTATCCAAGACATTTTAGAATTACTACATGTAGCATTTTCCAATTCCAACCATATAACAATTTAACGAAGAAGAAACTTCGCCATGAATACTATGAGTAGAGCCTAAGGACATACTTGTCCATATGCTACAGCGGAGCGTGTCTCTCTCCCACAAAGTGAATGCTAGGATCCATTTTATTCAAACAAAACAAAAACAAAACAAACCGACGCTCCAAGCAAAGTGCATAAGATGTGACGGAATAAAAATATAGTTTCAGGGGAGGAACCTGATAATGTTGTCGCTGAAGAAGGGGATGCCTTGGGCATCCCCAAGCTTAGACGCTTGAGTCTTCTTAGAATATGCAGGGGTGAACCACCGGGGCATCCCCAAGCTTAGAGCTTTCACTCTCCTTGATCATATTGCATCATACTCCTCTCTTGATCCTTGAAAACTTCCTCCACACCAAACTCGAAACAACTCATTAGAGGGTTAGTGCACAATAAAAATTAACATGTTCAGAGGTGACACAATCATTCTTAACACTTCTGGACATTGCATAAAGCTACTGGACATTAATGGATCAAAGAAATTCATCCAACATAGCAAAAGAGGCAATGCGAAATAAAAGGCAGAATCTGTCAAAACAGAACAGTCCGTAAATATGGATTTTATTAGGGCACCAGACTTGCTCAAATGAAAATGCCCAGATTGAATGAAAGTTGCGTACGTATCTGAGGATCACTCACGTAAATTGGCTTAATTTTCTGAGTTACCTACAGAGAATTAGACCCAGATTCGTGACAGCAAAGAAATCTGTTTCTGCGGAGTAATCCAAATCTAGTATTCACTTTACTATCAAAGACTTTACTTGGCACAACAAAACTCAAAACTATGATAAGGAGAGGTTGCTACAGTAGTAAACAACTTCCAAGACTCAAATTCAAAACAAAAATACTGTAGTAAAAACATGGGTTGTCTCCCATAAGCGCTTTTCTTTAACGCCTTTCAGCTAGGCGCAGAAAGTGTATATCAAGTAACATCAAGAGATGAAGCATCAACATCATAATTTTTTCTAATAATTGAGTCATAAGGTAACTTCATTCTCTTTCTAGGGAAGTGTTCCATACCTTTCTTGAGAGGAAATTGATATTTAATATTACCTTCCTTCATATCAATAGTAGCACCAACGGTTCGAAGAAAAGGTCTTCCCAATATAATGGGGCAAGATGCATTGCATTCAATATCAAAGACAACAAAATCAACGGGGACAAGGTTATTGTTAACCATAATATGAACATTATCAATTCTCCCCAAAGGTTTCTTTTTAGCATTATCAGCGAGATTAACGTCCAAATAACAATTTTTCAATGGTGGCAAGTCAAGCATATCATAGAGTTTTTTAGGCATAACAGAAATACTTGCACCAAGATCACATAAAGCATTACAATCAAAATCTTTGACCCTCATTTTAATGATGGGCTCCCAACCATCCTCTAGCTTTCTAGGAATAGAAGTTTCAAGTTTTAGTTTCTCTTTTCTAGCTTTTATGAGAGCATTTGTAATATGTTTTGTGAAAGCTAAATTTACAGCGCTAGCATTAGGACTTTTAGCAAGTTTTTGTAAGAACTTTATAACTTCAGAGATGTGGCAATCATCAAAATCTAAATCATTACAATCTAAAGCAATGGGATTATCATCCCCAAGGTTGGAAAAAATTTCAGCAGTTTTATCACAAGCAATTTCAGCAGTTTTAGCAGTTTCAGGTAATTTTGCGCGCTTCGCACTAGGAGTAGAAACATTGCCAACACCAATTATTTTACCACTAATAGTAGGAGGTGCAGCAACATGTGAATCATTAGCATTGCTAGTGGTGGTAATAGTCCAAACTTTAGCTACATTTTTCTCTCTAGCTAGTTTTTCATTTTCTTCTCTATCCCACCTAGCACGCAGTTCAGCCATTAATCTTATATTCTCATTATATCTAACTTGGATGGAATTTGCTGTAGTAACAATTTTATTTTCAATATCCCTATTAGGCATAACTTTCGATTTCAAAAGATCAACATCAGAAGCAAGACTATCAACCTTAGAAGCAAGAATATCAATTTTATTGAGCTTTTCCTCAACGAGATTTGTTAAAGGCAGTTTGTGTACTAATAAATTCTTTAAGCATAGCTTCAAGACCAGGGGGTGTGTTCCTATTATTATTGTAAGAATTCCCATAAGAATTAGCATAACCGTTACCATTATTATAAGGATATGGCCTGGGCCGCGCCGCCCTATGGTGGCGGTGCCTCGTGGCCCCACTTCGACTCCTCTTCGGTCTTCCGGAAGCTTCGTGGCAAAATAGGACCCTGGGCGTTGATTTCGTCCAATTCCGAGAATATTTCGTTACTAGGATTTCTGAAACAAAAAACAGCGAGAAAACAAGAATCGGCTCTTCGGCATCTTGTTAATAGGTTAGTTCCAGAAAATGCACGAATATGACATAAAGTGTGCATAAAACATGTAGATATCATCAATAATGTGGCATGGAACATAAGAAATTATCGATACGTCGGAGACGTATCAGCATCCCCAAGCTTAGTTCTGCTCGTCCCGAGCGGGTAAAACGATAACAAAGATAATTTCTGAAGTGACATGCCATCATAACCTTGATCATACTATTTGTAAACATATGTAATGAATGCAGCGATCAAAACAATGGTAATGACATGAGTAAACAAGTGAATCATAAAGCAAAGACTTTTCATGAATAGTACTTCAAGACAAGCATCAATAAGTCTTGCATAAGAGTTAACTCATAAAGCAATAAATCAAAGTAAAGGTATTGAAGCAACACAAAGGAAGATTAAGTTTCAGCGGTTGCTTTCAACTTGTAACGTGTATATCTCATGGATAATTGTCAACATAGAGTAATATAACAAGTGCAATATGCAAGTATGTAGGAATCAATGCACAGCTTCACACAAGTGTTTGCTTCTTGAGGTGGAGAGAGATAGGTGAACTGACTCAACATAAAAGTAAAAAGAATGGTCCTTCAAAGAGGAAAGCATCGATTGCTATATTTGTGCTAGAGCTTTTATTTTGAAAACATGAAACAATTTTGTCAACGGTAGTAATAAAGCATATGAGTTATGTAAATTATATCTTACAAGTTGCAAGACTCATGCATAGTATACTAATAGTGCCTGCACCTTGTCCTAATTAGCTTGGACTACCGGATCATCGCAATACACATGTTTTAACCAAGTGTCACAATGGGGTACCTCCATGCCGCCTGTACAAAGGTCTAAGGAGAAAGCTCGCATTTTGGATTTATCGCTTTTGATTATTCTCAACTTAGACATCCATACCGGGACAACATGGACAACAGATAATGGACTCCTCTATTCCTCCTTCATGATGTAATGGTGACGGTGTGTGCATCATGTAGTACTTGGCGTAGATTATGATTGTAATCTCTTTTAGATTATGGAGTTAATTATTACTATGATAGTATTGATGCGATATTCCCCCTTTCATAGCTGATGGTGACGGTGTGCAGTTTATGTTAGTACTCGGTCTAAATTGCAACGATCTATTATGCACTCTAGAGGTTATTTAAATATGAACTCCGGATGTTGTGGAGCTTGTTTACTCCGGCTTGAGGTGTGCTTTTATAGCCCTACACAATGAATGGTGTTTGTTATCCAACAAGAGAGTGTAGAGTATGTTTTATTATGTGATCATTGTTGAGAGTGTCCACTAGTGAAAGTAGGATCCCTAGGCCTTATTTCCAAATATCGAATCGCCGTTTATTTACTGTTCTATCGCATGTTTACTCGCTGCCATATTTATTTCAGATTGTTATTACCACTCGCATTCATCCATATCACTTGCATTTTACTATCTCTTCGCCGAACTAGTGCGCCTATACATCTGACAAGTGTATTAGGTGTGTTGGGGACACAAGAGACTTCTTGTATCGTGATTGCAGGGTTGCTTGAGAGGGATATCTTTGACCTCTACCTCCCTGAGTTCGATAAACCTTGGGTGATTCATTTAAGGGAAACTTGCTACTGTTCTACAAACCTCTGCTCTTGGAGGCCCAACACTGTCTACAGGAATAGAAGCGTGCGTAGACATCAAGCATATTTTCTGGCGCCGTTGCCGGGGAGGTAAGGTAAAAGGTATTCACATCCTCCGACTACTAAGCTATTTCCTAGCACTGTTGCCGGTGTGTGAGTGCTCGAAGCTATTTCCTTTAGATCCTGCAATTGCATCTTTTTGTTTCTTGTTTTTATTTTCACTAGTTAGGCTTAATGGAAAAAAAAAATTAGAGATCTTTATGAACTTTATATTGAATTAGGACATGATGTGTTTGAAGAGAGAATTAAAAAACCCATGGAACTTTGTTTGCAAAATAGTTGTAGCAATGTTATTAGCATGAACTCTTTGAACACTATTATTACTAATGCTATGGAAGAATTTAAGCTTGGGGAAGCTGGTTGTGATATTTTTAGTCCCCCAAGCATTGAGGAGAAAATTAATTTTGATGATAATATGCCTCCTATATATGATATCAATGATGAATATGATATTTTCAGTCCACCTACTATTGAGGAGGAAATTTATTATGATTACAACACGCCTCCTATATATGATGATTATGGTGATGAGAATAATAATGATAGCTATTTTATACATTAGGGATCTATATGAAACAGGAAAATTAATCCGTACCAACGCACTACCACGCATATTATGTGTTTTCTTGTAATTTTCAATATCCCGGTGCAATGCACGGGCAATTTTCCTAATCTATATCTAATAAAGGGAAAAAACGTATTAGACACGCAATAGATTGAACTCGAAACAAAGATGAACTTGAACAACCAAATCGGTTCCTATAAAGACCGCTTCCCGCCCCTCGCTTGTGAATAACTGAAACTTGCAGTGTTCGTCTTTTGCAGAGAAGTGAGGGAGTAGAACGAGCGAGACGGGAGTTGGCAGGCCCTAGGGAAACCAATTCATCTGATTCTATGGACGGGGAGGTAAATTTTCAATAGCTTCTCCGTGTTTTCTGCAAGTGAAACAATTATAAGGAAACAGTGCCACGCCAACTTGCAATGTAATCTTATTAGGTATAATAATTATGTTTTTCATTAATAGGAGAAATGCGGACACCATCAACAATTGTGACAAAGAGGAGAAGGGTCGATACAAATGGTTTCCGAAGCATCCGAGTAATTGTTTTCCCCGGATGCAACGCACGGGCACTTTTATTAGTTAGTACCAACAAGGAAACAACACCTTCTATCCTCTCTCAAATCCCGGATCAGTTTTCTACCTCTCTCTAACAATCAGCTAACCCACTCTTTTGAATGTGAAACGATGGTGACATCACGATGATAACAAGCGGTGACGTGGCAGCACATACGACAGGCCTGATGTCTACGTTCCCCCTCCTTTCCTGTAGACAGTGTTGGGCCTCCAAGTGCAGAGGTTTGTAGAACAGCAGCAAGTTTCCCTTAAGTGGATACCCAAGGTTTATCGAACTCAGGGAGGAAGAGGTCAAAGATATCCCTCTCATGCAACCCCGCAACCACAAAGCAAGAAGTCTCTTGTGTCCCCAACACACCTAATAGGTGCACTAGTTCGGCGAAGAGATAGTGAAATACAGGTGGTATGAATAAGTATGAGCAAGTAGCAACGGTGCCGTAAAAGTGCTTGGCGTGTAGTTGATGGTGGTGATATTGCAGCAGTAGTAACGCAAAGAAACAAGAAACAAGCAAGAGTAACGCAAGAGTAGTAACGCAGTAAAACAGTAAACAAGCAGTATTTAGGAACAAGGCCTAGGGAATAGACTTTCACTAGTGGACACTCTCAACATCGATCACATAACGTAACAGATAAATGCATACTCTACACTTTTGTTGGATGATGAACATATTGCGTAGGATTACACGAACCCTCAATGCCGGAGTTAACAAGCTCCACAATAATGCTCATGTTTAAGTAACCTTTAGTGTAAGATAGATCAACGCTACTAAACCAAGTACTAGCATAGCATGCACACTCGTCACCTTCATGCATATGTAGGAGGAATAGATCACATCAATATTATCATAGCAATAGTTAACTCCATAATCTACAAGAGATCATGATCATAGCATAAACCAAGTACTAACACGGTGCACGCACTGTCACCATTACACACGTGCAGGAGGAATAAACTACTTTAATAACACATTGCTAGAGTAGCACATAGATAGTAGTGATACAAACATGCTGCAATCATAAAGAGATATAAATAAGCACCTCACTATGCCATTCAATGAGTAAGTATTCTGTGAAATCTAGCCTAAGAGACCCACACGGTGCACACACTCGTCACCTTTACACACGTGGGACGAGGAGTCTCCGGAGATCACATAAGTAAAACTCACTTGACTAGCATAATGACATCTAGATTACAAGCATCATCATATGAATCTCAATCATGTAAGGCAGCTCATGAGATTATTGTATTGACACACATAGGAGAGAGATGAACCACATAGCTACCGGTACAGCCCCGAGCCTCGATGGAGAACTACTCCCTCCTCATGGGAGCAAGCAGCGGTGATGAAGATGGCGGTGGAGATGGCAGCGGTGTCGATGGAGAAGCCTTCCGGGGCACTTCCCCGCTCCGGCAGCGTGCCGGAACGGAGATCCCGTCCCCCGCATCTTGGCTTCGCGATGGCGGCGGCCCGGCAGGTTTCGTGGGTTTCGTCAATTGGTATCGGGTTTTCTGATCCAGGGGCTTCTTATAGGCGAAGAGGCGGCGCAGAGGGCCGACAGGGGGGCCACACCATAGGCGGCGCGGCCCCTCTCGGCCGCGCCAGCCTAGGGTTTGGTGGCCCCGTGGCCCCCTCCGGTCCTTCCCGGTGTTCTGGATGCTTCCGATGAAAATAGGAACTTTGGCGTTGATTTCGTCCGATTCCGAGAATATTTCGTTACTAGGATTTCTGAAACCAAAAACAGCAGAAAACAGAACCGGCACTTCGGCATCTTGTTAATAGGTTAGTTCCGTAAAATGCACGAATATGACATAAAGTGTGCATAAAACATGTAGATAACATCAATAATGTGGCATGGAACACAAGAAATTATCGATACGTTGGAGACGTATCAGCATCCCTAAGCTTAGTTCTGCTCGTCCCGAGCAGGTAAAACGATAACACAGATAATTTCTGGAGTGACATGCCATCATAAACTTGATCATACTATTTGTAAAGCATATGTAGTGAATGCAGCAATCCAAAACAATGGTAATGACATGAGTAAACAACTGAATCATAAAGCAAAGACTTTTCATGAATAGCACTTCAAGACAAGCATCAATAAGTCTTGCATAAGAGTTAACTCATAAAGCAATAATTCAAAGTAAAGGTATTGAAGCAACACAATGGAAGATGAAGTTTCAGCGGTTGCTTTCAACTTGTAACATGTATATCTCATGGATAATTGTCAATGCATAGAGTAATATAATAAGTGCAATAAGCAAGTATGTAAGAATCAATGCACAGCTCACACAAGTGTTTGCTTCTTGAGGTGGAGAGAAATAGGTGAACCGACTCAACATTGAAAGTAAAAGAATGGTCCTTCAAAGAGGAAAGCATCGATTGCTATATTTGTGCTAGAGCTTTGATTTTGAAAACATAAAGAGAGCATAAAAGTAAAGTTTTGAGAGGTGTTTGTTGTTGTCAACGAATGGTAGCGGGTACTCTAACCCCTTGCCGGACAAACCTTCAAAGAGCGGCTCCCATTTTATTTTATTTTTGGATGGCACTCCTTCCAACCTTTCTTTCACAAACCATGGCTAACCGAATCCTCGGTGCCTCGCCAACAATCTCATACCATGAAGGAGTGCCTTTTTATTTTAGTTTTATTATGATGACACTCCTCCCAACCTTTGCTTACACAAGCCATGGCTAACCGAATCCTTCGGGTGCCGTCCAACAATCACATACCATGGAGGAGTGTCTATTTTTAGTTTGTTAATTTGGGACTCGGGAATCCCATTGCCAGCCTCTTTTTGCAAAATTATTGGATAAGCGGATGAAGCCACTAGTCCATTGGTGAAAGTTGCCCAACAAGATTGAAAGATAAACACCACATACTTCCTCATGAGCTATAAAACATTGACACAAATAAGAGGTAATAAATTTTGAATTGTTTAAAGGTAGCACTCAAGCAATTTACTTTGGAATGGCGGAGAAATACCATGTAGTAGGTAGGTATGGTGGACACAAATGGCATAGTGTTGGCTCAAGTATTTGGATGCATGAGAAGTATTCCCTCTCGATACAAGGTTTAGGCTAGCAAGGTTGTTTGAGGCAAACACAAGGATGAACTAGTACAGCAAAACTCACATAAAAGACATATTACAAGTATTATAAGACTATACATCGTCTTCCTTGTTGTTCAAACACCTTACTAGAAATTATCTAGACCTTAGAGAGACCAATTATGCAAACCAAATTTTAGCATGCTCTATGTATTTCTTCACTAATAGGTGCAAAGTATATGATGCAAGAGCTTAAACATGAGCACAACAATTGCCAAGTATCACATTACCCAAGACATTATAGCAAATTACTACATGTATCATTTTCCAATTCCAACCATATAACAATTTAACGAAGAGGAAACTTCGCCATGAATATTATGAGCTAAGAACACATGTGTTCATACGAACCAGCGGAGCGTGTCTCTCTCCCACACAAGCATGATGTAATCCAATTTATTCAAACACAAACAAAAACAAAAGCAAACAAACAGACGCTCCAAGAAAAAGCACATAAGATGTGATGGAATAAAAATATAGTTTCAGGGGAGGAACCTCGATAATGTTGTCGATGAAGAAGGGGATGCCTTGGGCATCCCCAAGCTTAGACGCTTGAGTCTTCTTGATATATGCAGGGATGAACCACCGGGTGCATCCCCAAGCTTAGAGCTTTCACTCTCCTTGATCATAGTATATCATCCTCCTCTCTTGACCCTTGAAAACTTCCTCCACACCAAACTCGAAACAACTCATTAGAGGGTTAGTGGACAATAAAAATTAACATGTTCAGAGGTGACACAATCATTCTTAACACTTCTGGACATTGCATAAAGCTACTGGACATTAATGGATCAAAGAAATTCATCCAACATAGCAAAAGAGGCAATGCGAAATAAAAGGCAGAATCTGTCAAAACAGAACAGTCCGTAAAGATGGATTTTATTAGGCCACCAGACCTGCTCAAATGAAAATGCTCAAATTGAATGAAAGTTGCGTACATATCTGAGGATCATGCACGTAAATTGGCATAATTTTCTGAGCTTCCTGCAGGGCAGTGGGCTCAGATTCGTGACAGCAAAGAAATCTGGAACTGCGCAGTAATCCAAATCTAGTACTTACTTTTCTATCAACGGCTTAACTTGGCACAACAAAACTCAAAACTAAGATAAGGAGAGGTTGCTACAGTAGTAAACAACTTCCAAGACACAAATATAAAACAAAGTACTGTAGCAAAATAACACATGGGTTATCTCCCAAGAAGTTCTTTCTTTTTAGCCATTAAGATGGGCTCAGCAGCTTTAATGATGCACTCGCAAGAAATAGTATTTGAAGCAAAAGAGAGCATCAAGAGGCAAATTCAAAACATATTTAAGTCTAACATGCTTCCTATGCATAGGAATCTTGTAAATAAACAAGTTCATGAGGAGCAAAGTAACAAGCATAGGAAGATAAAACAAGTGTAGCTTCAAAAATTTCAGCACATAGAGAGGCATTTTAGTAACATGAAAATTTCTACAACCATATTTTCCTCTCTCATAATAACTTTCAGTAGCATCATGAGCAAACTCAACAATATAACTATCACATAAAGCATTCTTATCATGAGTCTCATGCATAAAATTATTACTCTCCACATAAGCATAATCAATTTTATTAGTTGTAGTGGGAGCAAATTCAACAAAGTAGCTATCATTATTATTCTCATCAAGTGTAGGAGGCATAGTATAATCACAACAAAATTTACTCTCCATAGTAGGTGGCACCAAAAGACCACTATCATTATAATCATCATAAATAGGAGGCAAAGTATCATCAAAGAAAATTTTCTCCTCAATGCTTGGGGGACTAAAAATATCATGAAAACCAGCTTCCCCAAGCTTAGAACTTTCTATATTATTGTCAACAATGGTGTTCAAAGCGTTCATACTAATATTACTACCAAGCATGCAAAGAAGATTTCATAGGTTTTTTAATTTTCGCATCAAACAATCCATGTTTTAAATCAGGAAATAGAATAAGAAGCTCACTCTTGTACATTATGCCAAACTAGTGTAAACAAGAAACAACAAGATGCAATTGCAGGATCTAAAGGAAATAGCTTTGAGCACACACACAACGGCGCCGTAAAAATACTTTACCCGAGACCGTAGTATGAGTGCCTTTTACCTTTCCTCCCCGCAACGGCGCCGTAAAAGTGCTTGATGTCTACGTTCCCCTCCTTTCCTGTAGACAGTTGTTGGGCCTCCAAGTGCAGAGGTTTGTAGAACAAGCAAGAAGTTTCCCTTAAGTGGATACCCAAGGTTTATCGAACTCGTGGAGGAAGAGGTCAAAGATATCCCTCTCATGCAACCCCGCAACCACAAAGCAAGAAGTCTCTTGTGTCCCCAACACACCTAATAGGTGCACTAGTTCGGCGAAGAGATAGTGAAATACAGGTGGTATGAATAAGTATGAGCAGTAGCAACGGTGCCGTAAAAGTGCTTGGCGTGTAGTTGATGGTGGTGATATTGCAGCAGTAGTAACGCAAGAAACAAGAAACAAGCAGTAGTAACGCAAAGAGTAGTAACGCAAAGCAGTAGTAAACAAGCAGTATTTAGGAACAAGGCCTAGGGAATAGACTTTCACTAGTGGACACTCTCAACATTGATCACATAACGTAATAGATAAATGCATACTCTACACTTTTGTTGGATGATGAACATATTGCGTAGGATTACACGAACCCTCAATGCCGGAGTTAACAAGCTCCACAATAATGCTCATGTTTAAGTAACCTTTAGTGTAAGATAGATCAACGCTACTAAACCAAGTACTAGCATAGCATGCACACTGTCACCTTCATGCATATGTAGGAGGAATAGATCACATCAATATTATCATAGCAATAGTTAACTCCATAATCTACAAGAGATCACGATCATAGCATAAACCAAGTACTAACACGGTGCACGCACTGTCACCATTACACACGTGCAGGAGGAATAAACTACTTTAATAACACATTGCTAGAGTAGCACATAGATAGTAGTGATACAAACATGCTGCAATCATAAAGAGATATAAATAAGCACCTCACTATGCCATTCAATGAGTAAGTATTCTGTGAAATCTAGCCTAAGAGACCCACACGGTGCACACACCGTCACCTTTACACACGTGGGACGAGGAGTCTCCGGAGATCACATAAGTAAAACTCACTTGACTAGCATAATGACATCTAGATTACAAGCATCATCATATGAATCTCAATCATGTAAGGCAGCTCATGAGATTATTGTATTGACACACATAGGAGAGAGATGAACCACATAGCTACCGGTACAGCCCCGAGCCTCGATGGAGAACTACTCCCTCCTCATGGGAGCAGCAGCGGTGATGAAGATGGCGGTGGAGATGGCAGCGGTGTCGATGGAGAAGCCTTCCGGGGCACTTCCCCGCTCCGGCAGCCGTGCCGGAACAGAGATCCTGTCCCCCGGATCTTGGCTTCGCGATGGCGGCGGCTCGGCGAGGTTTCGTGGGTTTCGTCAATTGGTATCGGGTTTTCTGATCCAGGGGCTTCTTATAGGCGAAGAGGCGGCGCAGAGGGCTGACAGGGGGCCACACCATAGGGCGGCGCGGCCCCTCTCGGCCGCGCCAGCCTAGGGTTTGGTGGCCCCGTGGCCCCCTCTCGGTCCTTCCCGGGTGTTCCGGATGCTTCCGATGAAAATAGGAACTTTGGCGTTGATTTCGTCCGATTCCGAGAATATTTCGTTACTAGGATTTCGAAACCAAAAACAGCAGAAAACGAGAACCGGCACTTCGGCATCTTGTTAATAGGTTAGTTCCAGAAAATGCACGAATATGACATAAAGTGTGCATAAAACATGTAGATAACATCAATAATGTGGCATGGAACACAAGAAATTATCGATACGTTGGAGACGTATCAAGGCCCACGGACGGAGCTAGGGGTGCGAGCTGGACAGTTTTTTGTGAAAACTGTTAGTTGATCTCACGTATCGACCCAACGGTCGATCGCGACCCCGTCTCGCGCCCTGATCGGGAGCGCCTAACCACGCTATGGTTAGTGGGCCCCTGTCGCGCAGCGCAATATAAAAGGAGGTGGGGGCCGGGGGCACGCACAACGAGGTTCGTCGTCGCCCACTCACCCCACCGATAAACCAAATCCTAAGAGCCTCCGATCGGCTTGCGCTGTGGCGGCGGGAAGCTCCACTACACCGCCACCACTCCGTCGTCCTCATGGCGAGCTCCCCATCATCCAAGGCCGACGGTACGTGCTTTACCCCTCTCCTCTCAACTCATTCCCGATTCGATCCAGAGGGCCAGTCTAGTATAGATTGAGTTTAGATGCTTTTACTCACTAGATCAATACCTAGAGATCCTATTAGGGCTAACAATGGTATCAGAGCATGACTAGGTTGTTGATCTAGATAGAGGTAGTTCTAGATCAAATCGGGACAGCTAATGCAACCGGAGAGGAATTTAGAACCCCAATCCTAGATCAACCGGACCCAAGCCGGGAAGAACTCGAATGAAATCGAGGGGACATGGGAGATAGAAAAGAAAGGGAGGCGGCTTGTCGCCGGCCTCCACTCACCGGCTCCGCTCCGGGAAGAGGCGCCTCACCCTCCGGGAAGAGGAACGCGCAAAAGGGCACCCCCACCAGACCGCTCGACGGCGGCACGCCCCGCAAGGGGAACGCGTGCACCGGCGAGAGGACTGGCGGCGGCGCCACCTCCTCCTGCGCGGTCGGCCAGCCACGGCTGCCACCGTTCTCTGCGTGCGGCTCGCTCCGGCGGGCGCCGTTTTATCTCCTCGTCGCCGTCGGTGTCGGGTGAGAGAGAGGGCTGTGAGAAGAGCAGTGAGGGAGAGAAACAGAGTGGGCGGCTAGGGTTCGACCGCGACAGCCCCAGGCATTTTTGTTCGGCCGAAAGCTCCGCTGGTCCGTTCGATTAGATCGACGGCCAGGGATTCGCTAGGGTTTCTGTTTGGGCTTAGGCGGTAGAGAAGAGGTGGGCCGGCTGCTGTGCACGGCTCATTAGCGCGTCACGGGCCTCGCTGCCCCTGCGCGAGCATTTTCCTTTTCAGAGAACAGAGAAAGAGAAAGAGGGCCTGATCTGGGCCAAAAAGACATTGTTTTTTCTTTCAGTGTATAGTTTCTGTTTTTTTTTTCTCTGGAATTAGAAATAAAGTAAAGTTTAGGAATTTTTTCCTGTGGGTTAAAATTCGAATATTAAGTTTTAGTTTCCGCTGTGCTAGTAATGTTGAAGTCACATCTTATTTCCTAATTAAATTGGAACCAACGGGAAAATTAAATTAGGAAGTGAGAATTAATTTTAAGAATGATGATTTTATTTTAATGACCAACGTTGGACCAACGTTGTTAGTAGAATTTTCATTCTGCAAAAGTTAGTATTATCATTATTGATTCTATTTCTGCCCAACGGTGATGTAGAATTAATATTGAGGAGGTTCATGATTTAATTTGACCAACGTTGAATTAACTCATTTTGATGATATTTGCTTTCAGGAAATCCTATGAGTTTCATCTCGGCTATTGAGCCCCTCAATGGAGGGAACTATGGCTCATGGCGAGAGAAGATTGAGATGGGGCTTGCCCTGTATGACCTTGACTTGGCACTGATCGAGGCTTGTCCCAAAGAACCTAAGGACCCCGTGAGGGGCGACAAAGAAAGTGAAGATGACTTCAACAAAAGGGTTGGTGACCATGCACCAATAAGAATGAAGTACGATCTTGATCGTGCTAAGTGGGACTCGTCCAACAGAAAGTGCCTTATGGTGATTAAGAGCTCCATTCTGGAGGCTATAAGGGGAGCAATCCCACAGTGTGACACCGCCAGTGAGTACCTGAAAAAGGTAGAGAGCCAGTTCACTGGGTCTTCCAAGGCCTATGCGAGCACTCTCATTAAGAACCTTGTCACTACAAAGTACACTGGTGGTGGAGTAAGGGATCACATATTGAGGATGAGCCATATGTCTTCCAAGCTCAAGTCTATGGACATGGAGCTTCCAGAACAGTTCATCATCCATCTGATCTTTGCCTCACTTCCAAAAGATTTTGAGACCTTTGCTGTGAACTACAATGCACAGCCAGAAAAGTGGGCCATAGAGAAGATGATTGCCATGTGCGTTCAAGAAGAAGAGAGGATCAAGGGGCAATCTGGTTACTCTATCAATTATGCCAGCCCAACCAAGAAGAGGAACTTTAAAAGTTCCAAGCCACAAGGGAGACCTCAGTGGAATCCCTCTTTCTCCAAGCCACATGGAAAGGCTCCAGATCACCAGCAGCACCAGGAGGTGGACAAGGACACCTGCAAGTGGTGCAAGGAGAAGGGCCACTACCAGAAAGACTGTGTGGCTTTCCTGAAGCATATGTGCAAGAAGGGTGAGGATTTAATTACTTTTGTAGATGAATCCTTATTTTTAAGTTATGCAAAATCTACTTGGTGGATTGACTCAGGTGCAACTGTTCATGTTGCAAATTCATTACAGGGATTCCGTATGAGCAGGACCCTGCAAAGAGGAGAAAGAAGTATTAAAGTTGCAAACGGCGTCGAAGCTGAAGTAGAAGCCATTGGAGAACTCCCATTAGAATTAGCAAATGGCTTTGTACTTTTATTAGTAGATGTACTTTATGTACCCTCTTTGCAGCGAAACTTAATAAGTGTATCACGCTTAGATGATGATGGTTTTGCTTGCCATTTTGGTGATGGACAATGTAAGATCAAGTTTAATAATAAGATTGTTGGTCTTGCCTTCCGACAAGAAAAGCTTTATTTGTTATCACTTTGTGAGATTGTGAATGTTTTAAGCGCTGAGAATGAGAATGCCTCCTCATCCCTGGATGGAAAGAATAAGAGGAAAATAATTGATGACGTATCTTCGAAATTATGGCACTGTCGTTTGGGCCATATTTCGAGGGGGAGCATAGAACGCTTAGTAAAAGAATCAATTCTTCCGCCTCTAGAATTTTCAAATTTAGAACAATGCATCGATTCCATTAAAGGGAAATTTGTAAAGAATATAAAGAAGGGCGCCAAAAGAAGCACAGGAGTTTTAGAAATAATTCATACGGATATATGCGGTCCATTTCCTGTGACATCTGTTGATGGTTATGATTCTTTCATAACATTCACGGATGATTATTCACGCTATGGTTATATTTATCCAATTAAAGAGCGTTCAGAAGCATTGGATAAATTCAAGATATTTAAGGCTGAAGTAGAAAATCAGCATAGCTTAAAGATTAAAATAGTAAGGTCGGACCGTGGAGGGGAGTACTACGGTCGGCACACCCCGTATGGCCAAGTTCCGGGACCTTTTGCGAGGTTCCTACAGGAACACGGCATAGTTGCCCAGTATTCCACACCGGGCGAGCCTCAGCAGAATGGAGTAGCTGAAAGACGAAACCGTACCCTGATGGATATGGTGAGAAGCATGTTAAGTTACTCCACCTTACCGGTTAGTTTGTGGATGGAGGCGTTAAAAACCGCCATTCACATACTTAATCGAGTTCCCAGTAAGTCGGTGTAACATCCCAAAATTTTCCAAATTTTGGAATGTGAAAATAAAATTTAAAATGAATGTTTCTTTGTTGTGTTGAATTAAAATTCACAAGGAATTGAAAATTTTGTATATATTGAAGAAATAATTTACAAAATGGAGTTTACAAAAACCTTTGGTTTATATTAAAATTATTTTACCAAGTTACCTTGTTTTCAAGGATTTCAAAACATGAAGATTGCATTTGAGAAATACAAAATTATATAAAACCCTATTTTGCAAACATTGCCCAAATAGCATATGTAAGCAAATTATTTGCCAAAGGGCATTTTATAAATTTATATTTTCCAAAACACTAGCAATTTTTCATATTTGATAAAGGGGTATTTTATGCAATTAGGAAAAATAAGAAATAAAATGACAAAGTGCAAACCCTAATATTTGAATTAATTTGTCCATAGTGGAAACCCTAAAATATTTTCAAAATATAAATATTTTATTTCCAAAAATGATCCTATAATGTTGTGCATCTGATAAGGTTTTCAAATATATTTTATTCATTTTTTTTGAATAGTTTTGCCCTGGTTTTGGTTAAAAAGAAAATGCAAAAGAAACAAAGAGAAAAGAAAAAGAATAAAAATATAAAGATTAAAAAAAAACAGGAAACGGCCGGTCACTGGGCCGGGCCAAAACGAGACCAGATCAGCCAGCCCATATAGGCAGCCCGACATAACCGAGCAAGTCGCTCATCTTCCTCCTCCACCACGTTCAGAAGGCTGTAATGTACAAGCATGGCGCCTCCTCTTCCCCTCTCGATTCCATCGTCTCGACACAGCGAAACGCTTTGACTTGAACACGTAAATTACTCCCCTTTCAACCTAGATTCAATTCCCGGGATTAAATTCCTGTTTTAGTGCAGTGTAAAGTCGCCAATATTTGCCATTACGGCCATTACCGAGACAGCCTGTTTCCCTTCGTCTCCCGTGGCTCCACTCGCTTCTCCTCTCTATATATTCCACCCAGAGTTTTCCCATCGCAGATCACCTCCTCCATCACTCCAGCCCCCAGGCTGCACCTCTAGAGAGCCAAATTCCTTCGTTGGAGTCCGACAGCCACGTCGGCGCCCTCGTCGATTTTATCAAGTACAAAGGGACTAAGCCCCTGTTTATTTCATCTTTTATCTTCTCTACACTAGGAGCATCTATTCTGATAGGAACATCATTCGTTTGTGCAGCAGATGATCCTCCACAATGACGGCGTTTGTCTCAGTGCGTACTTCATCGCTGCTAGGAGCACTGCGAAGGGAGCCCATCATCTCCACCACGATGCACGCAAGGTTTGCTGCAACCTCCTGGAGAACGGAAGCCCCTATCTCGACTCATCGGTCTAATCCCATGCCTGCACCGCCGTCTCCAACGTCACCGTCGGTCAAGTTCTCCTTCGTCGGTAAAGCCTTGCTAACTGATTTCATCTCCATTGATCGCTGAACCAAACCTGTTAGCCACCATACGATTTAGATCTCATCGTTCTTGTCGATTCTATTTTTAAGTGAAGAAATCTCGTCGAGTATGAAGCCTGCATATCTGAGCTCTGTCACGTATATTTGCCCCGCATGCAAACTGATCGATTGGATCAACTTTCGTTTGTGCTAGCTCAATTGTAACTTGAAACTTCAAAATTTTGTATCTTAATTTCTAGAGCTCCATTTTAGATGATTCCTCTGACGTTGTGTTCGTAATTAAAAACTCTATCCAATGATATCAGTTTTGTAAAATTTCGAAATTATGATTCTCTCTATTAGAACACATAATTTAAACCTCATTTTATTTGTAGTTTTAAATCTACAACTCCATTTTAGATGATACTTCGAGATTTAAGTTCGTAATAAAATTCTCTACCCGGTGATACTAATTTTGCAAATTTCTGAAGTTTTGACATTTCAGACAAATTTCCGCCTACCCTAATTTTCGTTTAAATAAAATTTTAGTAGTCCGTGCCTTCTAAAATTCATATCTATAGATCTATTAATCCGTTTCAATTGATTCTTCTGGCGTTGAATTTGTTATTAAATTTCCTATCCGGCGATATCAAATTTCCTAATTAACAACTTTTCGAAATCTAAAGTTAAATTATTGACCTTGAACCATATACTAGCTATCTCTAGAATATAAACACATGTATGCCTTAGTGCGAATATGATTGCAACATATCCGTCCAAGTTATCTTTAGCCGTTCAAACTATCAAATTCATCTTGGAAGCCAGCCATGCTCATGACATACCCGTATTGCCATAAAGCCATAAGATAGTTAAAATTAAATAAATGCAAACTCTCTCAATTGTTTGCTTTGCTTGACTACGAGTTGTTTGCAATGTATGTTTATGTGTGTTACTTTTATTTTATAGCTTGAACGGAGAGCTACGTGTTTTGTTGAGAGAATGTGAACGAAACTTCAACTATCAAAAGGCAAGTGTCGCTCATGTCCTAATATTTCTATGCATGTAGTTCTTTTTGTAGAAATGCATGTGTAGGTTGATTTCTTTGAAAATGTGTGTGTGCTATGCTAAATCCTATTATAGTTGTCTTAGGATTTCCTTAGCATTTCCTTAGGTTGACACCGTAAGTTAAAGTGCTTAGCCATGCTGGTAGATATGTGGTTGGGTTGAATATGATATACCTCGATGAGGTGAAAAATATTATGTTTCTCTCTAAGTAAAACAACTTAATGAATGAACTACCTGGGCGGATTGGTACGAGTGGAGCGTCTGCACGGTGAACAATGGTGGGGATCGCCGCCCAGGAACAAAGGAGATTGGACAAGTTCTTCGTCTAGAAGCTTCCATGTACAGCCGCATGTCATATGGGCTCTGTCTTGACCAAGTAAGTTGTAGGGAACCGTCTCGACGTGACCAGCAGATGTGGGTGTGTAGGTTGGAATGGGTCCGTCCTGAGGGCTCGGGGCCCTACTTCTGAAAATAGTCTCGGCTTAGTCTCTCGACCATTCGAGCAAAATGTGCATCATGGTGAGAACGGGCTGACTAAGCCATGCGAGTAAAGTGTACACACCTCTGCAGAGTGTTGAAAACTAAGTACTTAGCCGTGTCCCCGGTTACGAACAACTTGAGCGACTGGACTTTGAGCTGCTAGAAGATCTCTCTCATCTAAATTTCTAACTTAAAATACAATGGGTAAACTTGGGTAGTATTGTATAAAGCTGGATCGGCCGTGTCCTTCCCTGGTGAGCCAGTGTGATGAGAACGTGGGTTCATGCTATTATACGATAGAAATGTTTGAAGCTGAATCGGCCGTATCCTTCCCTGGTGAGCCAGTGTGATGAGAACGTGGGTTCATGCTCTTAGACATTTTATTTTCAAAGTCAAATGTTGTTTATAAAATATAGGGAAAATTATTACTTTCTGCAAATGAGCCTAAACTCCACCAGCCAAATATACATATAGGTGTTAGGCGCCATCTGTGTCCACCAAAGACACTTGCCAATACTATTCAAAGTGTATTGATCCTTCGGGCTGCAACGTTTCATGTTGCAGGTCTCAAGATGATGAGTAAGGAAATGTTAGGGGTTACAAGTCTATCCTCAACATGCTCGCCTGTGGCACGTGAAGACGAAGGACTCCATGCTGTTATGTTTGTCTGTTGTAAACTCTGATGATTCGCTAGCCTTGAGCTATGCAATTTGTAAGTTATTATGTATTACTGGATCATGCGATGTAATAAAGACCTTTGCTTCTTGGTATTACATCTTAAACTGTGTGTGCTAGCGATTGATCCAGGGACTAGCACAGAAAAGCACAGGGATCGGCACCCTACCGGGTGAGGTCACTACAGTCGGTGTCTAAAACACCATAAGAGTTATGGACTAGTCGAGAACCGTCACTCAATTATCTGCGAGTGTGGGGCTGTCCAACTGAGGCCAAAGTATTCAACCCAAACATTGGGAAATTAGATCCTAAGACAGTGAGTTGCCATTTCATTGGCTATCCAGACAAGTCAAAAGGTTATCGTTTCTATTGTCCAGATAGAATTACTAAGTTTGTAGAAACGAGACGCGCTGTGTTTCTGGAGGATGAGATGATCAGGGGGAGCACGGTATCTCGAGAAATCAACCTTGAGGAAAAGTGGGTGCATGCACCCACTCCGATGATTCAGGAACCATTTTTCTCGATACCTGCTGATGCCGCACCGACACAGGACAATGTCACTGCGACACCTGTTGTTAGTTCTCCCGTGGAAACAACAAATAGAAATGTTCCCACACATGAGGTAGAGCTGCAACACCCCCACATGGAAAATGTGCCAGATGTAGAGACCCTTAGAAGGTCTCAAAGAACTAGAAAGCCAGCTATTCCTGATGATTTTGAAATCTATGTCAGTGAAGAAGTTTAAATGGAGGGTGATCCCACCACATTTGAAGAAGCCACAAGAAGCGTTCACTCATCGAAGTGGCTTGAAGCCATGGAAGATGAAATGAGATCAATGAGTAGCAACAAGGTCTGGGATCTAGAGGAAATTCCTAAAGGAGCCAAAATAGTAGGCTGTAAATGGGTCTACAAAACCAAATGTGACTCTAGAGGGAATATTGAAAGATACAAAGCACGACTTGTTGCGAAGGGTTTCACCCAAAGAGAAGGAATAGACTACAATGAGACATTTTGTAACATCCCAGGAATTGGGGACAATAAATAGAGAGGACACACATGTGTGCATTGCTTTCATGCATAGAAAATTCAGGTAATTTTCGCGCATTTAAAATAAAATTTGACAAAGCCATTGAAGTCCCACTCAAGATGATGGAACTGAAGTAGATCATCAAGATGAGTGTGCTAAACTTCAATGTGGCTTTGGATTAAAAGCATATCTTGGGAATTGATATTTTGATCTATGGGATAGATCAAAATGAATGAATCTAATATATCACACATTGCAGAAGGACTTAATACCAGATCTCCTGAGACCAGAACCTGGTATGTTCCAAATATAATTCTTGAGTTAATGTCAAGGAAATAAACATCAGACTAACCATCAACACTTGATCTATTCTATTATTTTGTATCACTGGATTTATACCAACATCACAGTGGAACCTAAAACCCTTGGGACCAGAGAAACCCTGTGAGGAACATCTGATCACTCATAATAACTATATCCATGCAAGAGAGACCAAGCTAAGTGATAAATTCTAGTATTTAAGCCATCACTTAAAATGTTAAGTGAGAACTATACCTTATAAATATTTGACATATGAAACCAGTCACTCATGATCCTCACCACTGGGTGTTGATCATGGCACCTTGAGAATTTGCATGAGAGTGGTAAAATAACTATGCATTCACTAGAGACCATAATACTAGTCGGAAATTGTGATACATAACTAGTAGTAGTAATTCATTAAGAGGTAGGGTTTTGCTACTCATAAATTAAAAGTAAATAGGAGGGGTTTATTCATGTGAATTAATGAGAATTTGGTTGGTCATGTTGAATACATGCTGATATCATGCTATATTGATGTGAATAAGAAAACCTAACAAGACCTAATATGATAAGCAGATATCATCCATCGCTAATAAAAATACTAGGTTAGTAAATAGTAATAATGGTGTTCCTCATCATCTTTAGTAAATCATAATAGTAGTACCTTGGTATTTGATTAACTTAAAACCTTCAGCCACACTCATATTAATAATTTGGAGTGACCATATTAATATTTGAGTAGGTCATCACCTCTATTAAAACTCATATACCCTAGATGCCTTAGAACTCTATACCATGATGCCAAGTCCATTACTATTGTATAGTTATTAATGCATATTGACAAATTAGTAGGAGGGGAGAAGAACCTCTACAAGTTAAGTATTTTTCATTTGCTCATATGGAAACCTAAATAATCTTAATTCAAGACATGTCTATGTAAGCCAAATTAAATCAAGCCTTGCATGATTCATAAAATAGGAAGATCCCTAGTAATTGCAAAGTAAGGTGTTGCAAATAAAAAAAATGACCTAGGAATAAATCTAAGTGATTCACATGAACACTAAAAAATAATAAGACCATGATATATGCTCATTTGATTTATTTTCCCAAAATGGAAAACTAATAACAAGATGTAAATTCTAGTAATTACTTATATGATTCATGAGGTCTATTAAAATATTTATAGGAAATTATTTAAGGACTTATAAAATTATTGTAACATTCCAATGTTGGTATTTAAATTCATCTTTAATATGATGCTAGTGCAATTATGTTACATATCTATTTTTGGTAAATATAGCTAAAAATATTTTCCTAAATCACCTAGTGGTCTAAGTTCGTGCAAGTAGTTTGCAGAATACACTTTGTTTGAATTATTCACCAACAAAATTGAATGCAAGTTGATATTACAAAAAACAGAAAATAGAAATAGGAAAAGGGAAAGAATAAGAAACAGAGAGAGAGAGTAAGCCTGGCAGCCTGCGTGGCCCAGCAGTAGCCTAGGAGGCAGCCCTGAGTCAGCCCGAGGTCAAAACCAGCCCACCTTAATCTCCCTAAGCCGCTGACTGGCGGGGCCCGCGCAGGAGGACGTCTTCGTCCTCATCCTCACGAGCTCGTGCTCGACAGCGAGATGGGAGCACAAGCTCCACGTCGATGCCAATCCTCCCGTGACGTCTTCGCGCTACAAAAAATCGTGAGGAGAGAACGACTCGCACTCCTTCTCTAGGACCTATTCTTATCCTCTCCCGTTTCCTCTACTTCCCAAAATCGCATGTTGCATCTCGCCGGTGTGCGCCATGGCGCCGCCGATTGGAGGCTTCCTAAAAGCCGTGGCTTGGTCCAGGGGTTGCGCCTCGTCGAGATAGGTCTCTGGGAGAAGCCGCATCTCAAGGGAAAGCTCGGAGCCATCCAATTTCGCCATTTCCTTTCACGTTATGCCGTCAGTAATGGCTTGGTGCAGCTCGTCGTCGCCCTCAATCAACCAAAGCAACTACCCTGGGAGCATCCCGGTGAGATTTCGATTCGAATGGGAGTAATCCCACATTTTTTTGCGCATTCTAGCATCATGTCACCGTCGCATGCCGTGCGCCGCCGCAAACGTGAGTCGCCGGAGTATCTCCGGTGATGTATAGAAGGGGAAACCGCCACCGTTAGGATCGTCGCGTCGCATGGGTTCTAGTGGTGCCAGAAATACATCCAGGCGAGGCCAGTATCGCCGGTACCGTCGCCGGCGACCGCGGTGACCACCGGCGCCATGTCACCGGTGGGCAGTCAATGAATTTTGACTAAGTCACGCCACTGTGGAGGCTTACCTGGCCTATGGCCCATGAGTCAGTGGCTCTGGTTAGCTATAGCCACGGTATGAATAGGAGCAGTCCTTTCAAATTGATTTATGTAAATAGCTGTTAACTTCAAAAATGCATAACAAATAAAATATAAGTCATAAAAATACATACGACCTATCAAAATATTCAGTAAGAAATAATCTATCCAATAAAAATATAATATGAAATATTTATTTTCATTATAAATTTATTTATTTTATAACTACTATTTTAGTAATTGCATATGCTATTAAAATTTACAAAATGAACAATTTTAATGTGGTATTTAATTTCAGAATTGCACCAATATTTTGTAACTTGCATTAATACAATTAAATGAAATTTTACTTTCTTTTATAATTATGCTTTTCAATTACTAAAAAGCTAGCATTAATTAAACATCACTTCTAAATTATTATTTTCAAAGAATAAAATTTAGGAAAAATTCCCAAATCAAATTAATTGAGAAATGGAAAATTAATTTCTAATAATTATTATTTTACAAGTAATACTTATTAAATGTTTTGCCTAACCATCTAATATTGCTAAATCATTATAAATTCCAAATCTTGCTTTACTTAATTATTTAACCACCAATATTAATAATTTCTAAAACCACTAATAATTTCCAAAACACTTAGGCAACTAAATAAATGTGTTAGACCACATTATCAACACTTGTATCATATCTCCATCATATTTAACTCACCAAAAATCAAATACCGAACAAAGTCACCTCCGAACCTTAGCAACGCAATAATTCTGCAACCATAGTATTTCACCTTAAATTTAATAATGGCTTCAAGTGAAATAAAGAAACATTAGAAACCCTAAATCGACATGCTACGTCTTCACTTGTAGACATCCACACCTGATCCTGATCTAGTAAATTATTCACAAGTCTTAATTTGGGTTCTAAAAATTGTTACTTCCATGTATCACCATTAATCCTCAACCCCTAGTGTAATAAATTTAATACCAACCCTAAAAGCAACCACCCTTAATAATACTCGTTAAACCCTATCCAAGCATGTCTTGGATTTACTAAATACTCACTAGTATTAGTTAAACCTCGCTTTTATTTTTGCTCTACCTAATATATACTCAGTGGTCAGTAGAGGATTAAAATGAACCATACAACAATCAAGCATTCTTTGAAATGCTTATCAGTCTTAACTTGTTCTTCAAAAGTTATTCTTTTTACCACTTATTATAAGCAATCACTAAAGCATTTATGGTAATAACAAAATAAGTTAACACTCTTCACTTGACCAAAATCAATTATGTATCACTACTATTTTACCATGCCTTATTATTTACCTTACCAGCATGATGCAACCTAAGTTAATATGCCACTGATGCAATAGTTTGTTAAATTCCCTAAAAATGTAATAAATCTTAATAAAACCACCACAAATAACTAAACCTAAATCATCGGGGTTCCGAAACGCTTAGAACGTCTGCATATCATGTCTTATGCATCAAAGCATGCTGCCATTTCTTTAAACATTATCCTTACCGGATGATGATGGAATTTTCAGAATTTGGAGTTCTATTATTTATCGAAGACTTTGATTGCATAATCTTACAATCAATCAGGCAAGTTCAATACTCACTCCTTTGAGAGTCCTTTATTAAATGATTTGCAAAAGTGCTCAATCTCAACATTCTTCAAAGCAAAACAAAATGTTTCCAAAACCCTAATACACCTGCATTGTGTGGTGGGCACTGGAACCATGGTATGATTGTTGATGGTGGAGGTTCCAGTGCACTTGGTATGAACAAATAGGATTAATAACAAATGTCGCCAGTGATTCTAGCACCGTAAAAACAGCGCGCTCATGAGATCTATAATGGCTCCGGGGAAGTCAGCTGTACCTCTTTCCTTTCGCACATCAACGGACTAACTCGTAAGGGGTGTCCAGAACGGTCTATCTTGGTAAAGGTCAGGACTTCGGGTCCGGGACGGTCTACCATTATGATAAAGGTGAGGACACCATTACTGGAGCCTGTCTATGATGGATTGTAGGGGTTGTCTGGACCGGGCTATCTTTTGGTATAGGTGAGGACTTCGGGTCCGGAACGGTCTACCAACTGATATAGGGGAGGACAGACCTACAAAAGGGTGGGTGTGCGGGGTTGTGGCGGAGGACAGTGATTGGCTTGGGTCTTATACTGGGCCCCACACCAAGGAAGTGTGGATGGGAATGCGCGCCCAGTTGTGCAACAAGGATAAGATCTCTCATGAAGTTAGCGCACCTCTGCAGAGTGTAAAAGACCGTGGCTTGTCACTCCCTGTTCCGGGAAGGAACTGCGAACGCGGCAGGAAAGGAACTCCCAAGGTTCTAGCACCCTGTGAAGATTGGCGGACATAGTTTTTAATAAAATACACCTTTAAAGAAAGGTTTATGAAAACGTGCATTAGCCTATGACTTCCTGGTCTATGGCTGTAGCTAGTGCATCAAACACCCACCATATGGACTTGTTGAGTAACCCTGTTGCTCATACTACACTTCTCACCCCTTCTAGGTTAGAAGTCATCAGTGGAGAATCTTCTGTGGAACTTGAAGACGAAGGCAATGACTACTACAAGTGGCGGAACTCATTCAGCTGAGTCAAAGAAGTCGATGGAAGCAGCTTGCTTTGTGGAACCATAGAATAGTAATAGATGGGAACTAATTCCAAATTCCTAGAACCCAAATAGTTGTGCCACTAGAGCATCTGTAGTAAGCCGGGTTACTCTAGAGGTAGCTCTAGGGTTAACTCTAGTTGGTGTTAGATAGATCTGGATTTCTATTTGGAATTTACCTCAATGTAATTTAGGAGGCTGTGATATTCTTCTGTAAGAGTCGGAGTTGTGATAGTCATACCTGGACCCGCATATGTTTCTGTTGTACCACTCTGAGGGATATAATGTGGGTGAAACGGTGTTTCATCTGTGTTATATCAACGACTTGCATACTACACCATGCAGTGGTATGCTGGGTCACCGCAGCTGGTATCAGAGCAAATGCTTTGACCCTATGATTAAAACCCTTTAAAGGAGACCTGTAGGTTGGGTAGTGTCGGTAGGTAGTCATCTTATCTAAGCCAATTCTTCTTATGACTTGACATGGATATTCACTTGGGAATAATCCTGACACACCTGAGTCATATTTCTTATCTACTGTTCTGAGCTAAACATAGTTACTCATAGTATCCATTTCTAACTTGATAGAACATGGTACGAATTTTAAAACATGAATAAGCTAGTAGTTTGCAGTTGGTATACATAGGTGTAGATATCCAAAGAGAGGATACAACTTTAATGGTTGATACCCTATTGGAGGTGGTATGCCAATGCAAGTAATGGTAATAAAGATTTATCTAAAGTTGTAGTAAGGATAATATTAAATGCTAAATAATTTATATGAGGTAGTACATCTATGATGAGTCAACCATAGGAGTCAAGGAAGAGGGATTGGAATAATACCTGAATAATTTCATGGTAGAGTAATAAATCATATAAGATTCACTTGAGAATCACTATGTGATGGAGAAGAAAGAGGTAGTTGGAGTATGATGAGAAGTAGGTTGTATAGTACATGGTAGATTCTATGTCCTAAACCATGTCAAACATGCCACATTCGCCCAAACCATAGCCAATAGCTTGGAGGAGAATCATCGACGCATAGTAACGTGTAGAATCTCATGGAAATATGGAAGTACATGAGCGATATTCTACTAATTAAGTACTTATAGTAGCTAAGCTAAGCATTATGAGAGATCATGTGAGAATAGTCTTCAATGGGACGGAAGGTAAGTTATAGTTCCAAAGAAAAAATAGGACGGTCATAACCAAACTCAGACCATTTGTTTCAAAGTTATCTGATTGCAACTGAGCAATCGAGGTAAAATATTGAGACAAATAGTAGTAAAACCTTTAATTACTGTTGTGTTATAATCTAAACCATATGATGTCGCGTTATATACTACACATCTGAGCCTGAATTTTTGGGATGTTTTACCCAATTATCTTTCGGGCTTATGATGAGGTGTGGTATATGCACAAAGTTGGATTTTCTTGGATTTTATTGTGTGACTAGATCTATACATGATGTTTGACTTGGTGTGCAAATGCATGTTGCATCACCAATTTCTTACTTGATGTTATTGATCTAGAGGGTAATGGGAATTCGTGTGAGGAAGTGACGAGTTCCTAAAGAAAATGAAGACAAGATGAAGGATCATCAGAAGAAGGAAGAAAAGTATGAGGAAATGTTAAGGATATTTTGAAGGATGGATCAATCCAACATCAGATATAGTCCTCGACAAAGGAGTATTTTAGTAAATAAGGAGTATTGAGGAATTAAATACAGTGAATATGGAGAAGCAGAAGTATATCCATAGTCACTATGGAGAGAGGGAATGCAAGTGAACTCACTCATGAATCTATCTTTAAGGTGTCAATGAGTGGATTTCTTGCAAAACAAACCCTGAAAGAGGAAAGTTCAGCAGGTAGACACCGTAACTGGTGTTGTGAAACCGCCGCTAATATGAGGAGATCCCAGCTGGTATTGATAATTATTACCAGAAGGTGCAAGAAGTGGCGTATCTCCTAACTAAGCACTAGAATTGAGACCACAGCTGGCATCCGATAATCCACATCAGGTATCAGATAGTCCGTAACTGGTATGATTTTACCAACATACTAAGAGACCTAGAAGTAAGACCATCAGTAACCCTAATGTTTTCACCTAAGTGACCTCTACATCGGAATGTTTAGTCGGAGGATTTACACCGGACATCCGCAATTGCGTGGACATTCCGCAAAATTCTTTGTGAGACCTTAGAAAATATAAGTTTTAAGCCTGAACAAGACCAATATTCTAACCATGGAGTTCCTTGGTTGAAATTCAAGGAATTTAAAGACCATAGGAAAACTCCAAGGGGTAGAGTAAGAACTAAATTGAAGTATCAAGATTCGATATTTGGTGTAAGAATTCAGATGGAGACCAGTTCTGAGAGGAAGTTAAACCTTATTTTCATAAGGTGGAATTGTATTCATAAAATTGTACTCCCAGAATTGAGTCTTGTGAGAAGTCGAGGTTTATACCTCGAGGGAGCCAGAGTTCAACCTTAAGTTGAGCAGGGTGAGTACAACTTACTCAGAAGAAGGAGATACTTGTGTAAGTCAAAGGAGTTGGAAGTAGAGAGCAATACATCTTGCCGAGATGTCATGAGATCTAGTGCAGCTAAACAACATGAAAGACCGAAGGAGATAGAATAAGTTTGACCACCTTGAATTAGATATAAGTTAACAGATACCAGAAAAAAATCCATGTTATGGAGTATAGAAGACCAAAATAGATCTGTTAAGAGGAGTTAGAAACCAAGATGGGACTGGCTAAATGAGTCCAAGCCATCCTCTGGTGAACAAAACTTGTCATAGAAGTACTATAAATTCGAGAGTAGGCTTTAACCAGATCTACCTTAAGGGAATATTTTTCAAAACACAACCTATCTAAGGTAGAAGTTTGTTGACCAAACAAGAGATTTTACTTAAATGACCAATAGAATCCATCAGTACAATTGATGCCATCTTTGAAGTGAGGAAGAAATCATCAAGATGGTGATGGAATATAAATGGGGGATGCAAGAAAAAGTCCGGATAGGGGTTACATCCAATTATACCCACTCAGGATATCAGTTGACATCAGGGAGTTCCGGATCTGCAGAAGGCATATCTACATTCCAAAACGTGAGAGAGTTTGAACTTCGAGGGCGAAGTTTTGTTTAAGGGGGAGAGACTGTAACATCCCAGGAATTGGGGACAATAAATAGAGAGGACACACATGTGTGCATTGCATTCATGCATAGAAAATTCAGGTAATTTTCGCGCTTTTAAAATAAAATTTGACAAAGCCATTGAAGTCTCACTCAAGATGATGGAACTGAAGTAGATCATCAAGATGAGTGTTCTAAACTTCAATGTGGCTTTGGATTAAAAGCATATCTTGGGAATTGATATTTTGATCTATGGGATAGATTAAAATGAATGAATCTAATATATCACACATTACAGAAGGACTTAATACCAGATCTCCTGAGACCAGAACCTGGTATGTTCCAAATATAATTCTTGAGTTAATGTCAAGGAAATAAACATCAGACTAACCATCAACACTTGATCTATTCTATTATTTTGTATCACTGGATTTATACCAACATCATAGTGGAACCTAAAACCCTTGAGACCAGAGAAACCCTGTGAGGAACATCTGATCACTCATAATAACCATATCCATGCAAGAGAGACCAAGCTAAGTGATAAATTCTAGTATTTAAGCCATCACTTAAAATGTTAAGTGAGAGCTATACCTTATAAATATTTGACATATGAAACCAGTCACTCATGATCCTCACCACTGGGTGTTGATCATGGCACCTTGAGAATTTGCATGAGAGTGGTAAAATAACTATGCATTCACTAGAGACCATAATACTAGTCGAAAATTGTGATACATAACTAGTAGTAGTAATTCATTAAGAGGTAGGGTTTTGCTACTCATAAATTAAAAGTAAATAGGAGGGGTTTATTCCTGTGAATTAATGAGAATTTGGTTGGTCATGTTGAATACATGCTGATATCATGCTATATTGATGTGAATAAGAAAACCTAACAAGACCTAATATGACAAGCAGATATCATCCATCCCTAATAAAAGTACTAGGTTAGTAAATAGTAATAATGGTGTTCCTCATCATCTTTAATAAATCATAATAGTAGTACCTTGGTATTTGATTAACTTAAAACCATCAGCCACACTCATATTAATAATTTGGAGTGACCATATTAATATTTGTGTAGGTCATCACCTCTATTAAAACTCATATACCCTAGATGCCTTAGAACTCTATACCATGATGCCAAGTCCATTACCATTGTATAGTTATTAATGCATATTGACAAATTAGTAGGCGGGGAGAAGAACCTCTACAAGTTAAGTATTTTTCATTTGCTCATATGGAAACCTAAATAATCTTAATTCAAGACATGTCTATGTAAGCCAAATTAAATCAAGCCTTGCATGATTCATAAAATAGGAAGATCCCTAGTAATTGCAAAGTAAGGTGTTGCAAATAAAAAAAAATGACCTAGGAATAAATCTAAGTGATTCACATGAACACTAAAAAATAATAAGACCATGATATATGCTCATTTGATTTATTTTCCCAAAATGGAAAACTAATAACAAGATGTAAATTCTAGTAATTACTTATATGATTCATGAGGTCTATTAAAATATTTATAGGAAATTATTTAAGGACTTATAAAATTATTGTAACATTCCAATGTTGGTATTTAAATTCATCTTTAATATGACGCTAGTGCAATTATGTTACATATATATTTTTGGTAAATATAGCTAAAAATATTTTCCTAAATCACCTAGTGGTCTAAGTTCCTGCAAGTAGTTTGCAGAATACACTTTGTTTGAATTATTCACCAACAAAATTGAATGCAAGTTGATATTACAAAAAACAGAAAATAGAAATAGGAAAAGGGAAAGAATAAGAAACAGAGCGAGAGAGTAAGCCTGGCAGCCTGCGTGGCCCAGCAGTATCCCAGGAAGCAGCCCTGAGTCAGCCCGAGGTCAAAACCAGCCCACCTTAATCTCCCTAAGCCGCTGACTGGCGGGGCCCGCGCAGGAGGACGTCTTCGTCCTCATCCTCATGAGCTCGTGCTCGACAGCGAGACGGGAGCACAAGCTCCACGACGATGCCAATCCTCCCGTGACGTCTTCGCGCTACAAAAAATCGTGAGGAGAGAACGACTCGCACTCCTCCTCTAGGACCTATTCTTATCCTCTCCCATTTCCTCTACTTCCCAAAATCGCATGTTGCATCTCGCCGGTGTGCGCCATGGCGCCGCCGATTGGAGGCTTCCTAAAAGCCGGGGCTTGGTCCAGGGGTTGCGCCTCGTCGAGATAGGTCTCTGGGAGAAGCCGCATCTCAAGGGGAAGCTCGGAGCCATCCAATTTCGCCATTTCCTTTCACGTTATGCCGTCAGTAATGGCTTGGTGCAGCTCGTCGTCGCCCTCAATCAACCAAAGCAACTACCCTGGGAGCATCCCGGTGAGATTTCGATTCGAATGGGAGTAATCCCACATTTTTTGGCGCATTCTAGCATCATGTCACCGTCGCATGCCGTGCGCCGCCGCAAACGTGAGTCGCCGGAGTATCTCCGGAGATGTATAGAAGGGGAAACCGCCACCGTTAGGATCGTCGCGTCGCACGGGTTCTAGTGGTGCCAGAAATACATCCAGGCGAGGCCGGTATCGCCGGTACCGTCGCCGGCGAACGCGGTGACCACCGCCGCCATGTCACCGGTGGGCAGTCAATGAATTTTGACTAAGTCACGCCAGCGCGGAGGCTTACCTGGCCTATGGCCCATGAGTCAGTGGCTCGGGTTAGCTATAGCCACGGTATGAATAGGAGCCGTCATTTCAAATTGATTTATGTAAATAGCTATTAACTTAAAAAATGCATAACAAATAAAATATAAGTCATAAAATTACATACGACCTATCAAAATGTTCAGTAAGAAATAATCTATCCAATAAAAATATAATATGAAATATTTATTTTCATTATAAATTCATTTATTTTATAACTACTATTTTAGTAATTGCATATGCTATTAAAATTTACAAAATGAACAATTTTAATGTGGTATTTAATTTCAGAATTGCACCAATATTTTGTAACTTGCATTGATACAATTAAATGAAATTTTAATTTCTTTTATAATTATGCTTTTCAATTACTAAAAAGCTAGCATTAATTAAACATCACTTCTAAATTATTATTTTCAAAGAATAAAATTTAGGAAAAATTCCCAAATCAAATTAATTGAGAAATGGAAAATTAATTTCTAATAATTATTATTTTACAAGTAATACTTATTAAATGTTTTGCCTAACCATCTAATATTGCTAAATCATTATAAATTCCAAATCTTGCTTTACTTAATTATTTAACCACCAATATTAATAATTTCTAAAACCACTAATAATTTCCAAAACACTTAGGTAACTAAATAAATGTGTTAGACCACATTATCAACACTTGTATCATATCTCCATCATATTTAACTTACCAAAAATCAAATACCGAACAAAGTCACCTCCGAACCTTAGCAACGCAATAATTCTGCAACCATAGTATTTCACCTTAAATTTAATAATGGCTTCAATTGAAATAAAAAAACATTAGAAACCCTAAATCGACACGCTACGTCTTCACTTGTAGACATCCACACCTGATCCTGATCTAGTAAATTATTCACAAGTCTTAATTTGGGTTCTAAAAATTGTTACTTCCATGTATCACCATTAATCCTCAACCCCTAGTGTAATAAATTTAATACCAACCCTAAAAGCAACCACCCTTAATAATACTGTTAAACCCTATCCAGCATGTCTTGGATTTACTAAATACTCACTAGTATTAGTTAAACCTGCTTTTATTTTTGCTCTACCTAATATATACTCAGTGGTCAGTAGAGGATTAAAAAGAACCATACAACAATCAAGCATTCTTTGAAATGCTTATCAGTCTTAACTTGATCTTCAAAAGTTATTCTTTTTACCACTTATTATAAGCAATCACTAAAGCATTTATGGTAATAACAAAATAAGTTAACACTCTTCACTTGACCAAAATCAATTATGTATCACTACTATTTTACCATGCCTTATTATTTACCTTACCAGCATGGTGCAACCTAAGTTAATATGCCACTGATGCAATAGTTTGTTAAATTCCCTAAAAATGTAATAAACCTTAATAAAACCACCACAAAAAACTAAACCTAAATCATCGGGGTTCCGGAACGCTTGGAACGTCTGCATATCATGTCTTATGCATCAAAGCATGCTGCCATTTCTTTAAACATTATCCTTACCGGATGATGATGGAATTTTCAGAATTTGGAGTTCTATTATTTATCGAAGACTTTGATTGCATAATCTTGCAATCAATCAGGCAAGTTTAATACTCGCTCCTTTGAGAGTCCTTTATTAAATGATTTGCAAAAGTGCTCAATTTCAACATTCTTCAAAGCAAAACAAAATGTTTCCAAAACCCTAATACACCTGCATTGTGTGGTGGGCACTGGAACCATGGTATGATTGTTGATGGTGGAGGTTCTAGTGCACTTGGTATGAACAGATAGGATTAATAACAAATGTCGCCAGTGATTCTAGCGCCGTAAAAACAGCGCGCTCATGAGATCTATAATGGCTCTGGGGAAGTCAGCTGTACCTCTTTCCTTTCGCACATCAACGGACTAACTCGTAAGGGGTGTCCAGAACGGTCTATCTTGGTAAAGGTCAGGACTTCGGGTCCGGGACGGTCTACCATTATGATAAAGGTGAGGACACCATTACCGGAGCCTCGTCTATGATGGATTGTAGGGGTTGTCTGGACCGGGCTATCTTTTGGTATAGGTGAGGACTTCGGGTCCGGAACGGTTTACCAACTGATATAGGGGAGGACAGACCTACAAAAGGGTGGGTGTGCGGGGTTGTGGCGGAGGACAGTGATTGGCTTGGGTCTTCTACTGGGCCCCACACCAAGGAAGTGTGGATGGGAATGCGCGCCCAGTTGTGCAACAAGGATAAGATCTCTCATGAAGTTAGCGTACCTCTGCAGAGTGTAAAAGATTGTGGCTTGTCACTCCTCGTTCCGGGAAGGAACTCGCAAACGCGGCAGAAAGGAACTCCCAAGGTTCTAGCACCCTGTGAAGATTGGCGGACATAGTTTTTAATAAAATACACCTTTAAAGAAAGGTTTATGAAAACTTGCATTAGCCTATGACTTCCTGGTCTATGGCTGTAGCTAGTGCATCAAACGCCCACCATATGGACTTGCTGAGTAACGCTATTGCTCATACTACACTTCTCACCCCTTCTAGGTTAGAAGTCATCAGTGGAGAATCTTCTGTGGAACTTGAAGACGAAGGCAATGACTACTACAAGTGGCGGAACTCATTCAGCTGAGTCAAAGAAGTCGATGGAAGTAGCTGTCTTTGTGGAACCATAGAATAGTAATAGATGGGAACTAATTCCAAATTCCTAGAACCCAAATAGTTGTGCTACTAGAGCATCTGTAGTAAGCCGTGTTACTCTAGAGGTAGCTCTAGGGTTAACTCTAGTTTTTGTTAGATAGATCTGGATTTCTATTTGGAATTTACCTCAATGTAATTTAGGAGGCTGTGATATTCTTCTGTAAGATTCGGAGTTGTGATAGTCATACCTGGACCCGCATATGTTTCTGTTGTACCACTCTGAGGGATATAATGTGGGTGAAACAGTGTTTCATCTGTGTTGTATCAACGACTTGCATACTACACCATGCAGTGGTATGCTGGGTCACCACAGCTGGTATCAGAGCAAATGCTTTGACCCTAGGATTAAAACCCTTTAAAGGAGACCTGTAGGTTGGGTAGTGTCGGTAGGTAGTCATCTTATCTAAGCCAATTCTTCTTATGACTTGACATGGATATTCACCTGGGAATAATCCTGACACACCCGAGTCATATTTCTTATCTACTGTTCTGAGCTAAACATAGTTACTCATAGTATCCATTTCTAACTTGATAGAACATGGTACGAATTTTAAAACATGAATAAGCTAGTAGTTTGCAGTTGGTATACATAGGTGTAGATATCCAAAGAGAGGATACAACTTTAATGGTTGATACCCTATTGGAGGTGGTATGCCAATGCAAGTAATGGTAATAAAGATTTATCTAAAGTTGTAGTAAGGAGAATATTAAATGCTAAATAATTTATATGAGGTAGTACATCTATGATGAGTCAACCATAGGAGTCAAGGAAGAGGGATTGGAATAATACCTGAATAATTTCATGGTAGAGTAATAAATATAAGATTCACTTGAGAATCACTATGTGATGGAGAAGAAAGAGGTAGTTGGAGTATGATGAGAAGTAGGTTGTATAGTACATGGTAGATTCTATGTCCTAAACCATGGCAAACATGCCACATTCGCCCAAACCATAGCCAATAGCTTGGAGGAGAATCATCGACGCATAGTAACGTGTAGAATCTCATGGAAATATGGTAGTACATGAGCGATATTCTACTAATTAAGTACTTATAGTAGCTAAGCTAAGCATTATGAGAGATCATGTGAGAATAGTCTTCAATGGGACGGAAGGTAAGTTATAGTTCCAAAGAAAAAATAGGACGGTCGTAACCATACTCAGACCATTTGTTTCAAAGTTATCTGATTGCAACTGAGCAATCGAGGTAAAATATTGAGACAAATAGTAGTAAAACCTTTAATTACAGTTGTGTTATAATCTAAACCATATGATGTGGTGTTATATACTACACATCTAAGCCTGAATTTTTGGGATGTTTTACCCAATTATCTTTCGGGCTTATGATGAGGTGTGGTATATGCACAAAGTTGGATTTTCTTGGATTTTATTGTGTGACTAGATCTATACATGAAGTTTGACTTGGTGTGCAAATGCATGTTGCATCACCAATTTCTTACTTGATGTTATTGATCTAGAGGGTAATGGGAATTCGTGTGAGGAAGTGATGAGTTCCTAAAGAAAATGAAGACAAGATGAAGGATCATCAGAAGAAGGAAGAAAAGTATGAGGAAATGTTAAGGATATTTTGAAGGATGGATCAATCCAACATCATATATAGTCCTCGACAAAGGAGTATTTTAGTAAATGCGGAGTATTGAGGAATTAAATACAGTGAATATGGAGAAGCAGAAGTATATCCATAGTCACTATGGAGAGAGGGAATGCAAGTGAACTCACTCATGAATCTATCTTTAAGGTGTCAATGAGTGGATTTCTTGCAAAACAAACCCTGAAAGAGGAAAGTTCAGCAGGTAGACACCGTAACTGGTGTTGTGAAACCGCCGCTAATATGAGGAGATCGCAGCTGGTATTGATAATTATTACCAGAAGGTGCAAGAAGTGGCGTATCTCCTAACTAAGCACTAGAATTGAGACCACATCTGGCATCCGATAATCCACATCAGGTATCAGATAGTCCGTAACTGGTATGATTTTACCAACATACTAAGAGACCTAGAAGTAAGACCATCAGTAACCCTAATGTTTTCACCTAAGTGACCTCTACATCGGAATGTTTTGTCGGAGGATTTACACCGGACATCCGCAATTGCGTGGACATTCCGCAAAATTCTTTGTGAGACCTTAGAAAACATAAGTTTTAAGCCTGAACAAGACCAATATTCTAACCATGGAGTTCCTTGGTTGAAATTCAAGGAATTTAAAGACCATAGGAAAACTCCAAGGGGTAGAGTAAGAACTAAATTGAAGTATCAAGATTCGATATTTGGTGTAAGAATTCAGATGGAGACCGAGTTCCGAGAGGAAGTTAAACCTTATTTTCATAAGGTGGAATTGTATCCATAAAATTGTACTCCCGAATTGAGTCTTGTGAGAAGTCGAGGTTTATACCTGGAGGGAGCCGCAGTTCAACCTTAAGTTGAGCAGTGGTGAGTACAACTTACTCAGAAGAAGGAGATACTTGTGTAAGTCAAAGGAGTTGGAAGTAGAGAGCAATACATCTTGCCGAGATGTCATGAGATCTAGTACAGCTAAACAACATGAAAGACCGAAGGAGATAGAATAAGTTTGACCACCTTGAATTAGATATAAGTTAACAGATACCAAAAAAAAATCCATGTTATGGAGTATAGAAGACCAAAATAGATCTGTTAAGAGGAGTTAGAAACCAAGATGGGACTGGCTAAATGAGTCCAAGCCATCCTCTGGTGAACAAAACTTGTCATAGAAGTACTATAAATTCGAGAGTAGGCTTTAACCAGATCTACCTTCAGGGAATATTTTTCAAAACACAACCTATCTAAGGTAGAAGGTTGTTGACCAAACAAGAGATTTTACTTAAATGACCAATAGAATCCATCAGTACAATTGATGCCATCTTTGAAGTGAGGAAGAAATCATCAAGATGGTGATGGAATATAAATGGGGGATGCAAGAAAAAGTCCGGATAGGGGTTACATCCAATTATACCCACTCAGGATATCAGTTGACATCAGGGAGTTCCGGATCTGCAGAAGGCATATCTACATTCCAAAACGTGAGAGAGTTCGAACTTCGAGGGCGAAGTTGTGTTTAAGGGGGAGAGACTGTAACATCCCAGGAATTGGGGACAATAAATAGAGAGGACACACATGTGTGCATTGCATTCATGCATAGAAAATTCAGGTAATTTTCGCGCTTTTAAAATAAAATTTGACAAAGCCATTGAAGTCTCACTCAAGATGATGGAACTGAAGTAGATCATCAAGATGAGTGTGCTAAACTTCAATGTGGCTTTGGATTAAAAGCATATCTTGGGAATTGATATTTTGATCTATGGGATAGATCAAAATGAATGAATCTAATATATCACACATTACAGAAGGACTTAATACCAGATCTCCTGAGACCAGAACCTGGTATGTTCCAAATATAATTCTTGAGTTAATGTCAAGGAAATAAACATCAGACTAACCATCAACACTTGATCTATTCTATTATTTTGTATCACTGGATTTATACCAACATCACAGTGGAACCTAAAACCCTTGAGACCAGAGAAACCCTGTGAGGAACATCTGATCACTCATAATAACCATATCCATGCAAGAGAGACCAAGCTAAGTGATAAATTATAGTATTTAAGCCATCACTTAAAATGTTAAGTGAGAGCTATACCTTATAAATATTTGACATATGAAACCAGTCACTCATGATCCTCACCACTGGGTGTTGATCATGGCACCTTGAGAATTTGCATGAGAGTGGTAAAATAACTATGCATTCACTAGAGACCATAATACTAGTCGGAAATTGTGATACATAACTAGTAGTAGTAATTCATTAAGAGGTAGGGTTTTGCTACTCATAAATTAAAAGTAAATAGGAGGGGTTTATTCATGTGAATTAATGAGAATTTGGTTGGTCATGTTGAATACATGCTGATATCATGCTATATTGATGTGAATAAGAAAACCTAACAAGACCTAATATGATAAGCAGATATCATCCATCCCTAATAAAAATACTAGGTTAGTAAATAGTAATAATGGTGTTCCTTATCATCTTTAGTAAATCATAATAGTAGTACCTTGGTATTTGATTAACTTAAAACCATCAGCCACACTCATATTAATAATTTGGAGTGACCATATTAATATTTGTGTAGGTCATCACCTCTATTAAAACTCATATACCCTAGATGCCTTAGAACTCTATACCATGATGCCAAGTCCATTACTATTGTATAGTTATTAATGCATATTGACAAATTAGTAGGAGGGGAGAAGAACCTCTACAAGTTAAGTATTTTTCATTTGCTCATATGGAAACCTAAATAATCTTAATTCAAGACATGTCTATGTAAGCCAAATTAAATCAAGCCTTGCATGATTCATAAAATAGGAAGATCCCTAGTAATTGCAAAGTAAGGTGTTGCAAATAAAAAAAATGACCTAGGAATAAATCTAAGTGATTCACATGAACACTAAAAAATAATAAGACCATGATATATGCTCATTTGATTTATTTTCCCAAAATGGAAAACTAATAACAAGATGTAAATTCTAGTAATTACTTATATGATTCATGAGGTCTATTAAAATATTTATAGGAAATTATTTAAGGAATTATAAAATTATTGTAACATTCCAATGTTGGTATTTAAATTCATCTTTAATATGACGCTAGTGCAATTATGTTACATATCTATTTTTGGTAAATATAGCTAAAAATATTTTCCTAAATCACCTAGTGGTCTAAGTTCCTGCAAGTAGTTTGCAGAATACACTTTGTTTGAATTATTCACCAACAAAATTGAATGCAAGTTGATATTACAAAAAACAGAAAATAGAAATAGGAAAAGGGAAAGAATAAGAAACAGAGAGAGAGAGTAAGCCTGGCAGCCTGCGTGGCCCAGCAGTAGCCCAGGAGGCAGCCCTGAGTCAGCCCGAGGTCAAAACCAGCCCACCTTAATCTCCCTAAGCCGCTGACTGGTGGGGCCCGCGCAGGAGGACGTCTTCGTCCTCATCCTCACGAGCTCGTGCTCGACAGCGAGACGGGAGCACAAGCTCCACGTCGATGCCAATCCTCTCGTGACGTCTTCGCGCTACAAAAAATCGTGAGGAGAGAACGACTCGCACTCCTCCTCTAGGACCTATTCTTATCCTCTCCCGTTTCCTCTACTTCCCAAAATCGCATGTTGCATCTCGCCGGTGTGCGCCATGGCGCCGCCGATTGGAGGCTTCCTAAAAGCCGGGGCTTGGTCCAGGGGTTGCGCCTCGTCGAGATAGGTCTCTGGGAGAAGCCGCATCTCAAGGGGAAGCTCGGAGCCATCCAATTTCGCCATTTCCTTTCACGTTATGCCGTCAGTAATGGCTTGGTGCAGCTCGTCATTGCCCTCAATCAACCAAAGCAACTACCCTGGGAGCATCCCGGTGAGATTTCGATTAGAATGGGAGTAATCCCACATTTTTTGGCGCATTCTAGCATCATGTCACCGTCGCATGCCATGCGCCGCCGCAAACGTGAGTCGCCGGAGTATCTCCGGAGATGTATAGAAGGGGAAACCGCCACCGTTAGGATCGTCGCGTCGCACGGGTTCTAGTGGTGCCAGAAATACATCCAGGCGAGGCCGGTATCGCCGGTACCTTCGCCGGCGACCGCGGTGACCACCGCCGCCATGTCACCGGTGGGCAGTCAATGAATTTTGACAAAGTCACGCCAGCGTGGAGGCTTACCTGGCCTATGGCCCATGAGTCAGTGGCTCAGGTTAGCTATAGCCACGGTATGAATAGGAGCAGTTCTTTCAAACTAGATTTAGATGTGCGCCTTGGCGCACGACCCCGTGGAGTGCCACCAATTTACAATGTGTATAACAACAATAAAAATCAGGTATTAAAATTATAATATGCTTCTTATAATAGGATAAAGCACATGAAACCATAGAGTAGTAAACATTTATATACACAAGGTAATCCTTTTTAGCTAAGCAATAATTTAATAGCACTCCTTATAGGCACCCTCGCCTAATGTAAGTACTTTTGAAGTCATCATGATAGAGGACCCAACAATGTGAAATGTGAGATAAGCTTGTTCAATATGAGCTACTCAAGATATTTACAACACTACGGAACTATCATAACAATACATCAAGATAGGAGCTGATTTCAGAACTAAGCCATTGAAAACAGTCCACATTTGCCCACATCATTGTGGATTAAAAAAAAAGCCCAGTCCATGTCTGCACACATAAGAGAGGATTCCAATTAGAAGGCATGCAATCCAATGACAAATGCGAGAAAAATACACACCGAGGGAATGAATCATTCAACATATATTTAACGATTTTAGTCTGGAAGTGAAATGGTCTATAAAAGGATCTGATCCTACAATCTGAAGGGAGACAATCCTACAACATGAAGAGACATAACTAAATCTTGATTAGCCCATTAAATGTGAAAAGGAGGAAAGTAGTGCTCCACCTAATGGAATCAATTGCAAGGATGGGACTGGAATGATATAGTTGAGATTTCCAACACTACTGGGGTACAAAAGCAAGCTAAATATGCCATAATATTGTAAAAATAATGTCCTAAGTCCTTCTAACCATCAAAGTATAATATACCCTGAATCATGACAGTGTCAAAATAACTAAGGTGGATGCATTATTCATAAATGCCATAAACCTGGAACTATGCTTAAATTCTGCAGCTGCCTTATGTCTGTTAACCAACGATTCTTGGAAAATGGCATCAAAACCAAAAGATATCAATATGAATTAGCACTTTAGCACAACAAAAATAGGATACATGTTGATATCTGCCCGTACAAAATTGTATAAAAGGTAAAGACTATAAGACACTGGAAAACACGAACTGATCCAAGGTTGAAGGCATGGAGTGAAACTTATTTGGTTGCCTAAACCTTATGATCAAATATGTACTGATATACGAACTCAAAGATGGTATTGGCTGCTGCTTACCTAGATACCACTGACAATTGAAATGATTTTCTCACGTCAGGTACCCGCAAAGACAAAAAAAATTTAACATAACATGGAAATAGGCATACAAAATCAACAGAACATAAGGCCATGCCAACATGTTCAGTATATTGTTATTGGTATCCTTGAAATACAGGGGATTTATATTGTAAGACGAAATGACATTCGGCCGACACATACCATCTCATTTTGGTCAGGCATGTATCTTGCGAGATGAAAGATGACCTTTTGCAGTCTCTAATGTACCAGGCACCAGGAGTAGCACTTTTGCATAATTAGCGTCAGTTGGTCTACATCTTAACAAATAGCATGGCAAAAAGGCACAATATCAAAGTCACTTTAGCCGGTACAGTTTGGATTATATGTAGCAAGGAGTTACAAATATATAGGCAATGAGCAAAGACATGACACAACAAGCGTAAAAAAAGCCAGATTAGCTGTAAGATACACATGGCAATATCAATCAACAATATTCTAGCGAAAAGTTGTAGAAGTAGATACCTACCAATAAACCCAGCTCCAATGTGGCATGCCCACATATTAAAATGGGGAAAAAATGTGTAGTTGGTAGAAGTGTCTAATAACCAGGACCACTACAAAACAATCAAGATCCAGAACAAAAGGCTTACCAAAACATCGGAAAACCTAATCAAGATTCGGTATGCATGAACATTCTGATTACAACCCAGAAAACCAAAAGAAAAATCTAAATAGAGTATCAAAACTGATTAGTCTTTATTCTAGCATTACACAGCTGTAGTATATATCTGTTAGTAGAAATTTTCTTTCATATTAGTAGACAGAAATAAAAATTGTGCTTGCATTATTTCAGCCTATTATATTACTGCATGGCAAAAACTTAAACCTAGAGTTTCCAAAATAACCAGGTTTATCAAATAAACATGGTCTTTCTTGTAAAACATTAGTAAATATGTGCTACCAACAAACAACATATTAGTGTCTTAGTCCAGCAGTAAAGCGATGCTATTTAATAGCAAGCATTGATGATACATGTGTAGGAAAACACCATGGATCAGCAGCTCTCAACTAAATAATAAAGATGTCAAATGTCAAATTCCTTCTCTGGGACGAATTTTGAGGCCTGAAAACCCGAATGGACCTCCCAAACCTTACTTTTCAGGTACATACGAAATGCATAATAGTACTCTACATCTCCAGATGGAAATCAACATTGTTCCCACCTAGGCTTATACAGAGGAAACTCCTTCAAGGATGCAGACAAAAATACATAGTGAGTACCGCATAAATAGACATTTAAATATCTCTTAGCAATATAAACAAACATATTTCAAGGGTGGCAGCACGAAAGTGAATCATAATTAAAATGTAGAAGGACCTACACAGATTTAAGAAGAGATAGAAGTGGTAGGTACACATATAAGAAAGAAGTAAAGAAATGAGTTCTCCTGTTTTGAACCTTGGCCTCCTACATGCTTTATTTGCATGGTCCAACACCAAAAATTCAGCCAGAATATATTGAAGTGTTTTCTCATCTAAGGAAAAACTATGAAAAAAAAGATAAGTAGCTTTTCTAAATGCAAAATGAAATGGAGTGCTTCAAACAGCATGGGAAGGCAGTAAAATTCATAAGCACCCCAAGAAAGTTATGGATTTATAAATATTCTAACTAACACTTCTCCATCATGTGCATTCATGTATCAAATATTAAACAACCAGTCATGGTCGGAGATAACCTCTTGACATTGAGAAACTAAAATGTAATCATAGTTCAGTATAAAATTAACTCTATGAACCTGCATCATGTTAACTTGCACATCATCAGCCAGACTGAGATGCAATATATGTTTTCTATTTTTGATCTTCAATTTATATCACTCTATTGATGGACCTACCATCACATGGCCAACCTAATCCCCTAAATATTATCATGTAATTTTATAGAGCCATGTAAGCTGCATGCTTCAGTTTTGGCACAATATTTTCATGTAGTTGTATAACCAGTTAACGAAAATGTACCCCAAACATTTCAAAATTAAATGTAACAATAATATTTAAAATGATACTTAGCTAGCCTGTAAGAAAATTAAGCAAGATTGCAATCAGGTTTCATCTCCCAGAAATTGCCATTTCTTCAGGGAATGTAAGAACAGCTTCATCAAGCTAGGAACTGTGATTCTTACAGGATAAGTGGATAACACAATCAATGAGATGTGCAGCAATACAAATAGAAAAAAAACATAGAGGTCAACCATGTTGTAACACATAATGCTTAAAGCTGGGTCGCTTCTAAGAAGTGGAATCAAGCTATCATTATTGTGCCTTGCACAATGTCACATAGTCCAAAGGGTTAAAATTGCCATTGTACCATGAGATTCTGAACCAGGAAGGTGAGAGATAACTGAAGTACATGTTCCTGAATTTGATGTTCCCCTGCACTTGGCGTATGGTGGTACCTTCAAGATTGGTGCTTGCAGTTGACCGGCTTATCATCTCATATACAGTCTATAAGCAGCAATTCACCCTTGCTCAACTGAATAGAAGTTTGTAGCTGCCTGGTTCAGACTACTAAAAATGGGGTATAATATATTAGGTAAATACAATACTTGATGGAGAATTAGAGCGGATCATATAGGATAGGTTGCTTACATGCCACTCAGAATTACGGCGAATACAGGTACCACAACTTCACCAATCACCGCCATCAGATTTACCACAAGCAATCAGGTGTCATCCAACCCAGAGTTGTAAAGCACATGAACAAATGGCCAATCCATATGCAAATCCCATGACAATTCCATGGACAATTGCTCTAACAGAAACACCATATATATTTCCGCAGCTGCATCCTATATATGGAGTTCACCTTGAAATAGTAGATAATTTAATATTTAGACCACAACTATTCAATGGATACAACAAGAGGTAAAAAAAATAAGTGGGTAATAGAAAACACAATATAAATTGAGAAGTCGCCCAAGATATTAGTGGCATACAATTGATAGAAGGTACAATACTCATCTCCACTATAATTAAATCCATGGCACCACCTCCTAGTTATCACTCTTTTGTAATTTTAAAAAGGCAACTTATCCATGCTTTCTCGGCATCAACTTTAGCTCTACCCGAAGGCAACAAACATTCAAAGAAAAATCGTCAAATGCCTGCAGGTCCATATCAACGCCGTGGCATACACACACCTTGATCCACGCTTCCTTATATATAAGCAGATCCTAACAGCTAGTGAACAATAATATAAGCATTTTGTTATTTTACAACACGAAATCGTAGCAAAGGCTAATTCGTCATATGATGGAATATCATATTAAGAGAACACTCAGTAGCACCCTAAAAAATTATGTCGATATATTCAGGGACAATACGCGCACCCAGCCTTGCAACACCCAAAAATAACATTAAGCCATCCAATCCCTAGAAACAACAGAAGACAAACACCGAGAAGGAGAACAACAGACAAATCACAATGTGGTGTGTGGTCATCAGAGATAAACATCACCGATGACACTGCTTTATGCAACAAATATGAGTCAAGGTGCACGCCATTATTAATTGTAATTGCAATTCCTTCTATAACAAATGGTCTGAGTAATTTTTAAGATGTTGACGTCAAAGTAAAAAAACTAAATACTCAAATCTCGTGTACATTTCATGTGTAAGGAAAATTTAGAAGTTTTCTTCAGATAAACAAAGGGAAATGGGTGTTCTCTAAAAAAAAGACCACAGACCATATACGGCCAAACAATTTAATGTTTACATTATCCACAAGATTCAAAATTTGGTGTGGTTTGGGGCAGCTGATTAGGTTACCTGATTAGGGAAATATGAAAATATGCAGAGATTTTGCTACAGGACACCATTTGGGGCCCATAAATAATGTTGCTTCTCAAGGTATAGTAGACTGGGCATTTTTCAGCAAGAAAACTCTCTGCATCAACTTCTGATTTTTCAATCATGTGCACGGGATTAACTCCTGGCCGGGAAGAGCAACAAGCCAGCGATCAGTGAAACGCATCACCTGTCATGGGAAGTGTGTAAGGAATAACATATCCATTCAACTAAAACGAAAAAACTGGATCTGCAGAGGACGGTCAAGTCCTGTGTACAAAAACATGGAGCAGTAATTTGTACTATTGTTCAAAGGGCGATATGGTTATTTTATTTTAAAATCTCAAAATGTACCAACAAAAATAAAATGCAGCAGCTAGTGTTTCACAGATAAAGAAAATTACGAAAAATAAATAAATAAGCAGATAGATGAAGAGGACCTTTGGCTCATCAAGCGCGCAATAGAACACTATGTATTTGTCAGCAACTCACATTTCCATTTGATCACCCATAAAGGTTACTAATCCCAACCTCTATTATGTAGTTGTGCTTTGAGGCAGGTTTATATTCTGGAACACGAAGCTGATTCCACATTGGGTTGCCTTTGGTGGTGATAGAATTGTATGTGCTCTTGAACATATCAGGCAACACACTGGATTGGACAAACTGTTGAGTATCATTTAAATTAAGTGTAGATAGAACATCTCTAACGCAGAGGCATGATAGCAATCAGTCATGATTACACAAAAGAATGAAAGGCAGTATTAAAGTTACGGTACAACATATACCTCAGCAATTTCTTCAGTTGTGGGCCATATATATGGTGTTCCTTGTCCCGAAGAGAAGTATTACTCCACAGTTAACCTAAAGAGAAGTATACCTCGGCAATAAGCATATACCTTGTCTTTACCCATGGTTTGACCTGAAGAGAAGTATTACTCCACAGTTAACAGAAAGCAGAAAAGAAACATGAAGTACAACAGTATATCAGAGGCACCAGGGAAGAAAAAACCTCAAGACCCAGTTGGCAAGCTTTCTTTGCGACAAGGGCAGCACCAAGCATAACGCTGGGATTTGGTGTGCCTATGCAGCTTAGTTATTGCTCCAATAACAACACTGCCGTACCAATCCCTGTTAGCATCTTCTCCTCTGTCCACCATCTTCACCAAGTAAACATGAAATAAGTTTCAGTTACAAAAAAAAATGGAGCATCTGCGAGAGGAAATAAAGGTGAAGCTCCCCAACAGAAATTCAAGTAATGCAAGAAATGTCCATGAGAGCTTGAAATAAGTTTGTGGGGTTGGAAGAGGGGCTTACCATGCCAACGAAAAAAACCGAGCTGCTTTCACACCAGAAACCTTTCTCGTCTCCCACGTTTGAACACCTTATGCCCGCCATGGCTGCCGTGACGCGGTCGTGTTGGTGCAACCATTACCTGCTATATTTGGGCTCAATCTTCTGAAAATTGCACTATGGTTCAGATCTAAAAATCCTCTAGCAATTACCTGATACATGTGGGCCCAATCTTATGTAGAACTTAAAAGAGGAAATCAGTAGCAGAACCATTAGTTTTAATGTAATTTAGACAATGTAGAATAAAATAAGATTAATAGGATACATCATCTACTGAACTAATGGAAGCTAAAATGGGGTAAAATAAGCACCATATCGCTGTTACCTACTTCTAGCGTAATGATATGGACTGTTTATTTAGAGATAAGGTTGCAAATAGATCTGACCTGATGTATTGTTTACAAAATTATTTTAATTGCTGGGATAGCGCTATTACAACATAAGTGCATAATTATACAACATTGAGCAACACAAAAGGTGTGTGTATATTCGTATAATGCTTTTTAATGAAATCTGGTCTGCAGACTCAACGGTTAGTCTTATAACTTCATATTTCCATTTGATCATTTGCCTTGCGACATACATATGCCAGGTGCACCATCAATTCTAATGTCATGCTACCAATTTAATTAGAGCAAAAGTGATTCTAGCGCACAATATTTTGCAACTTTGTGTCCTTTTTTGTGCAACCAACAAATTATTATTTTTAACAACGAATTTTAGTAGCGCTTAATTATTATTTTTAACACCAAAACATAGCCATCAAGCCACCAAGCTAGACATGAGTGGCTACCTGTTATAGCCTCGAGTAGACGCAAGAAGGTTTTCTTTGATGTATTAGCTGCAGTAAGATGCTTTATTGACTTAATAACTTAAGGCTTAGTCTCATCAAAACCATCTTTATCAACAGAATTTGATCTTCATAAGAGGAAATCGGAAATTACATGTGCAATAAACAGCAGTATCTCTCTATATATATGCATAAATACATATTGTTGTGAGGTGAAAGCACCAAGGCGATGAGCATACATCTAGAAAGAACAGAGATCATACCTGTCAAAGCAAACATGAGGTGGAAACACAAAGCACTGGTAGAAAAAAAGGGAGACACTAGTTGAAGTATAATAAAGCTTTAGAATTGCACTCCCCAAGAGGATTTCATTGTTCTGCAGAACATATGTGAAGAGTAAATAATTTGACAAAAGAAAAGGCATCATGAGACACTAAAATGTACAATGAAAAGGGAAGCAAACAGATCTTGTGATAGAAACTTGCACGGTACCTGCCATAGAAGAAAGGTGTGCCATGGCAGGCATTAGTTTAGTACTATATATAACAGGCTCTACATTGCATAACTCTTGACAGAATAAACTAAAGTAACATGGAGTTTCATAGCCAATCCAAGATACACCTTAATACTGAGAAAATGGTGAAGAAAATTGAGTTGCAAACCACCGAAAACTAAAACACCAATTCTACATCCTCTTCCGTGCATACACTTATCCATGGGGCAGAGAGGAATGCCCAGGTGAGGTGGAGTTGGGAACATCCTATAAAAAACGAAGGGATCGAGGCACGATGACCGAAGAAAGCGGGGAGAAAGGCTTGATTTCTTGGTACTGGTCAAAGGTTCCTCAGCTGCTGGCTCCAGGACTGATCGGAGCGACAGCGGACAACACGTACTCCTCATTGTTGTCAACCTACATGGCCTAGACGTCATAAAACAACTGCCACATCGGCATCCAGCTGCTCGTCCTGTTTGACGTCCATCCGCACAACGTAGGCGTGGGCGCGGTGTACCCCATCCAATGCTTAAAATGAAACAATCATCTTATTAGCCACACAAATTAGCTATGTATAAATTAAGTTAGCCACCACCAAGAGCTTTGTGCTCAATTAACTTGCAGATCAAACAATTACTGGGAACCAGAAACAGTCAAATGGCCACTTTAGATTCCTAACATGGAATAACAAATATAGGCAAAAAGAAAGTTGAATCCATACCGAATCCAAGATTCAAGAACCTTTTCATATTTTCCAAACCGAAAGATCAATTGAGTGAAATCTTCCTGTCTGGACTTTTGTCGAACAGCTTGCTTGCATATCTAAACAGAATCTGCACAAACAAAAACATTGTCAAAGATTAAATTGAGAGAGAGAGAGATAGGAAGACAGTGGGGAGGGGGGGTGGACGGACCAGGAGGTGGACTTATTTCTCCTCCTCGGCCAACCAGAATCGAAGAGGACCGAAGGCCTGGCGTCCCTGTAGTCCCTTCCTCGCCTGTGTGTGCATGGTCAACGGAGGAAGGTGCTCCTCCTGCCGGCAAAGACGAGCGGCGTGGCGAGAGGGATGCCGCGGGGCTCGGCGAGCTTGATGAGGAGACGGAGCGGCGGTAGCCGCCGGCGATGGCAACGATGAGGCAGCGCTGCTTCCGCCTGGAGCGGCGACGAGGCGGCGACCTACTGCCTCCACCGGCAGCCGCCGGCGATGGCGACGACGAGGCGGCGATAATTCCGCCGGGCAGCCCGGCGGCGACGACGACGAGGCGAGAGGGGATTGGGCCAGGGAGGGCCTGGAGGTCGGGCAGAGATGGGATTGGGGAGGAGCGACGCGAGATTGGCGGCTAGGGTTTTCTACCGTGCGCTTCTTCCTTTTATATGACAGTGAAAAAGTTACACGGCCAAGATTTGCTGGTAAGATGCATCGACGGTTCACATGCGCTAAACTCTGTGAGGCCCCCGTGGGGGGGCATCATATATACCCCTGGATTGATTTATGTAAATAGCTGTTAACTTCAAAAATGCATAACAAATAAAATATAAGTCATAAAATTACATACGACCTATCAAAATGTTCAGTAAGAAATAATCTATCCAATAAAAATATAATATGAAATATTTATTTTCATTATAAATTCATTTATTTTATAACCACTATTTTAGTAATTGCATATGCTATTAAAATTTACAAAATGAACAATTTTAATGTGGTATTTAATTTCAGAATTGCACCAATATTTTTTAACTTGCATTGATACAGTTTAATGAAATTTTACTTTCTTTTATAATTATGCTTTTCAATTACTAAAAAGCTAGCATTAATTAAACATCACTTCTAAATTATTATTTTCAAAGAATAAAATTTAGGAAAAATTCCCAAATCAAATTAATTGAGAAATGGAAAATTAATTTCTAATAATTATTATTTTACAAGTAATACTTATTAAATGTTTTGCCTAACCATCTAATATTGTTAAATCATTATAAATTCCAAATCTTGCTTTACTTAATTATTTAACCACCAATATTAATAATTTCTAAAACCACTAATAATTTCCAAAACACTTAGGCAACTAAATAAATGTGTTAGCCCACATTATCAACACTTGTATCATATCTCCATCATATTTAACTCACCAAAAATCAAATACCGAACAAAGTCACCTCCGAACCTTAGCAACGCAATAATTCTGCAACCATAGTATTTCACCTTAAATTTAATAATGGCTTCAATTGAAATAAAGAAACATTAGAAAACCTAAATCGACACAGCTACGTCTTCACTTGTAGACATCCACACCTGATCCTGATCTAGTAAATTATTCACAAGTCTTAATTTGGGTTCTAAAAATTGTTACTTCCATGTATCACCATTAATCCTCAACCCCTAGTGTAATAAATTTAATACCAACCCTAAAAGCAACCACCCTTAATAATATTGTTAAACCCTATCCAGCATGTCTTGGATTTACTAAATACTCACTAGTATTAGTTAAACCTGCTTTTATTTTTGCTCTACCTAATATATACTCAGTGGTCAGTAGAGGATTAAAATGAACCATACAACAATCAAGCATTCTTTGAAATGCTTATCAGTCTTAACTTGTTCTTCAAAAGTTATTCTTTTTACCACTTATTATAAGCAATCACTAAAGCATTTATGGTAATAACAAAATAAGTTAACACTCTTCATTTGACCAAAATCAATTATGTATCACTACTATTTTACCATGCCTTATTATTTACCTTACCAGCATGATGCAACCTAAGTTAATATGCCACTGATGCAATAGTTTGTTAAATTCCCTAAAAATGTAATAAATCTTAATAAAACCACCACAAATAACTAAACCTAAATCATCGGGGTTCCGAAACGCTTAGAACGTCTGCATATCATGTCTTATGCATCAAAGCATGCTGCCATTTCTTTAAACATTATCCTTACCGGATGATGATGGAATTTTCAGAATTTGGAGTTCTATTATTTATCGAAGACTTTGATTGCATAATCTTGCAATCAATCAGGCAAGTTTAATACTCACTCCTTTGAGAGTCCTTTATTAAATGATTTGCAAAAGTGCTCAATCTCAACATTCTTCAAAGCAAAACAAAATGTTTCCAAAACCCTAATACACCTGCATTGTGTGGTGGGCACTGGAACCATGGTATGATTGTTGATGGTGGAGGTTCCAGTGCACTTGGTATGAACAGATAGGATTAATAACAAATGTCGCCAGTGATTCTAGCGCCGTAAAAACAGCGCGCTCATGAGATCTATAATGGCTCTGGGGAAGTCAGCTGTACCTTTTTCCTTTCGCACATCAACGGACTAACTCGTAAGGGGTGTCCAGAACGGTCTATCTTGGTAAAGGTCAGGACTTCGGGTCCGGGACGGTCTACCATTATGATAAAGGTGAGGACACCATTACTGGAGCCTGTCTATGATGGATTGTAGGGGTTCTCTGGACCGGGCTATCTTTTGGTATAGGTGAGGACTTCGAGTCCGGAACGGTCTACCAACTGATATAGGGGAGGACAGACCTACAAAAGGGTGGGTGTGCGGGGTTGTGGCGGAGGACAGTGATTGGCTTGGGTCTTATACTGGGCCCCACACCAAGGAAGTGTGGATGGGAATGCGCGCCCAGTTGTGCAACAAGGATAAGATCTCTCATGAAGTTAGCGCACCTCTGCAGAGTGTAAAAGATTGTGGCTTGTCACTCCCTGTTCCGGGAAGGAACTGCGAACGCGGCAGGAAAGGAACTCCCAAGGTTCTAGCACCCTGTGATGATTGGCGGACATAGTTTTTAATAAAATACACCTTTAAAGAAAGGTTTATGAAAACTTGCATTAGCCTATGACTTCCTGGTCTATGGCTGTAGCTAGTGCATCAAACACCCACCATATGGACTTGCTGAGTAACGCTGTTGCTCATACTACACTTCTCACCCCTTCTAGGTTAGAAGTGATCAGTGGAGAATCTTCTGTGGAACTTGAAGATGAAGGCAATGACTACTACAAGTGGCGGAACTCATTCAGCTGAGTCAAAGAAGTCGATGGAAGCAGCTGTCTTTGTGGAACCATAGAATAGTAATAGATGGGAACTAATTCCAAATTCCTAGAACCCAAATAGTTGTGCTACTAGAGCATCTGTAGTAAGCCGGGTTACTCTAGAGGTAGCTCTAGGGTTAACTCTAGTTGGTGTTAGATAGATCTGGATTTCTATTTGGAATTTACCTCAATGTAATTTAGGAGGCTGTGATATTCTTCTGTAAGAGTCGGAGTTGTAATAGTCATACCTGGACCCGCATATGTTTCTGTTGTACCACTCTGAGGGATATAATGTGGGTGAAACGGTGTTTCATCTGTGTTATATCAACGACTTGCATACTACACCATGCAGTGGTATGCTGGGTCACCGCACATTTTCTCCAGTCTCATGTAAGGATTCTTTTAGAATTATAATGGCTTTAGTGGCACACTATGATTTAGAGCTGCATCAGATGGATGTAAAGACGGCTTTCCTAAATGGAGACTTGGAGGAAAATGTTTACATGGCACAACCCAAGGGTTTTGTCGTGGAAGGAAAAGAACATATGGGATGCCGTCTCAATAAGTCCATTTATGGATTAAAACAAGCCTCCAGGCAATGGTATTTAAAGTTTCATGAGACAATTAAAATTTTGGGTTCCATGAGAATATAGAGGACAATTGCGTGTATGCAAAGTTTAAGAATGGGTAATTCATTTTCCTTATCCTATATTTAGATGACATTCTGCTTGCTAGTAGTGATGTTAGTCTACTGTTGGAGACGAAGAAGTTCTTGTCCTCACACTTTGATATGAAAGATCTTGGTGATGCGTCATATGTCTTGGGCATAGAAATTCACCGAGATAGAAAGAATGGGATTTTGGGGCTATCCCGAATGCATATTTAGAAAAGGTTCTAAAGAAATATAATATGCATAAGAGCAATGCCACACCTGCTCCTATAGTCAAGGGCGATAGATTTGGGAACTTTCAGTGTCCCAGGAACCAATATGAGATCGATCAAATGAAAGCGGTTCCATATGCTTCAGCTGTCGGAAGCTTAATGTATGCTCAAGTATGCACGCGCCCTGACTTAGCTTTTGTTACCGGGGTACTTGGCAGATTCCAAAGTAATCCAGGAATAGATCACTGGAAAATGGTAAAGAAGGCATTGCGTTATGCGGAAGGCACAAAAGGCCTCATGCTAACATATAGAAGAACTGATTCCCTTGAGATAAAAGGGTATTCAGATTCAGATTATGCGGGAGATGGAGACGAAAGAAAATCCACGTCAGGTTATGTCTTCACTCTCACAGGGGGAGCTATATCATGGAAAAGCTTCAAACAAAAAAGCATGGCATCATCTACGATGATGGCCGAGTATCTAGCATGTTATGAGGCCGTGGGGCATGCAAATTGGTTAAAGAAATTTATACCCGGATTGAGAGTGGTAGATAGCATTGAAAGACCACTCAAGATGTACTGCGACAATGAGCCAGCAGTGTTTTATGCTCACAACAATAAGTCAAGTGATGCTGCCAAACACATTGACATTGAGTTTTATGTTGTGAAAGAAAGAGTCCAGGATCATACCATAAGTTTAGAGCATATAAGTACAAAGAAAATGCTCGCGGATCCGTCACGAAAGGCTTACCGCCCAGTGTGTTCAGAGAACAAGTAGCCGGCATGGGTTTACGGGAAAGCCTATGATACCTGGATATTAAGGGCCTAGAAAAGAATCTATTTTGGAATAGAAAGGTGTGTAGTAGCTTTTGAATCTAATGGTGCGTAAATGACCATTGTGACGAGACATGCTCTATGTACTGATCTATGAAAAAATGGGTGCCAAGAAAAGTTTAAGTCTAAGATCAATGTAAGATGAGATCAAGGGGGAGAATATTAGTTGATCTCACGTATCGACCCAACGGTCGGTCGCGACCCCGTCTCGCGCCCTGATCGGGAGCGCCTAACCACGTTATGGTTAGTGGGCCCCTGTTGCGCAGCGCAATATAAAAGGAGGTGGGGGCTGGGGGCACGCACAACGAGGTTCGTCGTCGCCCACTCACCCCACCGATAAACCAAACCCTAAGAGCCTCCGATCGGCTTGCGCTGTGGTGGCGGGAAGCTCCACTACACCGCCACCACTCCGTCTTCCTCATGGCGAACTCCTCATCATCCAAGGCCGACGGTACGTGCTTTACCCCTCTCATCTCAACTCATTTTCGATTCGATCCAGAGGGCCAGTCTAGTATAGATTGAGTTTAGATGCTTTTACTCACTAGATCAATACCTAGAGATCCTATTAGGGCTAACAATGGTATCAGAGCATGACTAGGTTGTTGATCTAGATAGAGGTAGTTCTAGATCAAATCGGGACAGCTAATGCAATCGGAGAGGAATTTAGAACCCTAATCCTAGATCAACCGGACCCAAGCCGGGAAGAACTCGAATGAAATCGAGGGGACAGGGGAGATAGAAAAGAAAGGGAGGCGGCTTGTCGCTGGCCTCCACTCACCGGCTCCGCTCCGGGAAGAGGCGCCTCACCCTCCGGGAAGAGGAACGCGCAAAAGGGCACCCCCAGCAGACCGCTCGATGGCGGCACGCCCCGCAAGGGGAAAGCGTGCACCGGCGAGAGGACTGGCGGCGGCGCCACCTCCTCCTGCGCGGTCGGCCAGCCACGGCTGCCACCGTTCTCTGCGTGCGGCTCGCTCCGGCGGGCGCCGTTTTATCTCCTCGTCGCCGTCGGTGTCGGGTGAGAGAGAGGGCTGTGAGAAGAGCAGTGAGGGAGAGAAACAGAGTGGGCGGCTAGGGTTCGACCGCGACAGCCCCAGGCAGTTTTGTTCGGCCGAAAGCTCCGCTGGTCCGTTCGATTAGATCGACGGCCAGGGATTCGCTAGGGTTTCTGTTTGGGCTTAGGCGGTAGAGAAGAGGTGGGCCGGCTGCTGTGCGTGGCCCATTAGCACGTCACGGGCCTCTCTGCCCCTGCGCGAGCATTTTCCTTTTCAGAGAATAAAGAAAGAGAAAGAGGGCCTGATCTGGGCCAAAAAGACACTGTTTTTTCTTTCAGTGTATAGTTTCTGTTTTTTTTCTCTAGAATTAGAAATAAAGTAAAGTTTAGGAATTTTTTCCTGTGGGTTAAAATTCGATTATTAAGTTTTAGTTTCCGCTGTGCTAGTAATGTTGAAGTCACATCTTATTTCCTAATTAAATTGGAACCAACGGGAAAATTAAATTAGGAAGTGAGAATTAATTTTAAGAATGATGATTTTATTTTAATGACCAACGTTGTTAGTAGAATTTTCATTTTTCAAAAGTTAGTATTATCATTATTGATTCTATTTCTGCCCAACGGTGATGTAGAATTAATATTGAGGAGGTTCATGATTTAATTTGACCAACGTTGAATTAACTCATTTTGATGATATTTTCTTTCAGGAAATCCTATGAGTTTCATCTCGGCTATTGAGCCCCTCAATGGAGAGAACTATGGCTCATGGCGAGAGAAGATTGAGATGGGGCTTGCCCTGTATGACCTCGACTTGGCACTGATCGAGGCTTGTCCCAAAGAACCTAAGGACCCCGTGAGGGGCGACCAAGAAAGTGAAGATGACTTCAACAAAAGGGTTGGTGACCATGCACCAATAAGAATGAAGTACGATCTTGATCGTGCTAAGTGGGACTCGTCCAACAGAAAGTGCCTTACGGTGATTAAGAGCTCCATTCTGGAGGCTATAAGGGGAGCAATCCCACAGTGTGACACCGCCAGTGAGTACCTGAAAAAGGTAGAGAGCCAGTTCACTGGGTCTTCCAAGGCCTATGCGAGCACTCTCATTAAGAACCTTGTCACTACAAAGTACACTGGTGCTGGAGTAAGGGATCACATATTGAGGATGAGCCATATGTCTTCCAAGCTCAAGTCTATGGACATGGAGCTTCCAGAACAGTTCATCATCCATCTGATCTTTGCCTCACTTCCAAAAGATTTTGAGACCTTTGCTGTGAACTACAATGCACAGCCAGAAAAGTGGGCCATAGAGAAGATGATTGCCATGTGCGTTCAAGAAGAAGAGAGGATCAAGGGGCAATCTGGTGACTCTGTCAATTATGCCAGCCAAACCAAGAAGAGGAACTTTCAAAGTTCCAAGCCACAAGGGAGACCTCAGTGGAATCCCTCTTCCTCCAAGCCACATGGAAAGGCTCCAGATCACCAGCAGCACCAGGAGGTGGACAAGGACACCTGCAAGTGGTGCAAGGAGAAGGGCCACTACCAGAAAGACTGTGTGGCTTTCCTGAAGCATCTGTGCAAGAAGGGTGAGGATTTAATTACTTTTGTAGATGAATCCTTATTTTTAAGTTATGCAAAATCTACTTGGTGGATTGACTCAGGTGCAACTGTTCATGTTGCAAATTCATTACAGGGATTCCATATGAGCAGGACCCTGCAAAGAGGAGAAAGAAGTATTAAAGTTGCAAACGGCGTCGAAGCTGAAGTAGAAGCCATTGGAGAACTCCCATTAGAATTAGCAAATGGCTTTGTACTTTTATTAGTAGATGTACTTTATGTACCCTCTTTGCATCGAAACTTAATAAGTGTATCGCGCTTAGATGATGATGGTTTTTCTTGCCATTTTGGTGATGGACAATGTAAGATCAAGTTTAATAATAAGATTGTTGGTCTTGCCTTCCGACAAGACAAGCTTTATTTGTTATCACTTTGTGAGAGTGTGAATGTTTTAAGCGCTGAGAATGAGAATGCCTCCTCATCCCTGGATGGAAAGAATAAGAGGAAAAGAATTGATGACGTATCTTCGAAATTATGGCACTGTCGTTTGGGCCATATTTCGAGGGGGAGAATAGAACGCTTAGTAAAAGAATCAATTCTTCCTCCTCTAGAATTTTCAAATTTAGAACAATGCATCGATTGCATTAAAGGGAAATTTGTAAAGAATATAAAGAAGGGCGCCAAAAGAAGCACATGAGTTCTAGAAATAATTCATACGGATATATGCGGTCCGTTTCCTGTGACATCTGTGGATGGCTATGATTCTTTCGTAATATTCACGGATGATTATTCACGCTATGGTTATATTTATCCAATTAAAGAGCGTTCAGAAGCATTGGATAAATTCAAGATATTTAAGGCTGAAGTAGAAAATCAGCATAGATTAAAGATTAAATTATAAGGTCGGACCGTGGAGGGGAGTACTACGGTCGGCACACCCCGTATGGCCAAGTTCCGGGACCTTTTGCGAGGTTCCTACAGGAACACGGCATAGTTGCCCAGTATTCCACACCGGGCGAGCCTCAGCAGAATGGAGTAGCTGAAAGACGAAACCGTACCCTGATGGATATGGTGAGAAGCATGTTAAGTTACTCCACCTTACCGGTTAGTTTGTGGATGGAGGCGTTAAAAACCGCCATTCACATACTTAATCGAGTTCCCAGTAAGTCGGTGTCTAAAACACCATATGAGTTATGGACTAGTCGAGAACCGTCACTCAATTATCTGCGAGTGTGGGGCTGTCCAGCTGAGGCCAAAGTATTCAACCCAAACATTGGGAAATTAGATCCTAAGACAGTGAGTTGCCATTTCATTGGCTATCCAGACAAGTCAAAAGGTTATCGTTTCTATTGTCCAGATAGAATTACTAAGTTTGTAGAAATGAGACACGCTGTGTTTCTGGAGGATGAGATGATCAGGGGGAGCACGGTATCTCGAGAAATCAACCTTGAGGAAAAGCGGGTGCATGCACCCACTCCGATGATTCAGGAACCATTTTTCTCGATACCTGCTGCTGCCGCACCGACACAGGACAATGTCACTGCGACACATGTTGTTAGTTCTCCCGTGGAAACAACAAATAGAAATGTTCCCACACATGAGGTAGAGCTGCAACACCCCCACATGGAAAATGTGCCAGATGTAGAGACCCTTAGAAGGTCTCAAAGAACTAGAAAGCCAGCTATTCCTGATGATTTTGAAATCTATGTCAGTGAAGAAGTTCAAATGGAGGGTGATCCCACCACATTTGAAGAAGCCACAAGAAGCGTTCACTCATCGAAGTGGCTTGAAGCCATGGAAGATGAAATGAGATCAATGAGTAGCAACAAGGTTTGGGATCTAGAGGAAATTCCTAAAGGAGCCAAAACAGTAGGCTGTAAATGGGTCTACAAAACCAAATGTGACTCTAGAGGGAATATTGAAAGATACAAAGCACGACTTGTTGCGAAGGGTTTCACCCAAAGAGAAGGAATAGACTACAATGAGACATTTTCTCCAGTCTCATCTAAGGATTCTTTTAGAATTATAATGGCTTTAGTGGCACACTATGATTTAGAGCTGCATCAGATGGATGTAAAGACGGCTTTCCTAAATGGAGACTTGGAGGAAAATGTTTACATGGCACAACCCAAGGGTTTTGTCGTGGAAGGAAAAGAACATATGGGATGCCGTCTGAATAAATCCATTTATGGATTAAAACAAGCCTCCAGGCAATGGTATTTAAAGTTTCATGAGAAAATTAAAAGTTTTGGGTTCCATGAGAATATAGAGGACAATTGCGTGTATGCAAAGTTTAAGAATGGGAAATTCATTTTCCTTATTCTATATGTAGATGACATTCTGCTTGCTAGTAGTGATGTTAGTCTACTGTTGGAGATGAAGAAGTTCTTGTCCTCACACTTTGATATGAAAGATCTTGGTGATGCGTCATATGTCTTGGGCATAGAAATTCACCGAGATAGAAAGAATGGGATTTTGGGGCTATCCCAGAATGCATATTTAGAAAAGGTTCTAAAGAAATATAATATGCATAAGAGCAATGCCACACCTGCTCCTATAGTCAAGGGCGATAGATTTGGGAACTTTCAGTGTCCCAGGAACCAATATGAGATCGATCAAATGAAAGCGGTTCCATATGCTTCAGCTATCGGAAGCTTAATGTAGGCTCAAGTATGCACGCGCCCTGACTTAGCTTTTGTTACCGGGGTACTTGGCAGATTCCAAAGTAATCCAGGAATAGATCACTGGAAAATGGTAAAGAAGGCATTGCGTTATGCGAAAGGCACAAAAGGCCTCATGCTAACATATAGAAGAACTGATTCCCTTGAGATAAAAGGGTATTCAGATTCAGATTATGCGGGAGATGGAGACGAAAGAAAATCCACGTCAGGTTATGTCTTCACTCTCGCAGGGGGAGCTATATCATGGAAAAGCTTCAAACAAAAAAGCATGGCATCATCTACGATGATGGCCAAGTATCTAGCATGTTATGAGGCCGTGGGGCATGCAAATTGGTTAAAGAAATTTATACCCGGATTGAGAGTGGTAGACAGCATTGAAAGACCACTCAAGATGTACTACGACAATGAGCCAGCAGTGTTTTATGCTCACAACAATAAGTCAAGTGATGCTGCCAAACACATTGACATTAAGTTTTATGTTGTGAAAGAAAGAGTCCAGGATCATACCATAAGTTTAGAGCATATAAGTACAAAGAAAATGCTCGCGGATCCGCTCACGAAAGGCTTACCGCCCAGTTTGTTCAGAGAACACGTAGCCGGCATGGGTTTACGGGAAAGCCTATGATACCTGGATATTAAGGGCCTAGAAAAGAATCTATTTTGGAATAGAAAGGTGTGTAGTAGCTTTTCAATCTAATGGTGCGTAAATGACCATTGTGACGAGACATGCTCTATGTACTGATCTATGAAAAAATGGGTGCCATGAAAAGTTTAAGTCTAAGATCAATGTAAGATGAGATCAAGGGGGAGAATGTTAGTTGATCTCACGTATCGACCCAACGGTCGATCGCGACCCCGTCTCGCGCCCTGACCGGGAGCGCCTAACCACGCTATGGTTAGTGGGCCCCTGTCGCGCAGCGCAATATAAAAGGAGGTGGGGGCCGGGGGCACGCACAACGAGGTTCATCGTCGCCCACTCACCCCACGGATAAATCAAACCCTAAGAGCCTCCGATCGGCTTGCGCTGTGGCGGCGGGAAGCTCCACTACACCGCCACCACTCCGTCGTCCTCATGGCGAGCTCCTCATCATCCAAGGCCGACGGCACGTGCTTTACCCCTCTCCTCTCAACTCATTCCCGATTCGATCCAGAGGGCCAGTCTAGTATAGATTGAGTTTAGATGCTTTTACTCACTAGATCAATACCTAGAGATCCTATTAGGGCTAACAAAAACCACTCAATAATATGTGTAGGTTATCTCCTAATTTACTCAAATTAGCCCTAATGGCCCTCTCCAACAACATATTTGACATGTTTTAGACGACTTGGGAGTCGAAGTCTGTCAAATTGTTTTCTAGCCATCTTGAGGTCAAGTCTTACGTATTTTCTAGACGTATGCGTGTTCAGACATCCAACACCCGCTTGCAAGCTTCCAATTGACGCAGTCATCAACATAACTAGGCGACTCTACTTCGATGGCAACAATGACATGCTTTCGAACTATATATATGCATGGCGCCAGTGTACATGAATAATTTTTCCAAATTTTGCGTGGTATAGTACGGCGCATGACTTCATAAGCAATATACGTATTTGATTTACTTCACTAAGAACACATATATGCGAGCGCTACATGATATGCGAGCCTTCCATGTACAGTGGACTCACACAATTCGGTGCGTATGCACTAGGGATCGAGGATGCGTTTTTAAGCAAGCTGCCATTGCACGCCCATGCTTCCAAAGAAAAAAAATTACCTATGGAAATTATAAATTGGAATCAAAAAGTGTGTCAAATGTGCAATTGGAAATACCTTTGTACTTAGAAGACGCCTAGTATAAATGTTGCTTTTCTCATAAGGATGGGATAGTCAAATACCTACCCTGCATTTCGGTTTTAGTAAAAGTCGAATTTCTCATAAAGATCGAAGAGGAATCCACTTGTGCTAGGAGGAAAAGTGGACGTTTGGATATGAGGAACAAGCATTGCAGCATCCCTTTTGCGAAGCACACTGAATACAGGTTGGTGAGTATTTCGGTGAGCTGCCAAATGATTCAATCCCAAGGAAAGGCTCTAGGGAAGATGTGCAAGAGAAGATGAAGCCATTCTTGTGGCTGTGCAAGAAACCCGCCTTGCCCATGGCAACCCATGCAGTTTGAGGGTTGGTTATGGCTACTGCTTAGTCGCTGTCTTCTTAAGCTTAGGTGCAAATGATCTCCTTGTTATGGGAGTGCTCTTGATGTAGCAGAGATAGACTTGGTTGGTTGTGCGGTGTTTCCGATGGTCTTGGGCATACTGAGACTTATATCTAGCTCAGACGATGTTCCCTAGTTGCTAGTCTGGTGTGAGTGGTCTTTGCTGGTTTTACTTAATTAACCGTGTGTTGTATGATTTTGTTGCAATTTTGGCCCAAATAGCCCAGTCTATTTTTTCCATTCCAATAGTTCCTGAAAATCCTAGAGGCCCATGTAGCCCATTCATGCATGGCAAGAGGTGGGACAAATGTTTAGTCCCACATTGCTAGTTGAGAGAGAGCTGGAGTGGTTTATAAGGAGAGTTGTTCTAGCACTTGTATGTGAGTGAGAAAAAGAGGAAATCCTCGCGCACTCCTCCTCCTCCTCGTTCGTCACGACACGCCGCGGGTTGCGGGAATGCCTCGAGCCGAGAGCAGACCGGGAGAGCTATCAGCGCGACTACTGACTTCATCACGGACTTCGACGACCACTTCCCCGACGAGGACTTCTTCCCCGACATCAGCAGTCTCTACCTCGACGACATGGCTGAAAACGACAACGTCAACGCCAACGCGGGCGCACAGCTGTATGGTGTTTTCTTTCATCTTGTTCAGATCATCATCATGTTCTCTATTTTTGTGGCACCTATAATATCTGGATCAATCTCTTCGTTTTTGTTTACATTATCTTTCTTCTCCTACATGCTTTGTTTTTTTTCTGTTAATCTAGTCATGTTTTTCTTGCGGTCTATTTTGTCTAAATTACTTGGTAAATTGCTAATTTTCTCAACAATCCAAAAACCTTATTATAGGCAATTTACCCCAAGTGGCTTTGTCGCATCTGTGAAGCCGCCCCCTTTTGAGGGTACTCACTACAAGAGATGGCGCGCGAGAGCAGTTCTCTGGTTTGAAAACATGAACTGCTATGACGCCACTCTTGGCAAGCCTGAGGGAGAGCTTACTCCTGCTCAGGAGCAAGTTTTTCAGAAAACTGATAGGCTGTTCAGGGCTGATCGGTTATCTGTTCTTGGAGAGAACATTATTGAACCCTATATGTCCTTTACTAATGGTAAGGACATGTGGGCTGCTCTCGAGACCAAGTTTGAGGTCTCGGATGCAGGCAGTGAACTGTACATCATGGAGCAATTTTGTGACTTCAAGATGACTGGTGACTGCTCAGTTGTTGAGCAGGCTCATGAGATACAGGCACTGGCCAAGGAGCTTGAGTACTTGACCTGTGTGTTACCAGACAAATTTATTGCCGGAAGCATTATTGCCAAGCTGCCTCCTTCATGGAGGAATTTTGCTACTTCCCTAAAACACAAGAGACAAGAGTTCACTGCTTCGGATCTCATTGGGACTCTTGATGTGGAAGAAAAGGCGAGGGCAAAAGACACACTTGCTCGTGGTGCTGAGGGTGGTTCAAGTGCCAACTTGGTGCAGAAAAAGAACTTCCCAGTCCCACAAGTTCAAGAACAAGGGCAAGTTTGATGGCAAGAGCAAGTTCGACTGGAAGAACAAGCCCTCACAGTCCACTACTTTCAAGAAGAAGACTGATAAGAAGAAAGGTTCCTGTCATGTGTGCGGTGATCCTGGGCATTGGGCTCCTAGCTGCCCCAACCGTTATGACAGGCGCCAGCATGGGAAGGGCGGCAAGACCGCTAATGTTGTCATGGGCGATGTTGACATGAAGGATGTTGGGTATGGTATATTACCTACTGTTCTTTCATTATGTCATTCTCCTGATTGGTGGATTGACACGGGCGCTAATGTACATGTTTGTTCTGACATTTCCATGTTTTCTTCATATCAGATCAGAGGGACTCAGTCCGTGTTGATGGGGAACGGCTCGCATGCTTCTGTTCATGGTGTTGGTACGGTCGATCTGAAGTTCACTTCGGGAAAGACCGTGCGACTGAAGAACGTGCATCATGTTCCCTCAATAAATAAGAATCTTGTTAGCAGACCCCTTCTATGTCGTGATGGCTACAAGATTGTTTTCGAGTCCAATAAGTTTGTACTTTCTAAGTTTGGTACTTTTATTGGTAAAGGATATGAGTGCGGAGGTTTATTCCGCCTGTCACTGTCAGATGTTTGTAATAAAGTTGTGAATCATGTTTCGTCTGATCTTATATCAAATGTCTGGCATTCACGTTTTTGTCATGTTAATTTTGGTTGCATGAGGCGATTATCAAAATTAGATTTAATACCAAAATTCACTTATGCCAAAGGATCGAAATGCCTAACCTGCGTGCAAGCAAAACAACCTCGCAAGTCGCATACGACTGCAGAGGTGAGAAATTTGGCACCACTAGAGCTCATACACTCTGATCTTTGTGAGATGAATGGTGTATTGACAAAAGGTGGAAAGAAATACTTCATGACATTGATCGATGACTCTACGAGATACTCGTCATGTGTATCTTCTGAAGACAAAAGATGAGGCTTTGAGCTTCTTCAAAATTTATAAAGCTGAAGCAGAAAACCAACTTGATCGAAAGATTAAGAGGCTAAGGTCTGATCGAGGTGGAGAGTATTTTCCCAATGAGTTTGATTCTTTTTGTGCGGAACATGGTATAATTCATGAGAGGACGCCTCCCTACTAACCCCAGTCAAATGGAGTAGCCGAAAGAAAGAACCGAACTCTAACAGATCTGGTTAACGCCATGTTAGACACATCGGGTCTCTCTAAGGAATGGTGGGGGGAGGCACTGTTGACCGCGTGTCATGTCCTAAACCGAGTTCCCACAAAGAACAAAGAAATTACTCCATTAGAGGAATGGGAAAAGAAAAGGTTAAAACTCTCTTACCTACGAACTTGGGGTTGTTTAGCGAAAGTAAATGTGCCGATCCCCAAGAAGCGCAAGCTTGGACCAAAAACTGTAGATTGTGTTTTTCTGGGATATGCTTTTCGTAGCATTGGCTATAGATTTTTAATAGTAAAATCTGAGGTATCCGACATGCACGTTGGCACAATCATGGAGTCGAATGACGCGACTTTCTTTGAGGATATTTTTCCTATGAAGAATCTTTCTAGCTCATCAAATCAGGAGATACCTAACTTATCCAGTCAGGAATTTGTTACAATTCCTGAACCTACTATTCCCTTAGAACACCTTCAAGATCCCGAGAAAGATGATAACGAAATTCCTAAAAGGAGCAAGAGACATCAGGAGATGCATAGTCTTTTGGTGATGATTTCGTTGTGTATCTCGTAGATGATACTCCCACTTCTATTTCAGAAGCCTATGCATCTCCTGATGCTGACTACTGGAAGGAAGCTGTCCGAAGTGAAATGGATTCCATTTTAGCCAATGGAACTTGGGAGATCACTGATCGTCCTTATGGTTGCAAACCTGTAGGATGCAAATGGGTGTTTAAGAAGAAACTAAGGCCGGATGGTACTATTGAAAAGTACAAGGCAAGACTTGTGGCCAAGGGTTATACCCAAAAGGACGGTGAAGACTTCTTTGACACTTACTCACCTGTGGCTAGGTTGACCACTATTCGAGTACTACTTTCTCTGGCTGCCTCACATGGTCTTCTCGTTCATCAAATGGACGTCAAGACAGCTTTCCTAAATGGAGAGTTGGACGAGGAAATTTATATGGATCAACCAGATGGTTTTGTAGTAAATGGTCAAGAAAGAAAGGTGTGCAAGTTGTTGAAGTCTTTATATGGTCTTAAACAAGCACCAAAGCAATGGCACGAGAAATTTGATAAAACCTTAAACAGTGCAGGCTTTGTTGTAAACGAAGCGGACAAATGTTTGTACTATCGCCATGGTGGGGGCGAGGGAGTCATTATGTGTTTATATGTGGATGACATATTGATTTTTGGGACCAACCTTAATGTGATTAAGGAGGTCAAGGACTTTCTATCTCTGTCTTTTGAGATGAAGGATTTAGGAGTGGCTGATGTTATCTTGAACATCAAGCTGATGAGAGATGATGATGGTGGGATCACTTTGCTTCAATCTCACTATGTTGAAAAGGTCTTGAGTCGTTTTGTGTATAGCGATTGCAGGACTTCTCCAACACCATATGATCCTAGTGTGATACTTCGAAAGAATCGAGGCACTGCTAGAAATCAACTTACATACTCTCAAATAATTGGCTCGCTTATGTATTTAACTAGCGCTATGAGACCTGACATTGCTTTTGCTGTAAGAAAACTCAGTCGATTTGTCTCAAATCCTGGAGATGATCATTGGCAAGCTCTTGAGAGAGTTATGCGCTATTTAAAAGGCACTATGAGCTATGGCATCCACTATACCGGGTATCCAAGGGTACTTGAGGGTTATAGTGATTCAAATTGGATTTCTGATGCTGATGAGATAAAGGCCACGAGTGGATATATATTTACACTTGGAGGTGACGCTGTTTCTTGGAAGTCTTGCAAGTAGACCATTTTAACGAGGTCAACTATGGAAGCAGAACTCACAGCATTAGACACGGCCACTGTTGAAGCATAGTGGCTCCGTGAACTCTTGATGGACTTACCTGTGGTTGAAAAACCTATACCCGCAATTCTAATAAACTGTGACAATCAAACAGTGATTGTTAAAGTGAACAGTTCTAAGGATAATATGAAGTCCTCAAGACATGTGAAGAGGAGATTGAAATCTGTCAGAAAAATGAGGAACTCCATAGTTATTGCATTGGACTACATCCAAACATCTAAGAATCTGGCAGATCCCTTCACAAAGGGTCTATCACGCAATGTGATAGATAATGCATCAAAGGAGATGGGTATGAGACCCACAATATGAGTTTTCCACAGTGGTAAACCACTCTATGTGATCGAAGATCCCATGAATTAGAATTGGGAGACAAGCTGTTGGTTGACTGAGAGGAAAGTATCCATATTTTAATAAACACAATTCCGTGAAGATGCAATACTTTCCTATTCTGCATGGCAGGTTGATATTTATCTTAATGTGTTCTAAGTGGCTTATCTTAAGCAGAGATGTTGTCCTGCAGAACATCTTTTGAAGAACACACCTATATGAGTTTGACTGTTAACCGTCGAAGTCTATGAGAGTTGGGTGCTCTCTAACAAACTCATGAAAGGCCATGGAGTATGACGCATAAGCTCCATCCGCGGGGAAGTCCCACGGTAGCCTAGTATTGGTCAAGGCTTTGTGTGAAGCTAGGATGCAGCAAACTTGCAGTTCAAGGCATAGTCCACTATACAAGTCGCCGCCTAGTGTAGCATAGAGTTCTAGGTGGAAGTTCAACTTAACAGTCTCCACTGCAGTACCAATATATAAACAGTGTTTGGGAACCAAAGGCAAAATTACATGTGCCTCTGGGATCTGGTGGGGGATTGTTGGAATTTTGGCCCAAATAGCCCAGTCTATTTTTTCCATTCCAATAGTTCCTGAAAATCCTAGAGGCCCATGTAGCCCATTCATGCATGGCAAGAGGTGGGACAAATGTTTAGTCCCACATTGCTAGTTGAGAGAGAGCTGGAGTGGTTTATAAGGAGAGCTGTTCTAGCACTTGTATGTGAGTGAGAACAAGAGGGAATCCTCGCGCACTCCTCCTCCTCGTCGCTCGCTCGTTCGTCACGACACGACACGCCGCGGGTTGCGGGAATGCCTCGAGCCGAGAGCTTCTCTATCTTTTTGCCACACGTGAATGGGAAATAATCTGAACGGTTGCACACAAAGCTGAAACGAATTTTTACTAGTGGATTTTTATTAGGGCTGTTCGGCTTCGGCTGCTGCCTCTTCGGTTCGTCTCCCACAGACCGTTCGTTTCATCTCCCATCGCCGCATGTTCGCCTGCCTGCCCGTGCCTACAAAAGGGAGGTCGCTCCTCACCTCACGTACAGGTTCTTGAAAACGCTTTCCAGAGCACTGCGCTGCTACTAGTTCTTCCCCATCCCGTTTTGTGGCGGGCACCGCGATCCGGGACAGTAGGCCTCCGAAACCCCGCTTCTTCGAGTCCTGTACGGGAGAAGGGCGATAAGGTTTTTGGGGAGCGCTATCAGCGCGACTACTGACTTCATCACGGACTTCGACGACCACTTCCCCGACGAGGACTTCTTCCCCGACATCAGCAGTCTCTACCTCGACGACATGGCTGAAAACGGCAACATCAACGCCAACGCGGGCGCACAGCTGTATGGTGTTTTCTTTCATCTTGTTCAGATCATCATCATGTTCTCTATTTTTGTGGCACCTATAATATCTGTATCAATCTCTCCATTTTTTTTACATTATCTTTCTTCTCCTACATGCTTTGTTTTTTTCTCTTAATATAGTCATGTTTTTCTTGCGGTCTATTTTGTCTAAATTACTTGGTAAATTGCTAATTTTCTCAACAGATTTTAGGTGCATTTTTTTCTTATTAACTAGATGATTTTTCCTCTTTTTATAATGCAGTGCGGGAGCTCTCCACCCTCGTTCCCCCAAAAAAATAAATTTTATAAACTCTGACTAACCATATAGAAAACTATAAACATCTACAATACGAAATAAATATTATTAGAATCGTTACAAGATATATTTATATGTGTTCACTGTTACAAATATCGTTTTGCTTCTAAACTAGGATGTTGGCGAAGTAAAATGCTTTCTTATGGGGATAGGCTGACTCTCATTAATTCGGTTCTAACAAGTCTACCCATGTTTATGTTGTCGTTCATGGAAATCCCAGTGGGGGTTCGGAAACGGTTAGACTTTTACAGATCCAATTTTTTCTGTCAATCTGATGAAAATAAAAGAAAATATTGGTTATCTAGATGGAACATTATCTGTAGACCGAAGGAGCAAGGGGGTCTGGGTATCGAGGTTTTGGAGTTGAAAAATAAGTGGTTGCTTAGGAAATGGCTGTTTAAACTCCTTACTGAAGAAGGTATGTGGCTGCAAATTTTACACAACAAATATTTGAGATCTAAAACTCTTGCTCAAGTGGAAGCAAAGCCCACAGACTCTCCTTTTTGGAAAGGCCTCATGAAAGTCAAGGATGATTTCTTTAGTAGGGGTTTTTTTTAAGGTTGGCGATGGTACATCTGTCCAGTTTTGGGAAGATGTTTGGTTAGGCGACTCCCCTCTCTCCCAACAATATCCTTCTCTTTATAATATTGTCCAGCACAAGAATGTCTTGGTCTCTACAGTATTAGAACAAATACCGGTTAACATTTCTTTTCGTAGGAGACTTAATGAGCAAAAATATTATGAATGGCTACTATTGTGTCAACGGCTCATGTCTGTCAATCTTACCACTGAACCAGATAAATTTGTATGGGAACTTACTGACTCCGGTTTGTTACAGTTAAGTCCATGTATCTTGATTATATGAATGGCCATACCAGATTTCTGCGTAAGTATCTATGGAAATTAAAAATACCTTCGAAAATTAAAGTGTTTATGTGGTTCCTTAATAGTAAAGTTCTTCTTACTAAGGATAACTTAGCTAGGCGTCGGTGGACTGGGTCTCAAAAGTGCTGCTTCTGTGATGTTAATGAAACAGTTTATCATTTGTTCCTTGCTTGTCCATTCGCTAAAATTATTTGGAGGATGATTTATTTTGCTTATAACATACCACCTCCGCGATCTATTAATAATATGTTCGGGGACTGGCTTAATGGAGTTCCTAAGAATGGTAAGGCTAAAGTTAGGATCGGTATTTCTACTGTATGCTGGTCCATTTGGAGAACAAGAAATGACTTTGTTTTTAATAATCAAAAGAACACTAATATTTTGCAGGTCATTTATCAAGCTGTGCATTGGATCAGACTTTGGGCTCTTCTTCTCCCGAAGGACAAGCGCAAGGATATGATTACTGGGTGCAACCGGCTCTTGGTGGTCACTCAGGACTTCTTTTTCCGGGCTACTGGATGGTGACACAGTAATAGGATAGAGTATGGCTAGCCTTTTTTTGTGCCGTTTGTTCCGATGGTTGATTCAGGTTGCAACCATGTCAGATCCTTGAGTGTATTTTATTTTTCTTTCGTACTCATACTCGTACTGGATTAATTTTAATAAAATGGCTGTGTGCATTTGTCGATGCAGAGGCCAGGATCCCTTTATCTAAAAAAAAATCTATTTGACTAAACATACTTTACAAAGTTTTACTTTGAGCAAACACAAAACGGAGGGTAATTCTAGACAGAGAGAGTATAATTCTAACTAACGCAAGTATTCACGTGCTATTACATGGTCAGTTAATTAGACTGCTTCTATTTTTTTAAAGAATATATAAAGACAAAAAAGATGGCATATATATTGTCATCATTAAGATGTTGTCGACTAGCGACTGAATCTCGATGATTCAATAGCTAGCTAGCTAGCTAGCTAGGAGCTGGAGGAGACAACAAAGGGCGTAGCTTTGGCGATGGCAGAGCTCGACGGTGGTCTCCGTCTTGGCGAGGGCGACTCGCCCTCGGTAGCTCTCCCCACGCCGTGCTGCCTCGCCCCAAATGGCGGAGCTCGTGGAGTCCATCCGCGGCCGCCGCTGGGCTGATGTGGCCGACGAGGTTGCGGCAGAGGAGGCCGCTCACGCCGCGGCAGAGGCATCGTTGTCGCCTCCGGGTCGGGAGATGCTAGGCAACTACGTGGCGGTGGCGAAGCGCTCCTCCCGTCGACGCAAGGGTGGACAGGCTCAAGGCGGGTCAGCTCCCATGACGCCGGCACCTGCTCCGCCTCGCCGCCGTTCGCCGGAAGCCTTGGGGAGGCGCCCCAAGGTCTCCCTGGCAGTAGCGCGAGCGGACTGGTTGCGCGCCGTCCTGGGGCTTCCGCTCTGCGCCGGTCCGGGCTTGGGGGATGCGCATGGCGGCGCGGCGGGTGAGCTCAACCTCGAACCAAACAAGCAACGGATTGAGCAACTAGCGCGAAAGCCGTTGCGCGTTAGCGCATCCGTTTTCTCGCTCCCTCCTCCGGCTCGCCGCCCGTGCCACTGCCGCCGCCGTCGGGGTCGGGGAGGTTGAGGTCGCAAGACGCTCCTCTGGCTGCTGAGTTGGGCCGTCCTGGGATGGCTAACCCTAGCTGGGGTGGGCCTAGGCCCATGTTGGCCTGGCGCAGCCAGGATGCGTGGGCCCGTGAGCCTGTCCGGTCCACTAGCGATTCCCCTTCAGTTTGGGCCTGGCTGTGGCTGGCCAAAGGAGCCCCATCGCTCGACCTAGGTTTCCAGGCACGCGCGACAGAACTCCCTCGCAACGCCGCCATCGCCCGCCAGGTGTGCCTCCTCCGGCCGCCCCCACCCCTTTGCCGCCACCCTAATAAAGCGGGGCAGGAGCCCCTCGCAGAGCGAGTCCCCCTCCCCCGCCCCCCGCATCACCGCCACGTCCGCGCTCCGTCCCTGTCCCAGGTCGCTACGTCCCCAGCTCGTACCGGCCGCCGGCTCGCCGCGACGACTGGCGCAGTCCGCCGCGGCAGCCTGGCCGTGCAGAGTCTTCCCGCGCCGTTGACTTCCGTCGCGAGAACGCTCGTAGTCATACCCCGTCGCCTCGTCGTTCCCCTCGTGCCCATTCCCCTGCACGCCATGGCCGGTCGCCGGCACGGCATGCGTCGCCTGGTCTGCGTGCACCCTCTCTGGATGGTCCCCGCGAAGAGCTGCAGCTCCAGTCCTCCCTGGAGTTGCGTTACCAGGGTCAGCCACAGGGCGCACACGTGGGGCGCGGCCGCGACCAACGTGGTGCTCCTCATCCTCCTCAGCCCCAGGCTCGTCATGATGCTCCTCCTGCGAAGAAGCGCAAGAAGACCAAGAAGAAGAAGGCCCCAGGTGGCGGCGGCATGGGTGGGAGCCAGGCGGGTCCCCAGCCTATACCGTCGGCCCGGTCGGCCCTCGGGCTTGGCGGTGGCCGTGCTCAGGCGGAGCCGGCCGCCCTGACCTCTCAGGGGGGTACCTGGGAGTCCCCCACGGTGGATTTCTGTTTCAACTGTGGGGTGACTGGCCACTTCCGGGTAGATTGCATGGTCTGGGAGAGGTGCCTCCTATGTGGAGACCCTGAGCACCGCGCGGCGTCTCGCATTGCTCGGGTTCACCGCGGGCAGCGCGAGACTCTGGAGTTCCTGGGCCATGTGATTGATGGGGGGTTCTTCTTTGTTGACATGGGCGATGAGGAGATCGTTTTGCCACAACACTTGGCGAAGATCTCTGTCATCCAGGATCATGAGGCCACCTTGCCCTTTGAGGTTACAGTCGACATCATTCGTGCTGAGTTGGAGCACCTGGATGGTTCGGCCGTGTTGAATGTGAGAGAGGTTGCACCATCTGAGTTCACTGTGGCCTTCCCCTCTGCTGACCTTGTCAGGGTGGTGTCTTGGGGAGGGACGACGGTGCTTCCCCTGCACAACATCAGGGTAGAGATTTCTGCCTCCATGGACGACCCAGCGACCATTGCCACTTTGTCCACAGTGTGGGTTAGGGTTCATGGGATTCCTAGCAAGGCGCGCAAGGAGCCCTATATTGAGTTGATATCCCAGGCTATAGGCAAGCTGGTGTCCGTGGATGTTCTCTCCTTCTCAGGCGATGGCCCCGTGCGTCTCCGGGTCATGAGTCTGGTCCCTTTAGCTTTTGACTACACTCTCCCGCACTTCTTCTTCGGCTCGAAGGGACGGTCTCTTGTGGTGGAGCTTGAGAAGGAGGGCGAGTCCCCAGGGGAGCGCTCTCCTTCCCCCCACCCTCTGATGAAGACTAGTAGCGACACCCTGACGACCGCTAGGACGAGGACTCGTTGTCGGGAGAGCAGACTGGCCCAGACTCTATAGGAGGGGGGACCCGGACCTCCAGCCGACAGCCCGGGCGCCCCCCCCCTCTGCCATCTGGCACCTCCGACTCCAAGAGGTGCCCCTGCCAAGTTGTTGTCCGTTGACCTTCCACGTGCTTTTCGCCCCGACCCCGTCGTGCCTCTAGGGATGCCACTCGCCCAGTACGGGTCGTACCTTGTGGAGGGAAGGTTCGACATGTCCTCCTTGGGGCTTCGCCCGGCTCCCCAGCCCCAGTTCCCGGGCCAGGAGGAGGTGGACTCTCAGCGTTGCGCTTGAGGTAGTTCCTCCCTCCTCGCCGCGGTCTCCTGGAGTTGTGTGCTACTCTCGCTCGCCTGGCTCTACTCCAACCTCGCCACTTCGTCCTGGCACCCCGACCCAGGCGTCTTTGGAGCTTGCCCCTGTCTTCCCCGACACACCTGAGGTTGGCACCAAGGCCCACGCCCCTCGCCGCTCGTGTCAGCCTGCAACCCCGTCCCGCCACCACGCTCACCTCACTCTCTCCAGGAGCGGGGCTGATGAGACCGTGCAGACATTTCCTGAGCAGGCGGCTCGCCGAGCGAATGCCCGCAACTTGGACCCAGGTACTTCATCCACCCCTTCCCTTTCAGTTCAACTTTCTTCTGTATCTCCGCTTTCAGGCTCTAGGTTCTCGGTTCTCGACGGGACTCCTTTAGATCATCTGGCCCAGGTTGCCGAGGATTGTGGCATTATATTAGCTGGTGAGCGAGGTCCCAGGCTTGAGCAGATAGTCACGATTAGGGAAAAGATATATATGAGGGGGCTCTGGCAGCTGCCCGCGCTCAGGCGGTGCGCGAGCGGATGCCAAAGCCTGACACTGTTGCTGCCCCGGTGCAGAGGCCACCAGTTCAGCGCAGTGGCCGTACTCCCTCACCCTCGGCCCATGCGGCTACCACTGTGACCTCCCAGGCGGTGGGGGCGACAGGAGTAGGGCTCGCTCGGTCCCCAATAGGGGGACCACCCCTTAGTCTGTCTCCAGATGAGTATCCCATTTTACGTGCTTATCTAGAACATCAGGGGGTTCGGCACGCCGGGCCGCCGATCCCAGATTAGAGAATACATGCGCCGGGAGCATGTGGACATCGTTGGTTTTCAAGAGACGCTCAAGGATTTCTTCTTGCTCCATGAGCTGGAGGGACTTAGTCGCCACAAGTTTGCATGGAATTGGCTCCCGGCTAATGGGCATTCCGGGGGGATCCTCTTGGGTGTCAAGGACGACACCTTTGAGGTAGATGATATGGACCAGGGGGAGTTCTTTGTGAGTATGGATCTCACTCATAGACGCTCTAACCTCCGATGGGAGATTATTATTGTCTATGGCCCCGCGGACCATCGGCGCTCCCCGACCTTCCTCGCGGAGCTTAAGGCTAAGGTGGAATGCTGCACCACTCCGGTTGTGGTTGCAGGAGATTTCAACCTCATTCTCTCTCCCAACGACAAGAGCTCATCCTTAGTCGACATTCCAAGGATGAGGATGTTTAATGAATGTGTGGCGGACCTCTCCCTTAGAGAGATTGCTCGGGTGGGGGCCCTGTACATATGGTCCAATAATAGAGTGGACCTGGTCCGAAGCATGATGGACCGGGTCCTCATCTCGGTGGAGTGGGAAATGGAGTTCCCACTCTGCTCCCATCGAGCTATCACTAGGATTGGCTCAGATCAGGCCCCCTCCTCCTTTCTACAGGGGAAGGGTCCCCTCCTCGGCCGAACCGCTCCCACTTCAAAAACTTCTGGCTAGAACAGCCAGGTTTCATGGACGCAGTTTGACTCAAATGGTGGGCCGCGGTGGCGTCCCCTCCTAGGGATTTTAATGCCGTGGATATCTAGCACCACTGTGCTAAGATGGCCCTAAAATTCATGAGGGGGTGGGGAGCTAACCGTGGTGCGGAGGTGAGACAAAATAAAGCGGGTCTCCTAGGATAGATCCAGGCGTTGGACAGATCCTCTGATAGTGTTGGCCTCTCGGCTGAGGAGTGGCTACAGAGATACGCCCTAGAGGCCTCTTTGCTAGAGATATTTAAGGGGGGAGGAATCGTACTGGAGACAACGGAGTCATCAGAATTGGCTCCTCCAAGGGGATGCGAATACAGCATATTTCCACGCTATCGCCAATGGGCAGCGTCGGAAATGCTCCATTCCCTGCCTTTGGGAGGGGGAGACTCTCCTCGAGGATGCAGGAGACATCTCCACCCATATCTACTCCTTCTACAAGGAGTTATTCTCGGTAGGACCCCGGGCGGGGGTTGCATTATCAGAGGACTTCTGGTCGGCTGGGGCTCAAGTCTCTGATGATGAGAATGCGGAGCTCACCCTCCCATTCATGCCGAGTGAGGTTAAGAGAGCGTTCATGGAAATGAAGGCTAATTCGGCCCCGGGGCCGGATGGCCTGCCGGTTCTCTTCTTCCAGAAATTCTCGGATAGTATTCAGGCGGTGCTCATGCCAATGTTCCAAGAGTTCTACATTGGGACATTGGTTATGTCCCGCCTGAATTATGGCGTGATTACCCTGATCCCCAAGGTGGTGGGGGCCACGGATATCCGCCAGCTTAGAGAAATTACGGTGATAAACGTCATCCTTAGAATTTTATCCAAAGTGTGCGCATCCAGAATCGCCCCGATCTTTGAGCGCCTGACGCACCCTCACCAGTTTGCCTTCTTGAAAGGTCGTCTCATTCATGACGGCGTCCTAGCGCTTCATGAAATTGTTCATGAAGTGATGGCACGACGCCAGAAGAGTGTGTTCCTTAAACTGGACTTCAGGAAAGCGTATGATTGCCTGGATTGGTCGTTCCTTAGACAGGTCTTGCTTCGGCGAGTCCTAGATGATCGGATGATTTGTTGGATTATGCAACTGGAGATGAGCAGGAGCACCGCCATCAATATTAATGGGGACATTGGTCCCTAATTTAGGTCTACGTGCGGTGTGAGGCATGGAGACCCGATTTCTCCCATCCTCTTTAACGCCGCCGTTGATGCCCTTGCGGAAATCTTAGAGAAGGCTAAGATTTCCGGCCACATTTCGGGGGTGGTTGGGCATTTGATTCCAGGTGGGGAAGTTACCCACCTGCAGTATACGGATGACACCATGATTATGGTGGAAGGGTCAGAACTTGACATTGCAAATATCAGGTTCCTCCTCCTCTGTTTTGAGGCCATGTGGGGCCTTAAAATCAACTTCGATAAGAGCGAGGTTGTAGTCTTGGGGTATTCCGCTGCGGATCAACAACGTATTGCGAATAACCTAAATTGTAGGTTGACATCGTTCCCATAGTTGGGACTGCCTGTCCGTGATACGAGGATCCTTATTAGGGACCTTGACCCTCTACTCGGGCGGGTCAAGTCAAAGGCGGAGCTTTGGCGTGGGAAATATACCTCTAAGGGGGGTAAGACTGTACTCATTGGTTCCTGCCTCTCGGAGGGAGTGGATGTCTCCTTTGATAAGGAGTTGTCACGCTTTTTTGGCAAGCCCGGAGTGGCTGATACGTTGCAAACGTATCTATAATTTTTGATGCTTCATGCTTGTGTTGCACCAATTCCAACATATTTTATATGCACTTTTGATCATATTATATCATTATTTGGACTAACCTATTAACAAGTGCCACAGTGCCAGTTTCTGTTTATTGCAGAAAATGTCCAAAAATGAAAGTGCTTGGAAAAATCTGGAAAATTCACCAAAATTCTATTTCACCAGAAGACTCCGGGAGCCAGAAGGACAGTGCCAGGGGGTCCATGGGCTGGCAATACCATGCCCAGGCGCGGCCAGGCCTGGCCCGCGCCTGGGGGTGGTATTCCCCCCTCTGACTCCCCCGCGCGTCGCCTCTTCGCCTATAAAGTGCCTCTTGACCTAAAAGTTATGGAATAATCATCATTTGCCCACGTAAAGTCCCGAAGCTCCGTCGCCGTTCGAAACCCTAATCCAGGGGGACATAAGTCTATGTTTCGGCACCCTGCCGGGACGGGGAAGTGCCCCTGGATCCATTGCCATCGACTTCACCGCCATCTTCATTGCCGTTGTTGACTCCGATGATGAGGAGGGAGTAGTCCTCCCTCGGGGTTGAGCGCTCTACCGTAGCTATGTGGTTTGATCTCTCTCTTGTGATGTGATCTTTATGTGATCATGAGCATTGTAATCTAGATGTTTTGTGCTACTCAAAGTGAGCTTTACCTATGTGATATGCGGAGACCCCTTGTCCCACGTGTGTAAAGGTGACAGTGTGTGCACCCTGTGGGTCTTTTAGCCTATATTTCACAGAATACTTGTTCATTGATTTATGATTTGAGTTGATGTGTTAGTACCTCCTATGTATGCTCATGGTGATAGTGTGGGGTGTGCATAGCTCGTGGGAAAGCGCCTTGGAGTATGTTTTGCATGCTCGCCACAATGAATTGGTGTTCGTTATTCAACCGGAGAATACTTCAGAGTAGTATATTGAAGTGCTTATATTTATATCCAATTATGATTGCAATGTTGAGAGTGGACACTGGTGAAAGTAGGATCCCTAGGCCTTGTTTCCAAATACTGAAAGCACCGTTTATTTATTGTTTACTTGCTGCCCGTTTTACTTCAAATTGTTATTACTACTCATATTCATTCGTTCAACCTGCGTTTAAATATCTCTTCGCCAAACTAGTGCGCATATACATCTGACAAGTGTATTAGGTGTGTTGGGGACACAAGAGACTTCTTGCATCTTAATTGCAGGATTATTTGAGAGGGATATCTTTGACCTCTGCCTACCTGAGTTCGATAAACCTTGGGTGATTCAAGTAAGGGAAACTTGATGTTGTTCTACAAACCTCTGCTCTTGGAGGCCCAACACTGTCTACGGGAATAGAAGCGTGCGTAGACATCAGTGGCCGCCAGAAATACTGGTCAAATGGGCACACATTTGCACCCCCAAAGACCTGGGGGTTTTGGGATTCTCGCCTCACGTCACATGAATGTCGCCCTAATGCTTAAGTGGGTTTGGCGAATCCTCTCCGACGACGGGGGCCTGTGGCTCAAGCTGATCAAGGCCAAGTACCTACAAGTTTGATCTTTTTGGTTTTAGCAATGTTATTAGTATGAATACTTTG
>NC_061509.1:157228438-157245265 GCF_022539505.1 Lolium rigidum | reverse complement strand
ATTAGTATGAATACTTTGAACACCGTTGCTAGTAATACCTTGGAAAAATCTAAGCTTGGGGAGTTTGGTTTTAATGAATATGATCTTTTTAGTACCCCAACTTTAGTGGAGAAAATTTGCTATGATAATATATTATCTCCCATATGTGATAGTTATAAGGATGCTTATGATATTTCAAATAAACCTACTGAAAGTATTCCTTTTAAAATACCTATGAAAATTGTCGACCGTGTTATGAGCAACCGCTATTTTGGAGATGGAACCGTCCATCCCGGTGATCATTTACTCTTTATCATGAATTATGCGAGTAGTTTAAGTGTGCAGGTATTGCAACAGACCAAGTTAAGAAGAAATTATTTTCTTTATCGCTGAAAGGTAAAGCCGTTGAATGGTATAAAATGCTGAAGGATGGCCGATCCATTGAGTGGAAGGAGCTTGAGTCTCTCTTTTACCGTAAATTTTATCCTCCTCATGAAATGCATAGAGATAGGAATTATATTTATAATTTTCATCCTCATGATGGAGAAAGTGTTGCCCAAGCATGGGGAAAATTGAAGTCACTAATGCTCAAATGTCCCAATCATGAGTTCCCCATTAATATTGTTATTAATAATTTTTATGCAAGGCTTTCAGGTCAATACAAGGACAATCTAGACGCTTGCTTCGAGGGATCTTTCACAAGTAAGAAGGAAGAAATTAAATAGGATCTCCTCGACCGCATTCAAGAAAATACTGAAGCCTGAGAAATCGACAAAGGTAAAGACTCAGGTATAAATTATGAATATGATTGCATTAAGGCTTTTGCTGAAACTACTTCTTTTCAAGAGTTTAGCGCTAAATATGGTTTTGATCCTCAAGTTCTTGTAAATTATCATGAACCTTTTAAAGACGCTTGCATGAAAAATGTAATTGTTACTAATGATTGCAATACGCATGCTCAAACACCTGAAAGTACTGTTTCTTATAAGCATGTTAATTTTTGTGGAGTGCATATACCTTGTGAAAAGATTAATAATGAAGAAGAATATTGTAAAATCCATAAGCATGAGAAAAATAGAACATGGAGGAGGGCTCTAAGTGATCTTGCTGAAAAAATTAGTGCTATTTATCCTTTTATTTGTGAACTCTGCTATAAAGAAGGTCATTTCGAATTTCAATGCCTAAACTTTATTGATATAATTTCAGATTTGTGTGATGATAGCACCTCGACCATTATGATGAACTTGAATTATTTTTGGGTTGTGAGGAATTAGCAAGGAAAACTTCTTTGTTAGATATGAGTTCGATTGATATGAATAGTATTTTGTGGGGATGTCTTCTCCATGATGTGGATAAGAGCCACAATAATCTTTATTTATAAAAAATTATAAAAGAGGTACCCTTGCCAAAATATGAAAGAACTTATACTTGTTCTACTCAAATTAATGAAAGAGGGGAATCCTCCCAAGTTTCTTCTATTGGTTCCAAACCAGGTTATGTGGAGCTTCCTTTCACGCCTCGCCCTCCTCCTAAAATTAAAAAATAAGAGAAGAAATAAGAAGAAGAGGAGGAGTAAAAAGAGAGAACAAAAGGTATTCTCTCCTAAGCATGTAGGTCCTTTCATGATTGACTCGAATGAGTGTAACCTTATTGACGAAGATTCACATACTTGGGGTCATTATTATCTCGACACTCAATCTATAGGCACTATTGAAGGTGATTATATGTCTATTGCTTCTTGTAGTGATCATGATTGGGAAAATGAAACTACTTTTGATATTTATAATCTCTGTGGTACCAATTCTGAAAATTATGATGTTAATAATTGCAATATTGTTAGTATTATCCATGTTTCTTCCAATAATGATATAGAAAGCTCTAAGATTGGGGAGGAGGTGTTTGAAAATCCTTTTGATACTAATAATTATATATTTGATGCCTCTCCTTCTAGTAAAAATTATGATATGTTTAAAAATGAACCCACTTTGGAAGATAAATACTCTATGGCTTATGATGGCACTATGCCTCCGGTGTTTGATAATTATTATAGAGATGAATATGTCATAGGTTATAATTATCCTTATGAAACTTGTCGTAGTTATGGAGGGATTACTCAAAACCATCTTTTTAATATACAATCTGTCTATCATTTTCGAGTCCTTTATGATGATCCTACTCCTACTCTTATTAATGAGAAGATTTTTTCTTATGCGGGAAATAATGATACTTTATGCATAAGGACCATGATAAGAATGTTTCAAATGATAGTTATATTGTAGAATTTATCAATGATGCTACTGAAAGTTATTATGAGCGAGGAAACATGGTTATATGCATCTCAATAATAATAAGTTTCCCCTCTATATGTTGAATGCCACTTATTTTTCCTTCCTATGCTAGCCACTTTGTGCTTCAGAAATTTGTTTTTCTACGGGATTACTTTGTATAGGAAATTGGTTAGACTTAAATGTGTTTCATATTTGCTTCTTGAAGCTCTCTTTTCCTTCAATTCATATTTCTTATGAGAGCATCATTAAAATTACTGATCCCATCTTAATGGCTATAAAGAAAGAGCTTTTTGGGAGACAACCCAATATGTTTTCATTTCTGTTATTTTACTGTTTTGTTTATTCTTGGAAGTCATTGCTACTGTAATGACCGCTCCTTATCTTTTTATTTCCATTTTGTGCCAAGAATTGCCTCTAACGGTAAGAAAGTGGTATTTGGGGAAATTGTTATTTCTGTTTCTGTTTCTGGACTGTCACGAGAAAAATTCTCAAAACTCACCAGAACGTCACGTTGAGCTGAAAACTTACGAGCAGTTGACCCAGGTATTTATCTAACTTTCGTTAGTTCATCATTTTCCATCTGAGCGACGTAAAAAAATCAAAAAAATTGATTTCTGCCTGCTGTTCTGTTTTGACAGATTCTGCCATGTTATGCATTATGCTTCTATATGCTGTTTCTTTTTTAGTTCTTTTTTATCAGAGAGCTTAGTTAAGAGTAGAGTTACAGTAGCATACTTTTCAGAATTTATTTTGGCATATGTCATACTGAACCATGTCCGTCTATTATTTTGATTGCACTAACGTCGCTAATAAGGGACTTTGATGAGTTTTGGGTGAAGGAAGTTTTCAAGTGTAGGGAGAGAATAATGATGCCATTGGATGAAGTATGGACAAAAGCTCAAGCTTGGGGATTTACCCTGGACACCCCGAGAAATATCCAAGAAGTTCAAGCGTCAAAGCTTGGGGATGCTCGAGGCACCCCCTCTTCATCAACAAAAGCACCAGGTTATTTTTCACTAAGCTATAATTTTATTGCTTCATGCATTATGTGTTATTCTTGGAGCGTCTTTGTTTTTTTGTTTTCAATTTTTTTTGTTTGCTTTAATAAATAGTGATCATAGCATCATTGTGTGGGAGAGATACACGCTCCGCTTTAATCGCATACGAACGCTCTAGTTTTCATTTTCATTGTTTTGTGAGCGTTTTATTTTTCGAGCCCTTCGTTTAGCTCTAGTTTTTCATTCATATTATGCTCAGAGCTTTTTTGTTTGCTTATGAATAGCTCTCTAATCCTATTTTTTATTATCTCTGAGAGCGATTTCAATATTTGGTTGGCGGTGGAAATAGAAAAGAAAAAGTTTTATGCGTATGTGATGCAAATAGAAGCATTATTTTTAGACTCTGGCATAGATTTTTGCATATCGTGCTAGATTTTCTTCTCATTATGAGCTTGTTAATTATGTTTTCATTATTATTAGTCTCAAATACTGAGGGTGTTTAGTGTGCCATTTAAGGTTTCATGCATTTATTTTAGCATACAATAGCAAATCATAATATTGTGGTATATATTCTCCTGCGAATGTTTTATTTGGCTCGACATGGCACCTGTTTTGCAACATGTTATGACTACATTCCAGTCAATCCTTGCCCTCATGATCATTTAGTTCGCAACTTGTGTATCACTTTATGCTTTGGTTAATAAATATTTTGTCGCTATGCATGATTATGGCAATTATGCTCTCTTAGTAGGTCGCATCCCAGTCTTTTTCTAGCCTCCACTTGCACTAAGAGGAAATGCTTCGTGTGCATCGAACCACCAAAAAACAAAATATGCCAAAAGTGTCCACCATATCTACCTATATGTGGTATTTCACCGCCAGTCCAAGTAAATTCGTGTGTGCTACCTTTAAAACATTCACAAAAATCCTCATTTTGCATCCTCATTTTGCATCCTCATTTTGCAATACTTCCACCATGATACATGGCTTAGGTTGGCGGCCCAAAGTTCTTCTCTAACATTATGCATACTCAAACCATTTTCAACTCATGAAAAATCTCCTTTACTTCAGACAAGACGGACATGCATAGCAACTCACATGATATTCAACAAAGGTGTGTATTGCAAAATGAGGATTTTTGTGAATGTTTTAAAGGTAGCACACGCAAATTTACTTGTAGTGGCGGCGAAATACCGCATATAGGTAGATATGGTGGACACTTGTTGGCATGTTTTGTCTTTTGGTGGTTGGATGCACAAGAAGATTTTCCTCTTAGTACAAGTGGAGGCTAGAAAAAGACTGGGATGCGACCGACAAAGAGAGCATAATGGCCATAATCATGCATAGCGACAAAATATTTATTAACCAAAGCATAAAGTGATAAACAAGTTGCAAACTAAATGATCATGAAGGCAAGAATTAACTGAGATGTAGTCATAACATGCTGTAAGACATGTGCCAAGTCGACCAAAATAAACATCCGCAGGAGATTATATACCACAATATTATGCTTTGCTATTTGTATGCTAAAACAATGCATGAAACCTTAAATGGAACACTAAGAACTCTCAGTATTTGATACTAATCGTAATGAAAACATCATTAACAAGTTCATCATGAGAAGAAAATCTAGCATAATATGCAAAAATCTATACCGCAGTCTAAAACAGTGCCTCTATTTGCATCACAAACACATAGTACCTTTTTTATGCATCCATCGCCAACCAAATGAAACCAAATAACTCTCATATATGAAAAGTAAGTAAATGTACAGATAGCTATTCATAAGCAAACTAACAATCTCTGAATGTAAATATGGATGAAAAACACAGAGCTAAACGTAGTAGACGATAGCTAGAACACTAGAAAACATCGGCGGTGAAAACTAGAGCGTTCTATATAGGCAAGTGGGAGCGTCACTCTCTCCAAAACAAACATGATGGGTCCAACTCTATTGAAAATAAAAAAACCAAATAAAACACACAGCAAAAATAAAGACGCTCCAAGAAAAACACATAATGCATGAAGGAATAAAAATATAGCGCATTGAAATATGACCTGGTACTTTTTGATGAAGAGGGGATGCCCGAGGCATCCCCAAGCTTTGAAGCTTGTACTTCTTGGATATTTCTTGGGGTTGTACAGGGGACATCCCCAAGCTTGAGCTCTTTGTCCATGCTCCATCTTATTGCATCATTCTCCTCTCCCTACACTTGAAAACTTTCTTCACACGAAACTCATCACAATTTCTTTATTAGCGACGTTAGTGCAATCAAGATAATAACCAAACATGGTTCAGTATGACATATGCCAAAATAAATTCAGAATATCATGCTGGTGTAACTTTCATCTTAAATAAGTTCTCTGAAAAAAAGAACTAAAAAAGAAACAAACATACGAGCATAATGCATAACATGGTAGAATCTGTCAAAAACAGAACAGCAGCCAAAGGTCGATTTTATTGACCTGTTTACGTTGCTCATATGAAACAATGATGAACTAACGAAAGATAGATAAATACCCAGGTCAACTGCTCGTAAATTTTTAGCTCAAGGTGACGTTCTGGTAATTTTTGAGAATTTTTCTCGTGACAGTCCAGAAACAGAAACAGCAATAACAATTTCCCCGAATACTACTTTTCTTAAGTTAGAGGCACTTCTTGGCACAAAACATGATAAGGAGAGGTTATTACAGTAGCAATAACTTCCAGGACTCAACAAAACAAAAATAACAGAAATAAAATATGGGTTGTCTCCCACAAGCGCTTTTCTTTATAGCCATTAAGATGGGCTCGATAATTTGATGATGCTCTCATAAGAAATATGAATTGAAGTGAAAGAGAGCATCAAGAAGCAAATATGAAACACATTCAAGTCTAACACACTTCCTATGCATAGTAATCTTGCACAAAAATAAATTCATAAAGAACAAAGTGACAAGCATAGGAAGATAAAACAAGAGTAACTTCAAAATTTTAAGCATATAGAGAGGTGTTTTAGTAACATGAAAATTCCTACAACCATATTTTCCTCTCTCATAATAATTTTCAGTAGCATCATCAATAAACTCAACAATATAAATATCACATGTAACATTCTTATCATGAGCCTCATGCATAAAATAATTATTACTCTCCACATAAGCATAGTCATTCTTATTAATAGTAGTGGGAGCAAATTCAACAAAATAGCTATCATTATTGTTCTCAATAGGTATAGGACACATTAAAGCAATACCATTCTCAGTAGCAAAACAATTCTTACAAGTTTCATTCATAGGAGTATCATGAGCATATGTATCACAAGAAACAATTTCATCAAAAAGGGATATTTCAAAGGTATCAATGGGATCATCACATTCATCAATATGGCACTCATCCTCCTTTGGGGAGAGAATCTATCAAGGTATTCATTTATATAGCAATTATAATCCTTGTAATTATCAAAGCAATATTTAAGTATAGCATAAACCTCGCATTTATAAGGTGCTTCATCAATACTCTCAAGAAAAGAGGCAATTTCGAATGCACCCATCCAAGCAATAAATTCTTCAATTTGTTCCACATCATAGAGCTCATAATTTCCATTGACATAAGAAGATATGATAACATTATCATTATACTCACATTGAAAGGGAAGGTGTTTGTGCCTCCTACAGCAACAAGATGTATCAAAGCAATATGTAACATTATAAGTAGAGCACAAGTTTCTAGCAATGATATGTAATCTATCAATTTGTTCTCATAAGTGTTTCCCTTTTGTGACAAGCGGTGTTCCTCATAATATTTTTGTTGTTCATCGGTGAACCCATATTGCCCATAAGATCTATTTTCAAAGAAATTAACCATGGATAGCAGGCATGATAAAGCAAGTAACAAACAACATAAATAAAAGGTATACTATTTTTTTTTTGGTTTTTGATATATTATGCAAGCAACACAATTAAAAGCTACACTGTTTTTTTTTGGATTTTGATATATAAGATGCAAACAAGAAATAAAATATGCAAACAAGAAATAAAATATGCAAAACAACAACAAAGTAAAAAAAGTTGAGAGTGAGAGACTCCCCTCGCAGAAGAGATTCTTTCTCCCCGGCAACGGCGCCAGAAATTAGCTTGATGCCCGCTCAACGACGCCAGAAATTAGCTTGATGTTGACGTGAAGTAGCGGTGTTGGGACACCCCAAGAGGAAGGTATGATGAGCACAGCGGCTAGTTTCCCTTAGTAATATAACCAAGGTTATCGGACTAGTAGGAGAAAGCGGGTCTCTCCGAAGGTGAAGCAAACCAACTGGTGGCAGGGCGCACTGCCGGCGTCGGCGCAACGTGGAGACCTGTACAAAAGCAACCAAATACTTTGTCCCCAACTTTCAGCTGAATTTGTCAGGCTCACTAGTTTTGCTGAAAACAAAGGATTAAACAAATCGTGTGGAAAGAGTTGTTTGCAAGGAACAAATGGAGAATTGTTGTGGTGTTTGCTATTAAATCAAAATAGAGACCGGGATCCATATTTCACTAGTGGTGCCTCCCCTAGAATATTGGTGTTGGGTAAACAAATTACAGATGGGCAATTAACGAACGAGAGATTTTCCGCTTAAAGTTGGGGTAGATTATATAATATACGATCATGTGGGCATTACAACAAAATACATAGACCGTAAATCCAACTGCATCTATGACTAATAATCCACCTTCGGGATTGCATCCGCGACACCCTCCGGTATTAAGTTGCGAACAACAGATAATTGCATTAAGCATTGCGTGTAATGTAAGTAATGAAACTACCGTTAGATAGAAAACTACTGTTTTCTCCCTAGTAGCAACAACACATCTACAACCGTAGAGAACGAGGTCACTTCCCATGATTAAATAGAGGCATGAACCCACTATCGAGCATAAATACTCCCTCTTTGAGTCGCTAGCATCTACTTGGCCAGAGCACACACTAGAAACGGAGAGCATGCAAGTAATCAAAATAACATAATGCATAATCTCAACCAAGCAATCTCACTATACATCGGATCCCATCAAACCAACAAGTAGCAATTACAATCGATGATCTTGATCATGTTAGGCAGCTCACAAGATCTAAACATGAAGCACTATGGGGAGAGGACAACCATCTAGCTACTGCTATGGACCCATGGTCTCTGTGGAGGACTACTCACGCATCACCTTGGATGAAGACATGGCGATTTAGAGGCCTCCGGCGGTGATTTCCCCCTCCAGCAGGGTGTCGGGACGGACTGCAGAACCCTCCCAAACTAGGGTTTAGGATGATGGCGGTGACGGAAATTTTCGTGGATGGAGGCTCGGGTATCTGGGGTTTTCCCAGTACGCGGAATAAATAGGCGAAAGGGCGGAGCAAACGGAGCTGCAGGTGGGCCATACCACCCCCAGGCGCGGCCAGAGGGGGGGGGGTCGCGCCTGGGCCTGGTATGCCCAGCTGGCTGCTCCCCTTCGTCTGTCCTTCTGGCAACGTGTTCTCCTCGGACTTCTAAGGTACTAGGCTTTTGTTTCACGCAATTCTGAGAATATTTCCTTTGTAAAACTTCTGAAATACAAAAATAGCAGAAACCAGGAACTGGCGCTGCGGCACTTTGTTAATAGTTTAGTTCCCAAAAATGCTAAATATTGCATAAAAGTGCACATGAAACATGTAGAATTGTAGACAAAACAAGCATGGAGCATCAAAAATTATAGATACGTTTGCGACGTATCAATCATTTGTACAGTCGACATGGAGGTACCCCTTAGTGACACTTGGTAAAAACATATGTAATACAATAAAAATCCATGGAGATCCGAGCTAATTAGGACCAGGTGCGGGCACTATTAGTAATTATGCATTAGGCAAGCAATTTATTTGAAGTTTTATACATAACCCATATTAATTAATACTACCGTTGACACAATTGATTCCATCCTTTAAAAAAATAAAAAGCTCTAGCGCATTGTTAATCTCTGCTTCCCGCTGCGAAGGGTTATTCTTTTACTTTTATGTTGAGTCTCCATCTTCTAAGTTACATGCACCACTTATGATAGCATAGTTGTCATTCTTAGTTCTATGTGCATGGTCCCAAGATTTTATTAATTGATTCATAATTATGATATTGCTTGTTCAAACTTTATGTTTCTAGTCATCCTTATAATCATTTAAAGGTGTCCAAGCATTTATGTTTTGCTTCCACTCATGGGACAAGCTGAGTACCACTTTATTATGTACCTATACTATGCTCTTGACAATCACTTTACCTTTAATGCACATTTTTACATTTTCTTATGGTTGATTGCTATTCATGTTTTATCATGGTTATTAAGTTTCATTGTTTGATTATATCTATCATGCTTATGTTAGGATCATATTGCTCCAGCCATATTTGCTTTTAAATCTAGAATGATCAAAGTAGTCTGACTACATGTCACGTCAAAAATTATTTGTTTGTTATCACTTACTTACTCGAGGACGAGCCGGAGCTAAGCTTGGGGATGTTGATACGTCCCAAATGTATCTACTCCCTCTGACCCATATTAGTGGGCACAACTTTGTCTAGATACACATGCATCTAGTCTAAATACTTAACTAGATACATATGAATCTAGACAAAGTAGTGCCCACTAATATGGATCGGAGGGAGTATAATTTTTGATGCTCCATGCTTGTTTTGTTACGATTCCTACATGTTTTATGCGCACTTTTCTAAACTTTTTAGCATTTTCTGGGACTAACCTATTGACGCACTGCCACAGTGCCATTTCCTGTTTTTTGCTGTTTTTGTGTTTCATAAAAGTTGTACATAAAAGTTTCTCGGAATTGGAGGAAACAAAAGCCCAGTACCTTAGAATTACGGGGAGAACATGGAGCCGAAGGGGAGTTCGGGGGAGCCACGAGGCGGCAATACCTGGCCCGGGCGCGGGCCTAGGCCTGGCCGCGCCTGGGCATGGTACTGGCCCCTCGTGCCCCCCCTCGCGTCGCCTCTTCGCCTATAAGTTGCTTTTCGACCTAAAATTTAAGGGAACTTCACTCTCCGTCCACGAAAAGTCCCGTAGCCGCCGCCACCGACGAAACCAAATTCCAGCGGACAGAAATCTATTCCGGCACCCTGTCGGAGCGGGGAATTGCCCCCGGGAGCCATCGCCATCGACTTCACCACCATCTTCATCGCCGTTGCTGACTCCCATGATGAGGAGGGAGTAGTTCTCCCTCGGGGCTGAGGGATCTACCGTAGCTATGTGGTTTAATCTCTCTCTCTCTTATGATGTGATCATGAGCATTGTAATATAGATGTCATATGCTACTCAAGTATTTTAATTGTGAACTTTGGAGTTACTGTGGCCTCGGTGTAATCGTACAGTGTGTGCACCGTGTGTGACTCCCTTGTGAATTGTGGTGTGGTAGTTCCTTGTATTAGTACTTGGGATGAGACTTTAAGGAGTGCTTTTATAGCCCTGCATGATGCATATGTGTTCTTTATCCAACAAGAGAGTGTTTCAGAGTAGTATAATGAAGTGCTTATATTTATATTCAATTATGATTGCAATGTTGAGAGTGGACACTAGTGAAAGTAGGAGCCCTAGGCCTTTTTTCCGAATACTAAAAGCACCATTTATTTACTGTGCTACTGCATGTTTGCTTGCTGCCCGTTTTACTTCAGATTGTTATTACCGCTCATATTCATATGTTCAACCTATGTTTTAATATCTGTTCGCCGAACTAGTGCGCCTATACATCTGACAAGTGTATCAGGTGTGTTGGGGACACAAGAGACTTTTTGCATCTTAATTGTAGGATTGTTTGAGAGGGATATCTTTGACCTCTGCCTCCCTGAGTTCGATAAACCTTGGGTGATTCACTTAAGGGAACCTTGTTGTTGTTCTACAAACCTCCGTTCTTGGAGGCCCAACACTGTCTACGGGGAATAGGAGAGTGCGTAAACATCAACCGTGCCCTCTTTCGAGGGCCTAACTTAGTGTGGACTTCCCCGTTATGGAAAGCGCCAATGCCCCTAAAGATCAAGATCTTTGTGTGGCAGCTTCTTAGGGATCGGCTGCCCTCAGGGGTGGAGGTGTCCAAATGCTCTGGTCTTGGTGATGGTAGTTGTCCACTATGTGCGGTTCCATAATCGGGAATCCACATTTTTTTCGTTTGTCCCGCAGCTTGTTTCCTTTGGAGCTTCTGTAACATCTCAAATTTTCAAAATAAAGAAAAAATAATAATATTTTCTATTTTATCCAATTTTTGGGGTTAACAAAAACTTTGATTTCTAAAATGTTTATGCTTGTATGTGAGGATGAATAATTATTTAAAATGTTGAAAATTGTTTCTAAACTAAAAACCTACATTTTTTTGGAACAAAGAAAAGCAAATGTAAAAGCAAAAGAAAATAAAAACCTAATGCATGTGTTATGGGTCTCTCTTTCAATTCATTTTCTTTTATATGCATGAATAAATGATTGAGTATGCTATGTTTGTTTTGTTAGATTGTCTTGATAAGAAGACTAAACCTCAAAACAATAATCCTTGAATTAAAGAAAGGCAAAATAAGACAAAAGAAATTAAAACTACATGCATGCCTAGGATCATGCATGTGATAAAAATCACTTTTGCAATTTAATTCCCTTAATTTTTAGGAGTGAATATTTTTGCTCTTGCCATGTTACTTTGAGTGAATGGTTTGAAAACAATGCTAAAACCCTAAATACATGCATATGATGATGCATGTGATAAAAGTCACAATTGCCATTTTAATTAAATTAATTCCTATGAAGGAATGTTTGCCTTTGGCATGTTAGCTTTGTTAAGATGGTTTGAAATCAATAATCAACTCAACACATTACTCTCTGAACCAAAGAAGAGCAAAACAAATAAAAATAAAAATTAAATGCATAAGGGTGATCACACCACCTTTTCTCATTTCTACCATATGGATACATGCAAGTGAGATCTTGCCATGCTACCCTTATGAAAAGAGTGGGAAGGCACTCACAACCCTAAAACAAACCTTTTTAACGTAGAACATTTCAAAAATAAAAATAAGAATATGCATTTCTATGCATATGGTCAAAACTCGGAGAAGTTATCCCGATGCTCACTTTGAGCCTCTGTGGTAAGTTATTCCTAAACCAAACATTGTTACTTTTTCACACAGCATCCAAGAGCACATAAAGGTAAATACTTTAGTGTTTACCAAGATTGCAGAAGCATCACCCATTTCTTATAATAAGCATTGCAAAATGCAATCTACTAACAGATTTAAGATGACACTTGTGAAATTTGCAACTAAACCAAAACACATTTTCAAACCAGTGGTATTTATGGAAGCTTGAGAACATTACAAACACACCCAAATTTTATTTTGCCAAAATTCAATAAAAGTTTTCTTGCGGCCATTAACACAAACACCTTGTGTGCAGAATATAATCAAAGTACAAATCACTATTTGCAAGGTACATATGATGCTCATTTGGTCATCTACAGTGTTCCTCTATCTCCCATGACCTCACTAGTATCCATCCATAATCCATAGTATCATTGCTTTGTACCAAAATCATCAAAGGAAAATGCATGGCACTCATTTGGACACCTCTATGTCAATCCTTGCCTTTAGCCTCTAAACTTGAGCCCAACCATGTCTACTAGCTTCCCCTCTCTCCCCTGATCACCACTGTGGTTTTGCTTGTCAAAATAGATCACTGGTTTGCCCACACTCATCGAGTCCATGTCACTGCCCTTGTCCTCTCCATGCCGTTCGAAGGACACTGCCGTGCAAGTGGACGCGCCCCCCTCGTCACTTCCGTCCTCGCCCCGCCTCCGCCGCTCGCGCGAGTGACGCCCCCGTCTACCCTCTCCGTCCAGGACATGACCTCACCGTCCTTAGCTCACTGTAGCCGACAAGTCCATCGACGAAGCCCGCCGGCGTCAGCCACGGTACCGCAAGGACGCCGACGTCGCCCTCTCGTTCCAGGACGCTAGCCACTGCTCAAGCGTGCCCGTGACGATCGCCATAACCTACTGAACGGACTTTACCTCTCGCCCATGCCCCTCTCCCCAAGGAACCACCTCCACGACGTCGACCACCGGCCACCTCCGCCCTACTCGATGACCCTATATAAAGAGCCATCCCCCCTGCCCAATTACTCACACCACCGGCCTCACCTCTTCTCTCTAAACATCCTCGAAGCAAGCCTCCATCCTAATTCCAGCCGTAGCTCACCAATTGCACGCCGGACTACCGCCGGGAAGCTATGGACGGCGCAGTCAATTCCGGCCTTCTCCAATGACGCCGCGACCCTCCCTTGAGCCTCTCGACCTTCCTCGTCCTTTTGCTCGCCTCTCCAGACCTCCTCGCCGCCGGTAAGCCCCTCCCCCGACCCTCTCACGTACCGCCTAGGGTTCCGGCCCGTCGAGCTCTGTCTCTGGATGGAGACAACCAGGGACCGTTGGATAGCTATCTAATCCTACGGCCACAGTGACTTACCATTTCGGTATTTTAAACCAGCCACTTACATGTAGACCCCACCTGTCAGCAATCCTGTGCACTGCACTGTGAACCCTATCTGGGCCGGCCCGTGTAGTTTCCCGCGCAGCCCTTTTATTTCAAATAATGATTTCCTATTTTAATTACTATATGTGAATAACACCAACTTGCAAAATGGTTTTAAAAATATCTGATGAACCAAAATTAATGAAACAAATATTATAGGAAAGCTTATGCAAAGCTCTAGCCAATTAAATTAGTTTCAACCTTAGAATTTGTATAGAATACTTGCAGTAAAAATAACAAGGCAGTAGCTTTCTTAACTTCAAATATTTTTTATCAAATCAACCATAAATGATTTTGAGGTGATTCCACCTCTCAAAATTTACATTTTTATGCTGTAATTTAATATAAAATAAAATAGACTCTTACTTATAGTAGTCATCAAAGTTCTAAATAATGTATATATAGCTATTTTCTAGCTCATTTAAATCATTCTAAAAAATATATTAGATAAACTTTATGAAATAAAGCATCTCATTTAAATCCATTTCCCAAGTAATAAAATATGAGGTGATGACCTTTGGTCTAGGGACTTCATATTTTCTTATTTTGTGGATATTAAATCTTAGTCATTTTTTCAATTAGAGGAAATTACTTCACTAGAAATAAAATAAATGAAACCTTAATTAAATCTTATGAGAGGTAGCCTCTCATTCAAATTACTTTTTCAACTAATATAATGTGAGCGATGACTTTGGTCAAACATGAACTCACATTCTATTGTTGGGAATATTAAATCTTAGTAAATTTCAATGAGTAGAAATTACTTTTCCAACAAGTAAAATAAAGCCAACCATGGTATTAAATCCTTGTGATGATAATAGGTTATCTTGTGTGAACCATTATGGTTAGTTAGTCTACTTAAGAATTGTTTGGTGATTGTGTATCCCGTATTTATTTATAGACGCTAGTACCGAAGGCTACGAAGAAGAAGAGATCATCTATGGAGAAGAAGAGGAACACTTTGATCCCTATACCAACCAAGGCAAGCTAATAATGATTCATCTACTAATGGTACAAGCTAATGCCCATGAAAGTTTTTACCATTGCAAGTCACCCTTGCAACTTTATTTTATTGAACCTTGCCAATCCCAAGTTTTAATATTTTAATATTTTACTTTTATTTATCAAGCTTCCTTTTATTTACTAAGCTTGATTTTTATAGTCGACCTTTGTCTCTTTTTAGATTTATACAAGAACATCAATCTTACCCTAGATGACTAGAAACTAGTTAGCACCCCTCTTTACTAGATGCTAGTGCTAAAACTAAAACTTGACTACTCTAGATGGGAACATGTGACTTTGATGATATTTGAAACCGTAGAATGATGAGTCATTGTACTGATGGTTTTGATGGTGAATATGTCTGTGAAATAACAATGTGAGCTTTACAAAAACTGATGATTGTTTGGATGCGATACCATACCAATTTTACTAGTACCCCCACAATACCTGATATGGGTAAGGCTTAACTGGAAATTTAGATACTTTAGTATGGGTTCCCTCTAAACAAGTGTCATAGGGGTTATGCCGAGGTTGCCTCCGTAGAATGTGAAATGACGTGAATATGAGGTGAATATCCGACCCAAGCCCTGTGCAGTGCCCAGGTTGGCCGTTTGCCCTCACTGGGAGGCCAAGCTCATGGGGAGAGGTGCCTATACTAGAGTTTGTAAATGAAAGGTTATGGTTGATGATTTGCATACTGAGTATGATAAATCAGGGCCAGTTACCCCTGACGGATGGATGCAACAGTTGTGGCACAAGTGTACAACCTCTGCAGAGTGTTAAACCTATTCAAAAAGCCGTGTCCGCGGTAATGGACGGTTGGGTGGCCATTCTGTTTCTGTCATCAGATAATTCTAAAAATGACTTGTGACTTGAAATGTGACTTGTGACTTGAAATATGAATTTGACTTGTTTACAACATGAGTTGTGGGAATGACACTAAGGTTTCCCACATGAGCTAGTTAATTAAATTAAAGAGCTATCTTTTTATCAAAGGCTTATGAAATAAAAATGGCTTTATGCAAATAAACCTAGAGCTTAGAACCATGTTGTGTTTGGTAGTATTTTCATTAGTGTTGGTTTGCAAGTGCTTTATAAAGTACTCATGGCTTTGTCCCTGGCTATTCAACTGGCCAGACTATGGAGAAGAATATCTGGAAGATGGACAGCAGGACGTCTATGACAACTAGGACTGCTCCCAAGCTCAAACTATTGCCTGTAGAATAGATGGACCGCGACTACGTTACTTTCCGGTCCGTTGATTTGTGTTTTGATCAATAGATCAACCTTTGTATCAAGACTGGATTAGGAGATCCCGTTTTATAAGACGATTATGGTTTGTAATGAATAATGTGTTGTGACACCAATCTATTATGTCTCGCAAAAATGCTCTTCCTGGGATTGCGATGTATGGCGTAATAGGCATCTGGAATTAACAATACGGGTGTTGACAGCTTCGTCCATGAGGCCCGCCTGGGTGGCCCTAGACCTTGGACAGTTCCTGGAATTGCACGCAAATACCACCGGTGAGGGGAGGCGCCTCTTTTTGTTGGTGTTTGCGACGATGACCTATACCTTATGGACTATTTGCAATAAAATGGTTATCGAGCATGTCTTCCCGCGGCGGGCCTCTGACTCTGTATTTAAATTCCTGGCTTTTTTGCAGCAGTGGTACCAATTGTGTAGACAGCGGGACAAGACGCAGCTGGATCACCTTCTTGGAGCTCTTCTCGAGGCGTCCCGCCGTCTACCGACGCACCCCAACAGCCGTGGTTCCTGAGTGCTTCCTTGGGAAGTTGTATCTTTTTTTTCTTTTTTCAGTTGTGTATGTCTTGTGCTGTTGCCCCAGCCGAACTGTCGTGACTTGCATTCATGCTTGAACTTTGTGTGTGGTCGTTTGCTTTATTTATAGGAAAAGTCTTCTGTACATCCGGCTGATGCGTCAGCCGGGCTCCTCTCTCGCGCTCCTCCTCTACTCCCTCACGCGACAGAGCGCCGCGCACTCCCGTCCCTAGC
>NC_061509.1:157125748-157228338 GCF_022539505.1 Lolium rigidum | reverse complement strand
TGGGGAGTTTGGTTTTAATGAATATGATCTTTTTAGTACCCCAACTTTAGTGGAGAAAATTTGCTATGATAATATATTATCTCCCATATGTGATAGTTATAAGGATGCTTATGATATTTCAAATAAACCTACTGAAAGTATTCCTTTTAAAATACCTATGAAAATTGTCGACCGTGTTATGAGCAACCGCTATTTTGGAGATGGAACCGTCCATCCCGGTGATCATTTACTCTTTATTCATGAATTATGCGAGTAGTTTAAGTGTGCAGGTATTGCAACAGACCAAGTTAAGAAGAAATTATTTTCTTTATCGCTGAAAGGTAAAGCCGTTGAATGGTATAAAATGCTGAAGGATGGCCGATCCATTGAGTGGAAGGAGCTTGAGTCTCTCTTTTACCGTAAATTTTATCCTCCTCATGAAATGCATAGAGATAGGAATTATATTTATAATTTTCATCCTCATGATGGAGAAAGTGTTGCCCAAGCATGGGGAAAATTGAAGTCACTAATGCTCAAATGTCCCAATCATGAGCTCCCCATTAATATTGTTATTAATAATTTTTATGCAAGGCTTTCAGGTCAATACAAGGACAATCTAGACGCTTGCTTCGAGGGATCTTTCACAAGTAAGAAGGAAGAAATTAAATAGGATCTCCTCGACCGCATTCAAGAAAATACTCGAAGCCCGAGAAATCGACAAAGGTAAAGACTCGGTATAAATTATGAATATGATTGCATTAAGGCTTTTGCTGAAACTACTTCTTTTCAAGAGTTTAGCGCTAAATATGGTTTTGATCCTCAAGTTCTTGTAAATTATCATGAACCTTTTAAAGACGCTTGCATGAAAAATGTAATTGTTACTAATGATTGCAATACGCATGCTCAAACACCTGAAAGTACTGTTTCTTATAAGCATGTTAATTTTTGTGGAGTGCATATACCTTGTGAAAAGATTAATAATGAAGAAGAATATTGTAAAATCCATAAGCATGAGAAAAATAGAACATGGAGGAGGGCTCTAAGTGATCTTGCTGAAAAAATTAGTGCTATTTATCCTTTTATTTGTGAACTCTGCTATAAAGAAGGTCATTTCGAATTTCAATGCCTAAACTTTATTGATATAATTTCAGATTTGTGTGATGATAGCACCTCGACCATTATGATGAACTTGAATTATTTTTGGGTTGTGAGGAATTAGCAAGGAAAACTTCTTTGTTAGATATGAGTTCGATTGATATGAATAGTATTTTGTGGGGATGTCTTCTCCATGATGTGGATAAGAGCCACAATAATCTTTATTTATAAAAAATTATAAAAGAGGTACCCTTGCCAAAATATGAAAGAACTTATACTTGTTCTACTCAAATTAATGAAAGAGGGGAATCCTCCCAAGTTTCTTCTATTGGTTCCAAACCAGGTTATGTGGAGCTTCCTTTCACGCCTCGCCCTCCTCCTAAAATTAAAAAGAAGAGAAGAAATAAGAAGAAGAGGAGGAGTAAAAAGAGAGAACAAAAGGTATTCTCTCCTAAGCATGTAGGTCCTTTCATGATTGACTCGAATGAGTGTAACCTTATTGACGAAGATTCACATACTTGGGGTCATTATTATCTCGACACTCAATCTATAGGCACTATTGAAGGTGATTATATGTCTATTGCTTCTTGTAGTGATCATGATTGGGAAAATGAAACTACTTTTGATATTTATAATCTCTCGTGGTACCAATTCTGAAAATTATGATGTTAATAATTGCAATATTGTTAGTATTATCCATGTTTCTTCCAATAATGATATAGAAAGCTCTAAGATTGGGGAGGAGGTGTTTGAAAATCCTTTTGATACTAATAATTATATATTTGATGCCTCTCCTTCTAGTAAAAATTATGATATGTTTAAAAATGAACCCACTTTGGAAGATAAATACTCTATGGCTTATGATGGCACTATGCCTCCGGTGTTTGATAATTATTATAGAGATGACTATGTCATAGGTTATAATTATCCTTATGAAACTTGTCGTAGTTATGGAGGGATTACTCAAAACCATCTTTTTAATATACAATCCGTCTATCATTTTCGAGTCCTTTATGATGATCCTACTCCTACTCTTATTAATGAGAAGATTTTTTCTTATGCGGGAAATAATGATACTTTATGCATAAGGACCATGATAAGAATGTTTCAAATGATAGTTATATTGTAGAATTTATCAATGATGCTACTGAAAGTTATTATGAGCGAGGGAAACATGGTTATATGCATCTCAATAATAATAAGTTTCCCCTCTATATGTTGAATGCCACTTATTTTTCCTTCCTATGCTAGCCACTTTGTGCTTCAGAAATTTGTTTTTCTACAGGATTACTTTGTATAGGAAATTGGTTAGACTTAAATGTGTTTCATATTTGCTTCTTGAAGCTCTCTTTTCCTTCAATTCATATTTCTTATGAGAGCATCATTAAAATTACTGATCCCATCTTAATGGCTATAAAGAAAGAGCTTTTTGGGAGACAACCCAATATGTTTTCATTTCTGTTATTTTACTGTTTTGTTTATTCTTGGAAGTCATTGCTACTGTAATGACCGCTCCTTATCTTTTTATTTCCATTTTGTGCCAAGAATTGCCTCTAACGGTAAGAAAGTGGTATTTGGGGAAATTGTTATTTCGTTTACGTTTCTGGACTGTCACGAGAAAAATTCTCAAAACTCACCAGAACGTCACGTTGAGCTGAAAACTTACGAGCAGTTGACCCAGGTATTTATCTAACTTTCGTTAGTTCATCATTTTTCCATCTGAGCGACGTAAAAAAATCAAAAAAATTGATTTCTGCCTGCTGTTCTGTTTTGACAGATTCTGCCATGTTATGCATTATGCTTCTATATGCTGTTTCTTTTTTAGTTCTTTTTTATCAGAGAGCTTAGTTAAGAGTAGAGTTACAGTAGCATACTTTTCAGAATTTATTTTGGCATATGTCATACTGAACCATGTCCGTCTATTATTTTGATTGCACTAACGTCGCTAATAAGGGACTGTGATGAGTTTTGGGTGAAGGAAGTTTTCAAGTGTAGGGAGAGAAGAATGATGCCATTGGATGAAGTATGGACAAAAGCTCAAGCTTGGGGATTTACCCTGGACACCCCGAGAAATATCCAAGAAGTTCAAGCGTCAAAGCTTGGGGATGCTCGAGGCACCCCCTCTTCATCAACAAAAGCACCAGGTCATTTTTCACTAAGCTATAATTTTATTGCTTCATGCATTATGTGTTATTCTTGGAGCGTCTTTGTTTTTTTGTTTTCAATTTTTTTTGTTTGCTTTAATAAATAGTGATCATAGCATCATTGTGTGGGAGAGATACACGCTCCGCTTTAATCGCATACGAACGCTCTAGTTTTCATTTTCATTGTTTTGTGAGCGTTTTATTTTTCGAGCCCTTCGTTTAGCTCTAGTTTTTCATTCATATTATACTCAGAGCTTTTTTGTTTTCTTATGAATAGCTCTCTAATCCTATTTTTTATTATCTCTGAGAGCGATTTCAATATTTGGTTGGCGGTGGAAATAGAAAAGAAAAAGTTTTATGCGTATGTGATGCAAATAGAAGCATTATTTTTAGACTCTGGCATAGATTTTTGCATATCGTGCTAGATTTTCTTCTCATTATGAGCTTGTTAATTATGTTTTCATTATTATTAGTCTCAAATACTGAGGGTGTTTAGTGTGCCATTTAAGGTTTCATGCATTGTTTTTAGCATACAATAGCAAATCATAATATTGTGGTATATATTCTCCTGCGAATGTTTTATTTGGCTCGATATGGCACATGTTTTGCAACATGTTATGACTACATTCCAGTCAATCCTTGCCCTCATGATCATTTAGTTCGCAACTTGTGTATCACTTTATGCTTTGGTTAATAAATATTTTGTCGCTATGCATGATTATGGCAATTATGCTCTCTTAGTAGGTCGCATCCCAGTCTTTTTCTAGCCTCCACTTGCACTAAGAGGAAATGCTTCGTGTGCATCGAACCACCAAAAAACAAAATATGCCAAAAGTGTCCACCATATCTACCTATATGTGGTATTTCACCGCCAGTCCAAGTAAATTCGTGTGTGCTACCTTTAAAACATTCACAAAAATCCTCATTTTGCATCCTCATTTTGCATCCTCATTTTGCAATACTTCCACCATGATACATGGCTTAGGTTGGCGGCCCAAAGTTCTTCTCTAACATTATGCATACTCAAACCATTTTCAACTCATGAAAAATCTCCTTTACTTCAGACAAGACGGACATGCATAGCAACTCACATGATATTCAACAAAGGTGTGTATTGCAAAATGAGGATTTTTGTGAATGTTTTAAAGGTAGCACACGCAAATTTACTTGTAGTGGCGGCGAAATACCGCATATAGGTAGATATGGTGGACACTGTTGGCATGTTTTGTCTTTTGGTGGTTGGATGCACAAGAAGATTTTCCTCTTAGTACAAGTGGAGGCTAGAAAAAGACTGGGATGCGACCGACAAAGAGAGCATAATGGCCATAATCATGCATAGCGACAAAATATTTATTAACCAAAGCATAAAGTGATAAACAAGTTGCAAACTAAATGATCATGAAGGCAAGAATTAACTGAGATGTAGTCATAACATGCTGTAAGACATGTGCCAAGTCGACCAAAATAAACATCCGCAGGAGATTATATACCACAATATTATGCTTTGCTATTTGTATGCTAAAACAATGCATGAAACCTTAAATGGAACACTAAGAACTCTCAGTATTTGATACTAATCGTAATGAAAACATCATTAACAAGTTCATCATGAGAAGAAAATCTAGCATAATATGCAAAAATCTATACCGCAGTCTAAAACAGTGCCTCTATTTGCATCACAAACACAGTACCTTTTTTATGCATCCATCGCCAACCAAATGAAACCAAATAACTCTCATATATGAAAAGTAAGTAAATGTACAGATAGCTATTCATAAGCAAACTAACAATCTCTGAATGTAAATATGGATGAAAAACACAGAGCTAAACGTAGTAGACGATAGCTAGAACACTAGAAAACATCGGCGGTGAAAACTAGAGCGTTCTATATAGGCAAGTGGGAGCGTCACTCTCTCCAAAACAAACATGATGGGTCCAACTCTATTGAAAATAAAAAAACCAAATAAAACACACAGCAAAAATAAAGACGCTCCAAGAAAAACACATAATGCATGAAGGAATAAAAATATAGCGCATTGAAATATGACCTGGTACTTTTTGATGAAGAGGGGATGCCCGAGGCATCCCCAAGCTTTGAAGCTTGTACTTCTTGGATATTTCTTGGGGTTGTACAGGGGACATCCCCAAGCTTGAGCTCTTTGTCCATGCTCCATCTTATTGCATCATTCTCCTCTCCCTACACTTGAAAACTTTCTTCACACGAAACTCATCACAATTTCTTTATTAGCGACGTTAGTGCAATCAAGATAGTAACCAAACATGGTTCAGTATGACATATGCCAAAATAAATTCAGAATATCATGCTGGTGTAACTTTCATCTTAAATAAGTTCTCTGAAAAAAAGAACTAAAAAAGAAACAAACATACGAGCATAATGCATAACATGGTAGAATCTGTCAAAAACAGAACAGCAGCCAAAGGTCGATTTTATTGACCTGTTTACGTTGCTCATATGAAACAATGATGAACTAACGAAAGATAGATAAATACCCAGGTCAACTGCTCGTAAATTTTTAGCTCAAGGTGACGTTCTGGTAATTTTTGAGAATTTTTCTCGTGACAGTCCAGAAACAGAAACAGCAATAACAATTTCCCCGAATACTACTTTTCTTAAGTTAGAGGCACTTCTTGGCACAAAACATGATAAGGAGAGGTTATTACAGTAGCAATAACTTCCAGGACTCAACAAAACAAAAATAACAGAAATAAAATATGGGTTGTCTCCCACAAGCGCTTTTCTTTATAGCCATTAAGATGGGCTCAGTAATTTGATGATGCTCTCATAAGAAATATGAATTGAAGTGAAAGAGAGCATCAAGAAGCAAATATGAAACACATTCAAGTCTAACACACTTCCTATGCATAGTAATCTTGCACAAAAATAAATTCATAAAGAACAAAGTGACAAGCATAGGAAGATAAAACAAGAGTAACTTCAAAATTTTAAGCATATAGAGAGGTGTTTTAGTAACATGAAAATTCCTACAACCATATTTTCCTCTCTCATAATAATTTTCAGTAGCATCATCAATAAACTCAACAATATAAATATCACATGTAACATTCTTATCATGAGCCTCATGCATAAAATAATTATTACTCTCCACATAAGCATAGTCATTCTTATTAATAGTAGTGGGAGCAAATTCAACAAAATAGCTATCATTATTGTTCTCAATAGGTATAGGACACATTAAAGCAATACCATTCTCAGTAGCAAAACAATTCTTACAAGTTTCATTCATAGGAGTATCATGAGCATATGTATCACAAGAAACAATTTCATCAAAAAGGGATATTTCAAAGGTATCAATGGGATCATCACATTCATCAATATGGCACTCATCCTCCTTTGGGGGAGAGAATCTATCAAGGTATTCATTTATATAGCAATTATAATCCTTGTAATTATCAAAGCAATATTTAAGTATAGCATAAACCTCGCATTTATAAGGTGCTTCATCAATACTCTCAAGAAAAGAGGCAATTTCGAATGCACCCATCCAAGCAATAAATTCTTCAATTTGTTCCACATCATAGAGCTCATAATTTCCATTGACATAAGAAGATATGATAACATTATCATTATACTCACATTGAAAGGGAAGGTGTTTGTGCCTCCTACAGCAACAAGATGTATCAAAGCAATATGTAACATTATAAGTAGAGCACAAGTTTCTAGCAATGATATGTAATCTATCAATTTGTTCTCATAAGTGTTTCCCTTTTTGTGACAAGCGGTGTTCCTCATAATATTTTTGTTGTTCATCGGTGAACCCATATTGCCCATAAGATCTATTTTCAAAGAAATTAACCATGGATAGCAGGCATGATAAAGCAAGTAACAAACAACATAAATAAAAGGTATACTAATTTTTTTTTTGGTTTTTGATATATTATGCAAGCAACACAATTAAAAGCTACACTGTTTTTTTTTTGGATTTTGATATATAAGATGCAAACAAGAAATAAAATATGCAAACAAGAAATAAAATATGCAAAACAACAACAAAGTAAAAAAAGTTGAGAGTGAGAGACTCCCCTCGCAGAAGAGATTCTTTCTCCCCGGCAACGGCGCCAGAAATTAGCTTGATGCCCGCTCAACGACGCCAGAAATTAGCTTGATGTTGACGTGAAGTAGCGGTGTTGGGACACCCCAAGAGGAAGGTATGATGAGCACGGCGGCTAGTTTCCCTTAGTAATATAACCAAGGTTATCGGACTAGTAGGAGAAAGCGGGTCTCTCCGAAGGTGAAGCAAACCAACTGGTGGCAGGGCGCACTGCCGGCGTCGGCGCAACGTGGAGACCTGTACAAAAGCAACCAAATACTTTGTCCCCAACTTTCAGCGAATTTGTCAGGCTCACTAGTTTTGCTGAAAACAAAGGATTAAACAAATCGTGTGGAAAGAGTTGTTTGCAAGGAACAAATGGAGAATTGTTGTGGTGTTTGCTATTAAATCAAAATAGAGACCGGGATCCATATTTCACTAGTGGTGCCTCCCCTAGAATATTGGTGTTGGGTAAACAAATTACAGATGGGCAATTAACGAACAGAGATTTTCCGCTTAAAGTTGGGGTAGATTATATAATATACGATCATGTGGGCATTACAACAAAATACATAGACCGTAAATCCAACTGCATCTATGACTAATAATCCACCTTCGGGATTGCATCCGCGACACCCTCCGGTATTAAGTTGCGAACAACAGATAATTGCATTAAGCATTGCGTGTAATGTAAGTAATGAAACTACCGTTAGATAGAAAACTACTGTTTTCTCCCTAGTAGCAACAACACATCTACAACCGTAGAGAACGAGGTCACTTCCCATGATTAAATAGAGGCATGAACCCACTATCGAGCATAAATACTCCCTCTTTGAGTCGCTAGCATCTACTTGGCCAGAGCACACACTAGAAACGGAGAGCATGCAAGTAATCAAAATAACATAATGCATAATCTCAACCAAGCAATCTCACTATACATCGGATCCCATCAAACCAACAAGTAGCAATTACAATCGATGATCTTGATCATGTTAGGCAGCTCACAAGATCTAAACATGAAGCACTATGGGGAGAGGACAACCATCTAGCTACTGCTATGGACCCATGGTCTCTGTGGAGGACTACTCACGCATCACCTTGGATGAAGACATGGCGATTTAGAGGCCTCCGGCGGTGATTTCCCCCTCCAGCAGGGTGTCGGGACGGACTGCAGAACCCTCCCAAACTAGGGTTTAGGATGATGGCGGTGACGGAAATTTTCGTGGATGGAGGCTCGGGTATCTGGGGTTTTCCCAGTACGCGGAATAAATAGGCGAAAGGGCGGAGCAAACGGAGCTGCAGGTGGGCCATACCACCCCCAGGCGCGGCCAGAGGGGGGGGGGTCGCGCCTGGGCCTGGTATGCCCGGTGGCTGCTCCCCTTCGTACGTCCTTCGGCAACGTGTTCTCCTCGGACTTCTAAGGTACTAGGCTTTTGTTTCACGCAATTCTGAGAATATTTCCTTTGTAAAACTTCTGAAATACAAAAATAGCAGAAACCAGGAACTGGCGCTGCGGCACTTTGTTAATAGTTTAGTTCCCGAAAATGCTAAATATTGCATAAAAGTGCACATGAAACATGTAGAATTGTAGACAAAACAAGCATGGAGCATCAAAAATTATAGATACGTTTGCGACGTATCAATCATTTGTACAGTCGACATGGAGGTACCCCTTAGTGACACTTGGTAAAAACATATGTAATACAATAAAAATCCATGGAGATCCGAGCTAATTAGGACCAGGTGCGGGCACTATTAGTAATTATGCATTAGGCAAGCAATTTATTTGAAGTTTTATACATAACCCATATTAGACACAATTGATTCCATCCTTTAAAAAAATAAAAAGCTCTAGCGCATTGTTAATCTCTGCTTCCCGCTGCGAAGGGTTATTCTTTTACTTTTATGTTGAGTCTCCATCTTCTAAGTTACATGCACCACTTATGATAGCATAGTTGTCATTCTTAGTTCTATGTGCATGGTCCCAAGATTTTATTAATTGATTCATAATTATGATATTGCTTGTTCAAACTTTATGTTTCTAGTCATCCTTATAATCATTTAAAGGTGTCCAAGCATTTATGTTTTGCTTCCACTCATGGGACAAGCTGAGTACCACTTTATTATGTACCTATACTATGCTCTTGACAATCACTTTACCTTTAATGCACATTTTTACATTTTCTTATGGTTGATTGCTATTCATGTTTTATCATGGTTATTAAGTTTCATTGTTTGATTATATCTATCATGCTTATGTTAGGATCATATTGCTCCAGCCATATTTGCTTTTAAATCTAGAATGATCAAAGTAGTCTGACTACATGTCACGTCAAAAATTATTTGTTTGTTATCACTTACTTACTCGAGGACGAGCCGGAGCTAAGCTTGGGGATGTTGATACGTCCCAAATGTATCTACTCCCTCTGACCCATATTAGTGGGCACAACTTTGTCTAGATACACATGCATCTAGTCTAAATACTTAACTAGATACATATGAATCTAGACAAAGTAGTGCCCACTAATATGGATCGGAGGGAGTATAATTTTGATGCTCCATGCTTGTTTTGTTACGATTCCTACATGTTTTATGCGCACTTTTCTAAACTTTTTAGCATTTTACGGGACTAACCTATTGACGCATCGCCACAGTGCCATTTCCTGTTTTTTGCTGTTTTTGTGTTTCATAAAAGTTGTACATAAAAGTTTCTCGGAATTGGAGGAAACAAAAGCCCAGTACCTTAGAATTACGGGGAGAACATGGAGCCAGAAGGGGAGTTCCGGGGGAGCCACGAGGCGGCAATACCTGGCCCGGGCGCGGGCCTAGGCCTGGCCGCGCCTGGGCATGGTACTGGCCCCTCGTGCCCCCCCTCGCGTCGCCTCTTCGCCTATAAGTTGCTTTTCGACCTAAAATTTAAGGGAACTTCACTCTCCGGTCCACGAAAAGTCCCGTAGCCGCCGCCACCGACGAAACCAAATTCCAGCGGACGAGAAATCTATTCCGGCACCTGTCGGAGCGGGGAGTGCCCCCGGGAGCCATCGCCATCGACTTCACCACCATCTTCATCGCCGTTGCTGACTCCCATGATGAGGAGGGAGTAGTTCTCCCTCGGGGCTGAGGGATCTACCGTAGCTATGTGGTTTAATCTCTCTCTCTCTTATGATGTGATCATGAGCATTGTAATATAGATGTCATATGCTACTCAAGTATTTTAATTGTGAACTTTGGAGTTACTGTGGCCTCGGTGTAATCGTACAGTGTGTGCACCGTGTGTGACTCCCTTGTGAATTGTGGTGTGGTAGTTCCTTGTATTAGTACTTGGGATGAGACTTTAAGGAGTGCTTTTATAGCCCTGCATGATGCATATGTGTTCTTTATCCAACAAGAGAGTGTTTCAGAGTAGTATAATGAAGTGCTTATATTTATATTCAATTATGATTGCAATGTTGAGAGTGGACACTAGTGAAAGTAGGAGCCCTAGGCCTTTTTCCGAATACTAAAAGCACCATTTATTTACTGTGCTACTTGCATGTTTGCTTGCTGCCCGTTTTACTTCAGATTGTTATTACCGCTCATATTCATATGTTCAACCTATGTTTTAATATCCGTTCGCCGAACTAGTGCGCCTATACATCGACAAGTGTATCAGGTGTGTTGGGGACACAAGAGACTTTTTGCATCTTAATTGTAGGATTGTTTGAGAGGGATATCTTTGACCTCTGCCTCCCTGAGTTCGATAAACCTTGGGTGATTCACTTAAGGGAACCTTGTTGTTGTTCTACAAACCTCTGTTCTTGGAGGCCCAACACTGTCTACAGGAATAGGAGAGTGCGTAAACATCAACCGTGCCCTCTTTCGAGGGCCTAACTTAGTGTGGACTTCCCCGTTATGGAAAGCGCCAATGCCCCTAAAGATCAAGATCTTTGTGTGGCAGCTTCTTAGGGATCGGCTGCCCTCAGGGGTGGAGGTGTCCAAATGCTCTGGTCTTGGTGATGGTAGTTGTCCACTATGTGCGGTTCCATAATCGGGAATCCACATTTTTTTCGTTTGTCCCGCAGCTTGTTTCCTTTGGAGCTTCTGTAACATCTCAAATTTTCAAAATAAAGAAAAAATAATAATATTTTCTATTTTATCCAATTTTTGGGGTTAACAAAAACTTTGATTTCTAAAATGTTTATGCTTGTATGTGAGGATGAATAATTATTTAAAATGTTGAAAATTGTTTCTAAACTAAAAACCTACATTTTTTTGGAACAAAGAAAAGCAAATGTAAAAGCAAAAGAAAATAAAAACCTAATGCATGTGTTATGGGTCTCTCTTTCAATTCATTTTCTTTTATATGCATGAATAAATGATTGAGTATGCTATGTTTGTTTTGTTAGATTGTCTTGATAAGAAGACTAAACCTCAAAACAATAATCCTTGAATTAAAGAAAGGCAAAATAAGACAAAAGAAATTAAAACTACATGCATGCCTAGGATCATGCATGTGATAAAAATCACTTTTGCAATTTAATTCCCTTAATTTTTAGGAGTGAATATTTTTGCTCTTGCCATGTTACTTTGAGTGAATGGTTTGAAAACAATGCTAAAACCCTAAATACATGCATATGATGATGCATGTGATAAAAGTCACAATTGCCATTTTAATTAAATTAATTCCTATGAAGGAATGTTTGCCTTTGGCATGTTAGCTTTGTTAAGATGGTTTGAAATCAATAATCAACTCAACACATTACTCTCTGAACCAAAGAAGAGCAAAACAAATAAAAATAAAAATTAAATGCATAAGGGTGATCACACCACCTTTTCTCATTTCTACCATATGGATACATGCAAGTGAGATCTTGCCATGCTACCCTTATGAAAAGAGTGGGAAGGCACTCACAACCCTAAAACAAACCTTTTTAACGTAGAACATTTCAAAAATAAAAATAAGAATATGCATTTCTATGCATATGGTCAAAACTGGAGAAGTTATCCTGATGCTCACTTTGAGCCTCTGTGGTAAGTTATTCCTAAACCAAACATTGTTACTTTTTCACACAGCATCCAAGAGCACATAAAGGTAAATACTTTAGTGTTTACCAAGATTGCAGAAGCATCACCCATTTCTTATAATAAGCATTGCAAAATGCAATCTACTAATGATTTAAGATGACACTTGTGAAATTTGCAACTAAACCAAAACACATTTTCAAACCGGTGGTATTTATGGAAGCTTGAGAACATTACAAACACACCCAAATTTTATTTTGCCAAAATTCAATAAAAGTTTTCTTGCGGCCATTAACACAAACACCTTGTGTGCGAGAATATAATCAAAGTACAAATCACTATTTGCAAGGTACATATGATGCTCATTTGGTCATCTACGGTGTTCCTCTATCTCCCATGACCTCACTAGTATCCATCCATAATCCATAGTATCATTGCTTTGTACCAAAATCATCAAAGGAAAATGCATGGCACTCATTTGGACACCTCTATGTCAATCCTTGCCTTTAGCCTCTAAACTTGAGCCCAACCATGTCTACTAGCTTCCCTCTCTCCCCTGATCACCAGCTGTGGTTTTGCTTGTCAAAATAGATCACTGGTTTGCCCACACTCATCGAGTCCATGTCACTGCCCTTGTCCTCTCCATGCCGTTCGAAGGACACTGTCGTGAAAGTGGACGCGCCCCCCTCGTCACTTCCGTCCTCGCCCCGCCTCCGCCGCTCGCGCGAGTGACGCCCCCGTGTACCCTCTCCGTCCAGGACATGACCTCACCGTCCTTAGCTCACTGTAGCCGACAAGTCCATCGACGAAGCCCGCCGGCGTCAGCCACAGTACCGCAAGGACGCCGACGTCGCCCTCTCGTTCCAGGACGCTAGCCACTGCTCAAGCGTGCCCGTGACGATCGCCATAACCTACTGAACGGACTTTACCTCTCGCCCATGCCCCTCTCCCCAAGGAACCACCTCCACGACGTCAACCACCGGCCACCTCCGCCCTACTCGATGACCCTATATAAAGAGCCATCCCCCCTGCCCAATTACTCACACCACCGGCCTCACCTCTTCTCTCTAAACATCCTCGAAGCAAGCCTCCATCCTAATTCCAGCCGTAGCTCACCAATTGCACGCCGGACTACCGTCGGGAAGCTATGGACGGCGCAGTCAATTCCGGCCTTCTCCAATGACGCCGCGACCCTCCCTTGAGCCTCTCGACCTTCCTCGTCCTTTTGCTCGCTTCTCCAGACCTCCTCGCCGCCGGTAAGCCCCTCCCCCGACCCTCTCTGTACCGCCTAGGGTTCCAGCCCGTCAGGCTCTGTCTCTGGATGGAGACAACCAGGGACCGTTGGATAGCTATCTAATCCTACGGCCACAGTGACTTACCATTTCGGTATTTTAAACCAGCCACTTACATGTAGACCCCACCTGTCAGCAATCCACGTGCACTTGCCACTGTGAACCCTATCTGGGCCGGCCCGTGTAGTTTCCCGCGCAGCCCTTTTATTTCAAATAATGATTTCCTATTTTAATTACTATATGTGAATAACACCAACTTGCAAAATGGTTTTAAAAATATCTGATGAACCAAAATTAATGAAACAAATATTATAGGAAAGCTTATGCAAAGCTCTAGCCAATTAAATTAGTTTCAACCTTAGAATTTGTATAGAATACTTGCGAGTAAAAATAACAAGGCAGTAGCTTTCTTAACTTCAAATATTTTTTATCAAATCAACCATAAATGATTTTGAGGTGATTCCACCTCTCAAAATTTACATTTTTATGCTTGTAATTTAATATAAAATAAAATAGACTCTTACTTATAGTAGTCATCAAAGTTCTAAATAATGTATATATAGCTATTTTCTAGCTCATTTAAATCATTCTAAAAAATATATTAGATAAACTTTATGAAATAAAGCATCTCATTTAAATCCATTTCCCAAGTAATAAAATATGAGGTGATGACCTTTGGTCTAGGGACTTCATATTTTCTTATTTTGTGGATATTAAATCTTAGTCATTTTTTCAATTAGAGGAAATTACTTCACTAGAAATAAAATAAATGAAACCTTAATTAAATCTTATGAGAGGTAGCCTCTCATTCAAATTACTTTTTCAACTAATATAATGTGAGCGATGACTTTGGTCAAACATGAACTCACATTCTATTGTTGGGAATATTAAATCTTAGTAAATTTCAATGAGTAGAAATTACTTTTCCAACAAGTAAAATAAAGCCAACCATGGTATTAAATCCTTGTGATGATAATAGGTTATCTTGTGTGAACCATTATGGTTAGTTAGTCTACTTAAGAATTGTTTGGTGATTGTGTATCCCGTATTTATTTATAGACGCTAGTACCGAAGGCTACGAAGAAGAAGAGATCATCTATGGAGAAGAAGAGGAACACTTTGATCCCTATACCAACCAAGGCAAGCTAATACTGATTCATCTACTAATGGTACAAGCTAATGCCCATGAAAGTTTTTACCATTGCAAGTCACCCTTGCAACTTTATTTTATTGAACCTTGCCAATCCCAAGTTTTAATATTTTAATATTTTACTTTTATTTATCAAGCTTCCTTTTATTTACTAAGCTTGATTTTTATAGTCGACCTTTGTCTCTTTTTAGATTTATACAAGAACATCAATCTTACCCTAGATGACTAGAAACTAGTTAGCACCCCTCTTTACTAGATGCTAGTGCTAAAACTAAAACTTGACTACTCTAGATGGGAACATGTGACTTTGATGATATTTGAAACCGTAGAATGATGAGTCATTCTACTGATGGTTTTGATGGTGAATATGTCTGTGAAATAACAATGTGAGCTTTACAAAAGCGATGATTGTTCGGATGCGATACCATACCAATTTTACTAGTACCCCCACAATACCGATATGGGTAAGGCTTAACTGGAAATTTAGATACTTTAGTATGGGTTCCCTCTAAACAAGTGTCATAGGGGTTATGCCGAGGTTGCCTCCGTAGAATGTGAAATGACGTGAATATGAGGTGAATATCCGACCCAAGCCCTGTGCAGTGCCCAGGTTGGCCGTTTGCCCTCACTGGGAGGCCAAGCTCATGGGGAGAGGTGCCTATACTAGAGTTTGTAAATGAAAGGTTATGGTTGATGATTTGCATACTGAGTATGATAAATCGGGGCCGATTACCACGACGGATGGATGCAACGGTTGTGGCACAAGTGTACAACCTCTGCGAGTGTTAAACCTATTCAAAAAGCCGTGTCCGCGGTAATGGACGGTTGGGTGGCCATTCCGTTTACGTCATCAGATAATTCTAAAAATGACTTGTGACTTGAAATGTGACTTGTGACTTGAAATATGAATTTGACTTGTTTACAACATGAGTTGTGGGAATGACACTAAGGTTTCCCACATGAGCTAGTTAATTAAATTAAAGAGCTATCTTTTTATCAAAGGCTTATGAAATAAAAATGGCTTTATGCAAATAAACCTAGAGCTTAGAACCATGTTGTGTTTGGTAGTATTTTCATTAGTGTTGGTTTGCAAGTGCTTTATAAAGTACTCATGGCTTTGTCCCTGGCTATTCAACGGCCGGACTATGGAGAAGAATATCTGGAAGATGGACAGCAGGATGTCTATGACAACTAGGACTGATCCCAAGCTCAAACTATTGCCTGTAGAATAGATGGACCGCGACTACGTTACTTTCCGGTCCGTTGATTTGTGTTTTGATCAATAGATCAACCTTTGTATCAAGACTGGATTAGGAGATCCCGTTTTATAAGACGATTATGGTTTGTAATGAATAATGTGTTGTGACACCAATCTATTATGTCTCGCAAAAATGCTCTTCCTGGGATTGCGATGTATGGCGTAATAGGCATCTGGAATTAACAATACGGGTGTTGACAGCTTCGTCCATGAGGCCCGCCTGGGTGGCCCTAGACCTTGGACAGTTCCTGGAATTGCACGCAAATACCACCGGTGAGGGGAGGCGCCTCTTTTTGTTGGTGTTTGCGACGATGACCTATACCTTATGGACTATTCGCAATAAAATGGTTATCGAGCATGTCTTCCCGCGGCGGGCCTCTGACTCTGTATTTAAATTCCTGGCTTTTTTGCGGCGGTGGTACCAATTGTGTAGACAGCGGGACAAGACGCATGCTGGATCACCTGCTTGGAGCTCTTCTCGAGGCGTCCCGCCGTCTACCGACGCACCCCAACAGCCGTGGTTCCTGAGTGCTTCCTTGGGAAGTTGTATCTTTTTTCTTTTTTCGGTTGTGTATGTCTTGTGCTTGTTGCCCCAGCCGAACTGTCGTGACTTGCATTCATGCTTGAACTTTGTGTGTGGTCGTTTGCTTTATTTATAGGAAAAGTCTTCTGTACATCCGGCTGATGCGTCAGCCGGGCTCCTCTCTCGCGCTCCTCCTCTACTCCCTCACGCGACAGAGCGCCGCGCACTCCCGTCCCTAGCACTACCTCAGATGCTAGCATTGCCGGCACTTTTGGCGGGGGCACTTTGCAATTCTGCCTCTAATTCTACTTTTAGCGGCAGTTTCTTATTTGTGCCATTAATTTTTAATTAGCGGCAAATTAATGAAGTGCCTCTACTGTTTCGGCAATCAACGGCAGTACTGGAAAAGTGCCGCTAATATAATGCTAATTAGCGGCAGTTAGCAAAAGTGCCGGCACTATTTTTTAATCTACGTTTGCACAGAACCCCTCAGAATATTTAGATTATTCGTGTGTAGACCCCAGCCCCACCCCCTCTCTCCCATCCCACCTGCACGCACGCGACCTCACACCCGTGCTATGCCGCCGCCGCTGCCCATTGCTCTGACCGTCGCCAACCGCCTCCGCCCACGGCTCCGACCGTCGACGACCGCCTCCGCCACTGCAGATCGTCAGACCATCTCCACGCGGGTCTTCTCCCTAGATTCCCCGCCGCTGCGACGCTTCTCTCCTCCCGTGCGCGCCCCCCACGGCAAACCCTAGCCGTGCGGCTCAGGTTCGCCGGCGCGGTGCGTCCCCTTCCCAGCATCTTCGGCTGCTCCACGCCCGTGCTATGCCGCCGCCGCCACCCATGGCTTCGACCGTCGCCGACCGCCTTCGTCACTGCAGATCGCCGGACCATCTCCACGCGCCCCCACGGCGAACCCTAGCCATGTGGCTCGGGTTCTCCGGCGCGGTGCGTCCCCTTCCCCGCATCTTCGGCTGACGACTTCTAACGTCGTCAACAACCCCGCTACGTCCTCCGGTTCCATGGCTGCTCCAGCCCGACGCCTGCGACCACTCCAGGTTCTCCGTGTTCTCGCAGGATCTGGTCTGGCTTCTCCAGATCGACGGTGTGGTGGTGGTGCTGCTGCTCCACTACGCACCGCAGCACCAGTCGCCTCTCCGACGTCTACGATCAGGTAGCCCCTCGGTTCCCCTGCAATTCTTATTGAGCTGCTATACCACTAGTCATGAGTGGTTACTCTTTGTGATTCACTATTCAAGAGGAAAGAATTTTTAGGTAATTTAGGAATTTCGTTAGTCCTGCCATGCCCATATTTTCCTGATGCAATTGGTAGTGTAGTTTGAAGAAGTCTGGAGGAGTCTTTCCTATTAAGAAATCTGCAGGCGGTACCTAGATAATCTAGGTTGTTCTGTTGATTTCAGTTCCTTGCCGTCCATGTTGACAGCAATTCTTATCATGGTCACGCTAGATTTAATTTTCTCAGATTCTTAAAATTCTATTATGGATTTAGGGTATTGCTCGTCCCTATTCTAGAGGCAGTGATGTTAATTACCCGGCATGTAGCAGCCTAGAAGTATCAAAACACAACAATTAGCTGCAGTAAATTCACACACTTCTATGCTATCACCGATTGATTGCGACTGACTGTGATTTGTCTCGTAAAATTATACAATGTATTTCTGTTTCGCATTTGTATGCATGCATAATCAAATTTGGTTGTGGTATTTTACTTTCTAGAAGAAGGGTTCTCTCGAGACAAGTCACAACATGCAGCATATGAGTAGTGGTTGTGTGGTTTAGTGAAAACATTAGGACAACAGGGTGTTGAATAATCATTTATTTTCATGCATCATATAAACTATTGTTTCACTTGCTGCCTTGACTGATTGTGCAAGTATCTGTTCATAGATAATAATCATGTCAATGACACAAGTAATCAGCAGTTGGTCGTTAGGTTGTATGCTAGTCGCCACTGACTGATCGAACTAACTCTTGTACCATCTCTTTGATCTATATGGAGTATATCATAATTGTTGTCACATGAATTATTGAGTTATGTTGTGTTAGTTTGCTTTGAGAGGTCAGGCTAACGAGTAGGTGGATCAGTACTCTATCAATGTTACTATTACTAACAGATAATTTCACCTCATGTTTTATGATTTACAATGCGTCAATTATGATGTTTCTTTTCTTTCTCTATCTTGACTACAGAATTTTGAAGATCAACTAGCTCACTAGACACATCCCTTGTACATTGTCCTGAATTCCAAATTTCGAAACCTTGTGAGTACGTTAGTACATTTCATTCTCCATGTCACTTGTCATTTTGTGATTCTTCGACAAACTTGGTGGTCTGTGTAACTGTGTTCCTTTTTTTCACCTATTCTCGTGTCTTGCAGTATATGTATATTACAAGAATTTTTAAATTATTGTAGCATTTTTCAGAGAATCTAGCTGGCTCTGAGATTTTGTATGTTGCTACAGAAGATTTTATAAGGTTTTACTAATATATTGGTGCTCATTTGTCAAGTTTTTCTTGTTAGAACTTTATTTATGGAATACAGGGACATTCCGTATAACTAATATCTAGAGAAATAACTTACAACATTGGTCTCCTTCAAGTAGTCACACTGGATATACCTTATAAAATCCTCTGTATTCTAGCTTATCTGTATTTTGAAAATACAGATGTTCTATTGACGTTCAGACTTATTGTGGAAGTATCTGTTCATAGATAATAATCATGTCAATGACACAAGTAAAAACCACTATTGGCCTAATGGTACAAGAAAATCATTAAAGAGTTGAATAGTTAGAATTTCTTAAACTGTCTATTTTTTATAAATGTGTTGAGACTTTCTGCCTGATGGTGTTCAACTTGCAATGCTATTCGGTGCATGTCTAGCTTACTTTCAAAATCCAACAACTTACTTTCAGATAGTCATATTCTTGTGAACTGGACACTTTTTTTCAACACTTCACTGTTGTACGATTATAATTTTAGTTGGTACCGTAATTATCTGTCTTAATCCCAACAACTTTCTTTTATTGTACATTTCTACTACTACTAGACATGGTGGCTTTGTTTTTGATATCTAGTGTGGTATCCATATAGTTGAGCTAAGCACTGTCATCGAATATTCAGTTTTGAGCTTCATAGGTTGAGTCGGTACTACTCTGATTGCTAAGAGGGCGTATAGGTCAGTACAATGTTTTCTTATTTGAATTCAGTATGATGTTTTCTTATTAGAGGCCAGAACAATGTTGATTGACAGATAGTGACAAGAAAGCAGTCGCAAATTTTTCCAAGTGTTCCAAGTGAATCTTTTGGAACATAAGGTCGTTGGTTTACATATGTAGAAATTACTAATATGGCACTTCATGTTCCCTTCACATGCTTGGTGCGTCATCTGTTTTTGAGGCCTCTATCCTAGCTTACTAATCTGGGTATTTTCGTGATGGTGCTTAACTACTCATGTATTGGTTTCCAAGTAATTTTCATGATGGTGCTTAAATACTCATGCACCGATGCACATGCCTATTGTCTGTACTGTACACTATCTTGATCATTCCATCTACACTAACTTGATCATCCTATTCTATGAACTTTCTCTGAATTTATATACATATTCCTTATGGATACTGAGATTCAGAGACGATTTAACACATGACATATTCACATGATATCATCGCCAGGGACCGCATCATACGAGACGACACAGGAAACCCTAACCCCTCCGGCGTCCTGCTCCTCTTCCTCCGACCGTCTCCATGGACGCGAAGGACATCCTCGGGCTCCAGAAGAACTCCTTCCCATCGCCCAGGACAAGAAGCCGCGGGCGCCCAAGGAGCCGCGGCGCAAGCCCGATGGCGTCTCGCGCGAGGTATCGCCATCCTGTCTGCTTCCTGCTCTCTGCTGCTCGTTTTGGCTGCTCTCCCAGCGCTAATGGATTTTGCGCGTGCCTAGGTGTACGCACTCACCGGAGGGGTGGGAATGGTGCTGCTCATGCCGACCATCGAGGCCTCGCACCTGAAGTGTCGGCCTGCTGTGGAGAAGGTGAAGGTGAGAACTCTCCGGGTTCCAGTTACCAGACCGAAAACTGGGTTACTTCTGTAGCATTTGAACTGAGGACTGAGCTGAGTATTTAGCCATTCATACATTTAGTGAAGCATTTCGATCTAAAACTGGATATCTTCTCTCCTGGTTACTCTTATGAAACGCAGTTAGAGTCATGCTTCTAGTATTGGTCAAAATGTGTGCAGTTGGTGCTATTACATAGTTGTTACAACTGTCTATTACCAAGTAGCGTGATAATTCAACTTGTTGCAGAACATTGACTGTCTTAGTTTCAAGTGATACAAGTTATTTATATCATGAATTCCAAGCATGAAGTGTCCAATTTTTCACATTTACCTGTGGAACACTGCTGTACCCAATGGACTGTTGTAGGTGGTCTGACTTGATAATATCAATTACTGTTGCACGAGAGTAGTAATGAATGTGATGTGTATTCCCATGTTAGGCTATTGGCTATTGAGCCAATCATCTGGTAGAAATTGTACAAATATTAGCACTTACCTGAGTAGAAGCACATGTTCCTTTTGTGGCATGATGCGTGACAATTTAAAATTATCCTGCTTATTAGAAAGTGAGAAGGCATAAGATCACTTCTGGGTCAGGTCATAATCTATGTTTGTAGGTTAAAAACTATGTAAAACAAATAGTAGATATCGTTTATATTATGCCATTCTTTGCTAATATAATATTATTTCATTACAATATATTTATATAGCCAGAATACACTACGATGTTATCTGGCTTAATCTTATATTTATTCTTTCTCTAAAATTTATTATAGTAGCTCAGAAAACATGGATGTGGCATACTTTTTGATGATGTAGATTTTGTTGCTGGTCTTGTATTACGATGTTATCTAGCTTAATCTTATATTTATCCTTTTTCTCTTCATCCAGCTAATGGCTCTTCTGCTCTTGAGGCACACACTAACCATCACTAGTAGCGATGATGAAGATGATGCTTCTGCTATTTTCTCGGTATATATTAAATTTTTAATGGACTACTTACTATTGCATGTTGGTGTTATCATTTAGACTAGTTCTAATATTTTTGGCTAGCATTTGGTTCACATCTGATGTCGTGTGTTTAGTCCTTCGTTGTACATTTGTCTAATTGTTGATCTTTGACAGTTATTCCTTTTGAGGGCGGCTGGATTTCTTCTACCATGCTACATCATGGCCTGGGCTGTTAGTATCATGCAGCGTCAAAGACAAAGACAGGTTGGTGGCTGATGCAAATGACTGCTGCTGGAACATGTTCAGATTTGCCTTTATTTGTGCTGCTGGAACATGTTGCTTGCAGAACATGTTGGTACTTGCCATTGCAGTGTATTATTTGTTGCAGAACATGTTGTAATATGCTGGAACATATTGCTTGCATAATTGTCATTAGTTGGAAACTATTTGCTGCAGAAATGTGCCTCTAGGTCCATTTGGAAGCACTAGATTCTGCCTTGAATTCTATTTGTTATAAAAATGCCTTGGTTACAAATTCCTGGCAATTTTTGAAGTGCCTGAAAAGGAAATAGTGGCAGATTCAAAAATAGCCTGTATTTGTATTTACTGGCACTTTAAATATGTGCCAACAAAATTCTATGGCGGCACATCAGAAAATGCCAGAAAAAGATTTAGCGGCACTTTTTTAGATGCCAGTAATAGGAATGTCGGTACTTCTGTAGATGCCAGAATAAGATTTGGCGGCACTTTTTTAGATGCCAGTAATAGAAATGCTGGCACTTTTATAGATGCCAGGAATATTTTCAGCGGCATTTTTGGAAAAGTGCCGGCAAAGATTTTCTACGACATTAGTAAATGCAGCACTTTTTTTTATGCCTTGAAAAATCTTTGCCGGCACTTTTAATGCCTTTGCCGGCACTTTTTAATGCCTGCAGTCCAGGTACGTGGTGTAGTGTAGCCGGCGCGCCCTTCGCCGCTGGTCGCGCCGCTGCGACCTCCGGCATCCACCTCTGCTTGTCCCCGCGTGTAACCGTTTCCTTGTCTGCCGGCCGTCGCGAGCTCCCGCCGGCTGCCCCGAGATCCCACCGGCTACCACGTGATCTTGTGCACTCAAATGGTCCGCCTTCCTAGCCATCGCAAGCAGGCTGCCGCATGCCACAGGAAGGTTCTTCACCCGGCATCGGCGAGCTCACCATGGAGGCCAACCCGGACAAACGGGACGCCCCGCAACTGAATGGGTGGGGATTCACCCGATCTAGCTCAAAAGGAGCTCCAGTGTGGTGGATTAGTCGCCGGCGAGGTCAAATCCGGCCATGGAATTACCTCCATGGTTGTTGAGAAGCTCAAATTTTTGGGGAATTTTTGTTGATGTTACGCACTGGTGTCTAATTTTGATAGATGGGTTTATTTTTTTGATACATAAGTAAGGGTAAATTGATACATTGATTTTTTTCGTATATGACGGAGAGATACACTACAAGAAATCTGCCATAATATGACTTTTTTTTTATGACTGGAAATCAAAATGTCATAGCTTTATGACGTTCCTAGCTTTGACTGTCGTTGGCCACTCGGGAGGGGCAAAACCCTAGAAAATCGTGACGTTATTGGGAAAAAACGTCATTGGCAATTTAGGTCAAAACGTCATTAGCCGTTGGAGGAGGGCAAAAACCTAAAAAAATAATGAAGTTCTGGTGAAAAACGTCGTTACCTATTTAAACCAAAACGTCATTAGAATGCCAAAAAAAATTAGCCAATCAGAAGACAGGAAACAACCTACCAAGGATCAGCTCCAAACTTGAATCTCAACCGTCCGAAGCATCCAACGCACCAAACCACGCGCGGGATTTTCCCATTGGCGCCTAAAATTTTTGGATCACGCGCTCGACCGACCAGACCACCAAACCACGCGCGCGACCGACAAAACCAACCCAGACCGCCCCGCAGGCCAGAAACCCTAGCCATTTTCCTTCCGCCGCCCCCTCCTCTCCGGCCTAGATCCCGGCCAACTCCGGCGACCCAGGCTCTCCCTTGGCTTTCCCAAGAAATCAAGCCGCCAGCGGCCGCGTCCGACGTGCTGCGCGACCACCCGGGCTTCCAGCTCCTCGAGGCCGACGAGGTCAAGCTCCTGGGCGCGCGCGCCCGCCCTCTATCCGCCGACGCGCCGCTCCGCCGCGGCCACCTCTACTTCCTCGTCGCGCTCCCACGCCGCCCGGCCTCGCGCGCGGGGCCGCCGCGCCGCGCCTGGTCCGGCAACCTCCAGGTCGGCGCGCGCGAGCGGTTCGAGTCGCTCAAGCTCTCGCGCCGCTCCACCTCCGACCTCTCCTCCTTCCAGGGCCACGCCGCCGCCTCCTCGCCCACCTCCCCGCTCAACGCCATCTCTGAACAATTACTGTACTGTATGGGGAGGCCGCCGTGCTGCGAGCAGGCCGGGGTGAAGAAGGGGCCCTGGACGCCAGAGGAGGACCTCGTGCTCGTCTCCTACATCCAGGACCACGGCCCGGGCAACTGGCGCGCCGTGCCCACCACCACCGGTGCGTTCTTGACTTCCTCGGTCCCCGTCTCGTTTCGCGTTTCCTTCTCTGATTCGGATCGATCGGCCCCTTCTCGCGATCCTGCAGGTCTCATGCGTTGCAGCAAGAGCTGCCGCCTCCTCGGCAACAGGTAACACATCTCACTCGCTTGGCTGGTTCTTCTGCCTAGAATTTAGTTCACGTGTTCTTGCTCGTGCCAGCGAACGATTCAGCCCACCCCTCTAGATTTGTTTCATGAACTTGGTAATACATACATTGCACATTGCGTGAAACAATTGCGACACATCCATCTCTGAACAAGATCTACATCTAGATTGCGGATGATACGATTCTCTCGTTTTTTCACATTGAAATCATGCTTACATGTCATAACAGTATCTTCCTAATTGATGCCCTGCTAGATGTTTGCAAGATCGAAGGTAACATGGAGTTGCTCTTACAGTACAATAATACAGCTTGCTTTTTTGGTAGTGCTTCATTGGGAAAGGTGTGACAGATTATGTGTTTCATTCTCTTATCTGTCAGTTTTCCCCGCTGACTTGAATTGAGTATTGATTGGATTCGTTAGTTCTTCCTACTATCCTAATTGATTTATATGCATAAATTGTTATTTGAGCAGGAGATTAGCTGATGTGTCTAGGTGTGCCATTCTGTCATATATATATAAACTAATACTTGCATCTTTATCATCTTGGATCGTGATTCCTATTTTGTGCATTAAGGAAACAATACGTATGAAAATATGCACTTTTATTTACTTTAAATATATTGACGAAGTGCTTCAGTTTTAGCTACAATTTTAGTTCCCTTTTGTACTTTAGTTAGGTCCTTATGTCTACAAGGAGAGCAGTTATTACTTAAAGTTCTGAATTGGTGTGCATATAGTACAGTGATATGTACCTCTAACTGGTTCTTCCATTTCATTTCTGTCCTCCCTTTAGATTGAGTAAATCGATGAAAACCTGCTTCTTTTTTTGCTTTATCTCTTCCTTTACTGTATGACATGAGAAGACAAAAAATCAACCAGCTGATGCCATTTAAACGATGTTTGTGGTTTGTAAAATAATATAATTAATGCATCAGATATAGAATTGGTCCCGGATTAACTCCAAATAGTCTGTTCTCCAACTTTGTTACTTAGGTTTTCCCCCATGATCAGTGGGTCGCTGCTGATTTGATCCTGGTGAAGTGTGTTGGGCTAGGAGGGGGGCGGTGACATTGATGCTTACTTGAGGACAAAGATCGCTTGAGAACGGATAGAAGAGCTGATGCATGCAAGATAATAGTAGCTTGCCAAGGTGAGCCCAATCTTCTTGGTTCTGTTACTAGCCGTTGCAAGATTATTAGCATTGGTATGACCAATACACATGAGGTGAGCTATCTGCCATCTTTTTAGTATTTTCATTTGGGTTTGAATAAGTATGCAGATTCCAGAAAAACTGTCTGTGTCTACATGTAGTTTGAGAGAATTCCAGCAGTTATATATGGTGCATTATAACTTCCTATTCATTAGCACGAGAACATTTACATTTTTTCTTTCTGAGAACCACCAAAATTGTACTTTCACTTCAACATTAGCAGGGTGACAGACTTCCATTTCTTTTATACATACATGTAACTTATTTCATCATTACCACTAACTGACAAATAAAAAAACTTAGACAGTGGAGATTGTTACTTCCATATATGTAAGAAGAGTTTTGTTCTTCCAAGTTCTTCTGTTACCGGTGCAACTTAGTCTAGGCAAAATATGAGGGAGACGATATTGGTCTTGGATGCATGCAAAACCAACAAGTACTCTTTGCTAGCAAGCTCGATTGTTTCCTATATAGAATGACTCATAAGATTATTTGTTTACATTTTAGGCAAATACAATGTAAGACTTCACACCAGACAATTCCATTGATAATTTCAGAGGACGGTTGAAGGAAGGTTCAGTTTACATGTTTGAGATGTTCAACGTGTGATTCATATTTTCCGTCTCATGTACATGAGTTTGCTTCTTCGCTGGCGTGGTATTATGTTCTTTCGGATTTACCATCTGGTCTGCATTGAGATGGGCATGAATGCGTGATGTTTGGGTCACTGTCTCTTGGAGTTTTCTCTATCTTTTTTTTATACAATTTCCAGTTGTCAACAGACGTTACCTGTGTGTTATAGTAGTCTTTTAACTTTTAAACTTGTTGCATGATCTGGATGCTAGTTATTAAGTAGTCCCTGAATTATTTACTTTTGTTAAATGATTTCAATGCTTGTTTCTAAAGAACATGATCTGCATCTAGTGTTTCATTTCGTTACTGTTACACATGTCCTACTCTAAATAGACTAGGCCTTCCGTTTTAAGTTGACTTAATTGCACAGTTCTGCCAGTCTACTACTATACAATCCAGTTTCAGTTCTTTCTGCTATTTAATTCCTTCTATTGTATTATATGCCATCTATAATAAGCAGCAACTTGTTTTACATTTCTTCTCTTTATTTACATAAGCTTGTGCTTTCATTTCTATACATGCCTTCTGTAATAAGCGTTACGAGACCTTCTTTTGAATATGACATGATGTGAAGTTAATTGAAAATTAACTTCTCATCATGTCATATTCAAACGATGCAATAGTATATATATATTAACTCTCCGATTGTTGTGTCTTGCTCGTGCGTAAGAGTTTGCTTGTGTACGTTCGTTGATGCTTATTTTACTTGGGTTGACTCGAAGCGTTGTTTACGGGTGGTGTAGGATGAGTTGCTCGCGGAACAACTCTGGAGGTGGAGAGCCTGAAGATAACTCGTGCAACATCATTGTCTGGCAAGATGCATGCTGGAGAACCTGAAGACAACTCTAATGAATCTGTAGTACAAATATGAATCTGTTGTCAGTGTCTTTCTTGTATATATATCTGATTTGTGGAAATATTGTAATATATTCGATTCATTGCTCTTATATGGAAGATTTCATCATGTGTTGATGTTTATATATTGTCTAATCTTGTTAATATAAAGCTGACCAACCCAAAAATAAATGGATCATAAAAGGCTAAGGCCCAAATAGAGAAAGGTCTGTAAAAATGGTGAGGCCCAAAATAGAAAAAGGGTGCAAAAAGGCTAAGGCCCAAAACAGAAATGGACCAAAACAAAGGCCAATGCTTACGGTAAAAGGCTGGAATTATTGGGCTCGGCCCATGTAGAATACGAGAATTGGACCGGGCTGATTTCGAATTAAGACGTTTTGGTTTCGTCATAATTTTGCCACGTCGGATTGCCACGCTGGACTCGGGGAAGGTGCCCATGACGTTTTGGGAACGTCATGCCGTCGATGACATTTTAAAACGTCACAAAGCTCTACGACGTTTTCAAGTGGAACGTCTTAGCGATCACTGCTGACTCCCAGCTTTCGACGTTTTGAAAAGTGTCACCGTAACGTCACAAGTAGCCATTACTGACGTTTCAGTGACACCATATTTTTGTCAACTTATGGCAGATTTCTTGTAGTGATATTCTACCAATGTTACACATGTCGATCTCCATGTTGCCGCCGACCCTCGTAACTCCTCCTCCTTGGCTGTCGGCCGCCGCTGCTTGATGTCCGCCGCCGCGCGCTCCGGCCATGAATGAGCTCGCCATGGACGAATCTAGGCTGCTTGGAAAGATGGGCTTGGTGGGGGGTGGTTCTGGTGACTCCCCATTAGCCTCCAAATGACCTCAAGTGAGACAGATCGGTGGTCGGCGAGCTCAATTAAGCCATGGGGCTGCCACAATGGTGCTTTGACGAAGGGCTAATTTTGAGGATTTTTCAATGTTACACGAGGTGTTGAAATTTCATCCATGCATTTATATTTTTGTTACATGAGTACGTGCAAAATGATACATTAAGTTTTCGTATATGATACAGAGGGATTACACCAACGTTACACACGTGTTCCTATAATGTTGGATAGGTTAGACAAAAATGTTGGACATACCGCAGCAAAATGTTGGATACATTACAGAGAAATGATACAAAATGATGTAACATTTCATTGAAATGTTACATAGGTAGAAAAAAATGTTACCTTAGAAATTTTTGTACCATTGACAAAAAAAAATTATGCCATTTTTTCGCGACTGGTACATTTTTTTTGTTACATACATTGATTTTTTTTCTACCACGTGAACCGTTTTTGTACCACGATCGGACGCGCGAGATTCGACGACTTAACTTGATCGGACGGCTGGGAAGGCGGCTGATATTTTGCAAATATCAGCCGGCTGGCTCCTAGCACTCGCCTTATTTATAAAGCGGGGCGAAAGCCTGTTTCGTGTATGTCGACTAGCCAATAGTCATACTCATGCTGTGTATCTTCTATGTTACAAATATAACCATACATAACATGTTCGCTCTAGAAACCCAATAGTATGTTTCATAGGAGTTATCAAAGATAGAGTTGCGTGGGGTAGATTTTGTAAATTGTGATCTGATTTAGAACTAAAATAGTATTTTTCGCACTTCAGTATTTCAGTTGTAGATAACTTGTGTTTCTTATTCTTCTTGAGAGGTTACAAACATGAGTAACACTTGACTCCTTGTGATCAATAAATGCGCATACGTTTGGTGTAAGAAGAATCATAATAAGCAGACCTAAAAGCTCATGTAAACTCTTTCGTCTCGGTATCCACGGGATATTTTATGATTTGCCACATATTACTTAGGATCTTTATAATTTGTCATACATTACTTAGTCTTTTATAATTTGCCACATATTAGGCTGATTCCTTTATAATTTGCCTTATACCCTCTTTTACATGTCTATTCCTTTTTTAACTCCTAAATACCTGGTGAAATACAGTACATTAGACATGGCTGGACCGAACCTGTTTGATTGATCCCCAAATTGATCGTTCTGTGCAGCAAACACGAATCAGAGAGTTGCAGGGCGGGAGCGCCGCCGCCCGCTGGCCACCACGGACGACGGAGAAGTGCAGAGCTGAATCCAGCCCGCGAAGAGGCACGCCTTCGTAAAGGACTGTCCCAGTCGCCCACGAGCGCCAAAAGCATGGCATCCACCGAGCATGGGAGAGGCGCAAAGGGACGCGGGAGGAACAATAAGACGCATCAGTCTACGAGCAGCAATTGCCAGAAGAGCCAGAAGCGGTGCCACCCACATCGGGTACCAGCATGCAAGGGACGAAAGGTAGGACGCGACAGCGGCATCACACATGCATTCCGACGAGCACCCATCCCGCAAGGGATCCGCCGCGGTCACAAGAACTCGGGAGAAGGCTGCAGCGGAGAAATTCGGCGAGCAACAATGGGAACCTGCCTGGTCGAAGGAGCAGAGTGGCTGGGCAACGGGAGGCCATGGGTGCGGCGCCCCGCCAGAAGGAGGGGTCGCGGTGGATGCCGACCACGGCAGCTACGGCTGTGCCATGCAGGGCGCGGGGAGTGCAGCACCGCGAGAGCTCAGTTTCTGGTTCATCCGCAAGCTAGTTCATGATTTGTTCCCTTCCAAGCTTAGCCAATGTACCCTGAAGAAAAAAGTAAGGCTTAGGCAATGTACTGTATTTCAGAAGTATTTTAGTGTTAAAACAAATAAATAGATATGTAGAAGAAGAAATAGGGCAAATTATAAAGGAATCGGTCTAATGTGTGGCAATTTATAAAGGTCTAAATCAATGTATGTAACAAAAAAAAATGTACCAGTCGTGAAAAAATGGCATAATTTTTTTTTTGTCAATGGTACAAAAATTTCTATACCTAATTATAAAGCAAAAAGGGGTTCCCCTTGGTTTTTCGAAACTACCTTTTCATTATTGGATCAAATTACCCACCACTGCCACCCGTAAGTCATACCCTTTTGTTTGAAATATTACAGCATTGCCACCGTATAGGTGAAAAAGAGAGGACCATTAATAGGCCGTCGTTCCCCGCAAGCGCGATGAACTCTCCCCGCTCGGCGTGCTGTCCCGTTCGACAACCACTCCGCCTCCCCGCGCGTATGCCGACGGACGCCCTCCTCACCTCCCGATTTCCCTACCTCACCAACTCACCCGCCAGTCCAAATCAGGAGCTTCCCAATTCAGATCCGTGTCGGCTTCGATTTCGTGGGAGAGTAGGAGGGGGCGCAGCAGGGCGGGGATGGAGACGAGGGCACCAGTCGTCTTGGTCCTCATCGAGGCTGCTATTTCGAGCTTGACCTCGTCCACTGCACGAATTGAAGCAGCACAAACAGTCAAAAAAGACCAGCGGAACCGGCAGGCAGACATCGTCGGGCCAGCGTAGCGACCTGCAGGGAGGCTGCTGCGTCTTGGAGGACGGTGGAGCGGCAGTAGACCACAGGCGGCCAATAGCGATGGTGTTTCTCGTCGTAGGGTCTCGCTTGCGTTTGGACTCCGAAGCAGGCACCTGCCCCCATGCGCTTGACTAGAGGAGCGAGCGTGGTTGGGAGGCGCAGGAGTAAGGGGAATCGGGACGGCGCAGGGCTGCAGGGTATCGTGGCGGCGCTATGGGCAACAGCGGTGGGCGGGGTGGCCGGACAAGAAGGTGGGCCGGCGGCGGCTATCATGGTGACGTTGGGAGAAGAGGCCTGGGCAGCGGGGGGCGCGGTCGAACGGATACTGGGCCTGAGCAGCTCCTGAACGGTCGTGGGGAGATGCCGGTGGGGAAGGATATTTTCAGGATTAGGACTCGGTTACTGCATCACGCGTGATCACTCTGTTTTCACTAAACAGAAAAACACACGTCGTTGGATACATGTCGGCTGAGAAAGTGTTGGGCAGGTGTAGCTCAATCGGCAACGAGGTTCTTCCCAAGTGAAAAAAATGGTTCGCTATAAGGCTCCGAACTATCCGCAGGCCATTTGGCTGCGTTGGTGGGATTGGTTTGATTCCCACGAGCCACAAAGTGTGCTTCCTAATTAAAATCAGGGAAACAAAACAACTGGCATCACGGTGGACATTTTGTGTACAAAATAATCACACCTCGCTCAGTTAAATTGAGTTCAACGGGTTTATATACGAACCAACAAACCGCAACATCATTGTCTGGTCCAAGGCGTGCAATTGTGAGGAAGGAAATTAACTCCCCAAGGTCTGTGGACCGAGGCAGAGACGAGAGCACGCAGAGAGAAGCAGCACGGATGAGGAGCGACATGAGGGAGTGGTGACACGAGGGAACGCCGGCCGAGGACGCAAGCAAAAGAAGGAGCAGTTGAGGACGGATAGTCCAATACTTTTAAAAGAGAACCAAAGCAACAAAGCAAAAAATATGCTTGGAAAAAAGAGCTTATAAAACCCTAGAATCAAATAGCAATATGTCACAGTGATCACATAAACCACAAAATATAATTAAGATATTATCTTGAGAGTTTATAGTGATATAATGCACTCACATTTTATCATTGCACATAGCGGCATCCGGGTCGCAATCATGCTAATAAAAATATATTTCATTTGTATTCGTAATGTTATTTTTCTATCCCGTTGCAACGCACGGGCAATTCTGCTAGTAGAAATCCTAAGTAATAACTAGCAAATTATAAAATCTCCCGGTATCCACATAGATAACAAGGAAAACTAGAGAAGGAGCAGCAACTTAACGCCGCGGGGAAGCAATATCACGTGAAGAGAAGTCCAAAATCATTCAGATTCAGGCACTTACGTGCCATGTACAGTAGTAATAAATCTATACCTAATAATAAAGTAAAAAAAAGTTTCCTGCTTTTGTACAACGCTTTAAGCTTTCGTCCATCCGAAGTACGTTTTCATATATCAAAGTTGACTATAATTACCCACCACGCCACCCATAAGTCAAAACGTTTAGAGACTCAAAGTTGTGAAAAAAACAGTTTGAGTTCCCCAGTTTCATCCAACGCTTTAAGCTTTCGTCCATACGAAGTACGCTTTCATATCCCAAAGTTGACTATAATTACCCACCACGCCACCCATAAGTAAAAAAAAAAAAGTTTGGAGACCCAAAGTTGTGAAAAAGGGTCTGTTAAAACCTTTCATACACTCGATGCTTTGTTTCTCCCGTCCCGCAATTAAACCAAAATTTGGTCCGATCTTTCCTAGAAAAAAATGGAATTTGGACCGATCTCAAATTCAGGAACTGCCACCACCGTATGTAAGCCGCCCCGGCCGACTCACGCACCCATGACCCTCCCAATTTTGACAACAAAATCACTGCATAATGCGACCAAAGTCCTCCCACAAAATCCAACTGATGCACCCTCCAAGTACCAGATTCTCCTTAGTTGGATCTTAACGAAGCACCGACCTATCCGGAGAGTGCATGCCTTCCTCAATGATATACTATATAGACGTGAGATCAACTGACATGTGAGATTGAATCGAGGTGTGTACGTGTTCATGGAGGGCTGCATGAGAACCAAGAGAGGCAGGAGGCTTATAGTGAACTACATAATAAGGTGACACCAAACTTCAGAAAAGAAACGCTGCACATACAACGACACCATTGCTTTAGAAAAAGAGCAGCAGAGTCAGGGGAGGGCCTAAGCTTGCTGCAGCTCCATGGGTGCGGGCGCAGTCCATAGAACAAGCAGGCGGCGAGGGACATGAGGAAGATTTCACGGTTGATAGTTGCATGTTCGTGGTGATTTGGTTGATAAGAGTAGCAGCCTAACTGTAGCAGGGAATGGTTAGATTCATCATACGTGTGGCAATGATCTACCGATGAACTAGATTCTTCCTTGCTTAATGGATTTTTATCAAGAGATGTGAACAGAGCTGGACCAGGTTTGATTTTCTTCCATCATTGTAACTTGGTTTTGTATTCTGTCATATTTTCGATTCAATCTAGGAATATATTTTCTTCCGCCTGGATTAAAATCGCTATTTTTTTATCTTTCCATGGTATGTTGTAGTATATTGATAACAAAAGCTACCGATGTTTGGTAAATAGTAGTTTTATGCTTTTTTTAATCTTAGCACATGTCGTTCTTAAACTTTAAATAATTATAGAAAAATCAATAGATGCTCATTAACTCGCTGAAATAATAAGAAATTTATTTTCTATTATGTAAATATTGAGAGGTCCTTTCATTATGGATTCTCCGAAGATGAATATGAGTGTATTTCAATCTCCATCTCCACTACTTTAAAAGCCCCAGAGGGGCTGATCCAAACGATCGGGGCCGTATAATCAAGATATCCAATGGCTGACAGCTTTCCCATGATTCACGGGCGGACAACACCCACCCACGCACCTCACGCGCTAATTAAAAAACATCGCTAAGTCAAAAAAAAACATCGCTAATCAATCGACGGAACCGTCAATCCCCAAAACATCCCCATCGACACCGCGGCACAACCATCGCCCCGGCCGCCAGCCGCAAGACGCCGCACCCATCGACGCGCAGCCATCGCCCCGGCCGCCAGCCGCAAGCCATCGCAGCCCTACAAGCCACGCCCGCCGACGCGCATCCATCGCCCTGGCCGCGATCCGCAAACCGTCACAGCCCTCCAAGCCGCGCCCGCCGACACGCAGCCATCACCCCGGCCGATGCCTGCAACCGCACACCGCCGTCCCACAAGAGCGAATGCGCACCTGCCGGGACACGAGAACACACCTACCGCCCACACGAGAGGATGTCCGCTGCCAGCACGCGAGGACGCCTGATACGTCCCAAACGTATCTATAATTTCTTATGTTCCATGCTACTTTTATGATGATACTCACATGTTTTATATACATTATATGTCATTTTTATGCATTTTCCGGCACTAACCTATTAACAAGATGCCGATGCGCCAGTTCCTGTTTTCTGCTGTTTTTGGTTTCAGAAATCCTAGTAAAGAAATATTCTCGGAATTCGACGAAGTTTATTCCCAGGACCTTATTTTTCCGTGGAGCATCCAGAACACCTGGGCCAAGACGAAGTGGAGCCACGAGGCGGGGACACCATAGGCCGGCGCGGCCCAGGTGGGGCCCGCGCCGCCCTACGGTGCCGTCCGCTCGCGACTCCGTTTGCCCTGATTTCCCCGCCTACTTAAAGTCCCTGTCGCGAAACTTCCAGTACCGAGAGCCACGATACGCAAAAACATCCAGAGACGCCGCCGTCGCCGATCCCATCTCGGGGGATCCAGGAGATCACCTCCGGCACCCTGCCGGAGGGTTCTTCATCGCCATGATCGCCTCCGGATCGATGTGTGAGTAGTCCACCCTTGGACTAGGAGTCCATAGCATTAGCTAGATGGTTGTCTTCTCCATATGTGCTATCATTGTATTGGTCTTGTGAGCTGCCTATCATGATCAAGATCATCTATCTGTAATATTATGTGTTGCGTTTGTTGAGATCCGATGAATATAGAGTATATGTTATTTTGATATCAATCTATATGTGTTGTTTATGATCTTGCATGCTTTCTGTTACTAGTAGAGGCTCTGGCCAAGTCGATGCTTGTGACTCCAAGAGGGAGTATTTATGCTAGATAGTAGGTTCATGCCTCCATTTAATCTGGAACAGTGCCAGAACGTTGTAAGGTAGTGGATGTGTTGTTGCTACTAGGGATAAAACATTGATGCTTTGTCTAAGGATATTAGTGTTGATTACATTACGCACCATACTTAATGCAATTGTCTGTTGCTTGCAACTTAATACTGGAAGGGGTACGGACGCTAACCCGAAGGTGGACTTTTTAGGCATAGATGCATGCTGGATAGCGGTCTATGTTCTTTGTCGTAATGCCCAAATGAATTCCACAATACTCATCATGACATGTATATGCATTTTATGCTCATCTCATATATGTCAATTGCCCAACTGTAATTTGTTTACCCAACATGTATTTCTTATTGGAGAGACACCACTAGTGAACTGTGGATCCCGGTCCATTCTTTTAATCTGAATACAATTTACTGCAAACATTGTTATTTACTGTTCTCTGCAAACAAACATCATTTTCCACTCGATACGTTTAATCCTTTGTTACAGCAAGCCGGTGAGATTGACAACCTCACTGTCAAGTTGGGGCAAAGTATTTGGATTGTGTTGTGCAGGTTCCACATTGGCGCCGGAATCCCTGGTGTTGCGCCGCACTACACTCCGTCACCAACGACCTTCACGTGCTCCTTGACTCCTACTGGTTCGATAAACCTTGGTTTCTTACTGAGGGAAATCTTGCTGCTATACGCATCACACCTTGCTCTTGGGGTTCCCAACGCTGCACCTTTCATCAACTACACGCCACAATAATTTCTGGCACCGTGTGCAAGCATCAAGAATTTCTGGCGCCGTTGCCGGGGAGATCAAGACACGCTGCAAGGGGAGTCTCCGACTTCCAATCTCTTTACTTTGTTTTTGTCTTGCTTTACTTTATTTTATTTACTACTTTGTTTGCTTGCTTATATCAAAACACAAAAAAATTAGTTACTCGCATTTACTTTATTTACTATCTTGTTTGCGTTCTATATATTAAAAACACAAAAAAATTAGCTACTTGCATTTATTTTATCTAGTTTGTTTTATTTACTATTGCTAAAATGGGTACTCCTGAAAATACTAAGTTGTGTGATTTCACTAGCACAAATAATAATGATTTATTATGCACACCTATTGCTCCACCCGCCACTGCAGCGGAATTCTTTGGAATTAAACCCGCTTTATTAAATCTTGTTATGAGAGAGCAATTTTCTGGTGTTAGTTCTGATGATGCTGCTGCCCATCTTAATAATTTTGTTGAACTTTGTGAAATGCAAAAATATAAGGATATAGATGGTGACATTATAAAATTAAAATTGTTTCCTTTCTCCTTAAGAGGAAGAGCTAAAGATTGGTTGCTATCTTTGCCTAAGAATAGTATTGATTCATGGACTAAATGCAAAGATGCTTTTATTGGTAGATATTATCCTCCTGCTAAAATTATATCTTTGAGAAGCAGCATAATGAATTTTAAGCAATTGGATAATGAGCATGTTCCTCAAGCATGGGAAAGAATGAAATCTTTGGTTAAAAATTGCCCTACCCATGGACTGACTACTTGGATGATCATCCAAACTTTTTATGCAGGATTAAATTTTTCTTCACGGAACCTATTGGATTCAGCTGCTGGAGGTGCTTTTATGTCCATTAATCTAGGCGCCGCAACAAAGCTCCTTGATGATTTGATGGTTAATTATTCTGAATGGCACACGGAAAGAGCTCCGCAAGGTAAGAAGGTAAATTTTGTTGAAGAAACCTCCTCATTGAGTGATAAGATTGATGCTATTATGTCTATGCTTGTGAATGGTAGAACTAATGATGATCCTAATAATGTTCCATTATCTTCATTAGTTGCTCAAGAAAAACATGTTGATGTGAACTTCATTAAAAATAATAATTTCAACAACAATGCTTACCGGAATAATTCTAGCAACAACTATAGGCCATATCCTCCTAATAATAATAATGGTTATGGTAACTCTTACAACAATAATAGGAGTATGCCCTCTGATCTTGAAGCCATGCTTAAAGAATTTATTAGTACACAAACTACTTTTAACAAATCTATTGAAGAAAAGCTTGGTAAAATTGATATTCTTGCTTCTAAGGTTGATAGTCTTGCTGCTGATGTGGATCTTTTAAAACTGAAAGTTATGCCTACTGAAACTAAAGATATTAAGTCATTTGCTACAGCAAATGCCATCCAAGTTAGAATTACTGAGAATATTAGATTAATGGCTGAATTGCATGCTAGGCGGGAAACAGAAGAAAATACTAAAGAATATAATGTAGCTAAAGTTTGGACTATTACCACCACTAGTAATAATAATGCTTCACATGTTGCTAAACCTCCTACTATTAATGATAAAATAATTGGTGTTGGCAATATTTCTACTCCTAGTGCAAAGCGTACAAAACTGCCTGATATTGTTGAAACTGCTGAAACTACTTGTGATAAAACTGCTGAAATTTTTCAAAATATTGGGGACAATGATCCCATTGCTTTAGACCCTGATGGTTTAGATTTTGATGATTGTCACATCTCTGAAGTTATAAAGTTCTTACAACAACTTGCTAAAAGTCCCAATGCTAGTGCTATAAATTTGGCCTTAACAAAGCATATTACAAATGCTCTCATTAAAGCTAGAGAAGATAAATTAAAACTTGAAGCTTCTATTCCTAGGAAGTTAGAAGATAGTTGGGAGCCCATCATTGGTATGAAGGTCAATGATTTTTATTGTAATGCTTTATGTGATCTTGGTGCAAGTATTTCTGTTATGCCTAAGAAAATCTATAATATGCTTGACTTGCCACCATTAAAAAATTGTTATTTTGATATTGATAATTCTACAAAGAAACCTTTGGGAAGGGTTGATAATGTTCGTATTACTGTTAATAATAACCTTGTTCCCGTTGATTTTATTGTCTTGGATATTGAATACAATGCATCTTGCCCCATCATATTGGGAAGACCTTTTCTTCGAACCGTTGGTGCTGTTATAGATATGAAGGAAGGTAATATTAAATATCAATTTCCTCTCAAGAAAGGTATGGAACACTTCCCTAGAAAGAGAATGAAGTCACCTTATGATTCTATTATTAGAACTAATTATGGAGTTTATGCGCCTCCACTTGATAATACTTGATTCAAACTTTCTGCGCCTAGCTGAAAGGCGTTAAAGAAAAGCGCTTATGGGAGACAACCCATTATTTGATTTCTGCACTATTTGTTTTATTTGAGTTGTGGAAGTTGTTACTACTGTAGCAACCTCTCCTTATCTTTATTTTATCGCATTGTGATACGCGCGGTCAGCACGTCCGTTGGGAACCCCAAGAGGAAGGTGTGATGAGCGTAGCGGCAAGTTTCCCTTAGTAAGAAACCAAGGTTATCAATCCAGTAGGAGTCAAGGAAGCACGTGAAGGTTGTTGGTCACGAAATGTAGTGCGGCGCAACACCAGGGAATCCGGTGCCAACGTGGAACCTGCACAACACAATCAAAATACTTTGCCCCAACGTGACGAGTGAGGTTGTCAATCTCACCGGCTTGCTCGTAACAAAGGATTAAACGTATCGAGTGGAAAATGGTGGTTTGTTTGCAGAGAAAAGTAAAGAACAATGTTTGCAGTGGTTTGTATTCAGATTTAAAGAATGGACCGGGATCCACAGTTCACTAGCGGTGTCTCTCCGAAAAAGAAATACATGTTGGGTAAACAAATTACAGTTGGGAAATTGACAGATATGAGAACATATATATATCATAATGAGTATTGTGAAATTCATTTGGGCATTACGACAATGAACATAGACCGCCATCCAAGCATGCATCTATGCCTAAAAAGTCCACCTTCGGGTTAGCGTCCGCACCCCTTCCAAGTATTAAGTTGCAAGCAACAGACAATTGCATTAAGTAAAGTGCGTAATGTAATCAACACTAATATCCTTAGACAAAAGCATCAATGTTTTATCCCTAGTAGCAACAGCACATCCACAACCTTAGAACCTTCTGGCACTGTCCCAGATTTAGCGGAGGCATGAACCTACTATCTAGCATAAATACTAACTCTTGGAGTCACTAGCAATCGACTTGGCCAAAGTCCCCACTAGTAACGGAAAGCATGCAAGATCATAAACAACACATAGTAGATTGATATTCAGAACAACATATAGTTCATATTCATCGGATCCCAACAAACGCAACACATAATATTACAGATAGATGATCTTGATCATGATAGGCAGCTCACAAGACCATTACAATGATAGCACATATGGAGAAGACGACCAACTAGCTACTGCTATGGACCCATGGTCCAAGGGTGGACTACTCACACATTGATCCGGAGGTGATCATGGCGATGAAGAGCACTCCGGGAGATGAATCCCCTCTCCGGCAGGGTGCCGGAGGTGATCTCCTGGATCCCCCGAGATGGGATCGGCGACGGCGGCGTCTCTGGATGTTTTTGCGTTTCGTGGCTCTCGGTACGCGAAGTTTCGCGATACGTAAGATTTATAGGCGAAGGAATCAGGTCAAGACACGGAGCGAGGAGGGGAAACAACAGGGCGGCGCGGGCCCCCCCGGGCCGCGCCGGCCTGTTGTCTGGGCCCCTCGTGGCTCCGCAGCTCCGGGTCTTCGCGTCTCTGGAAGCTTCCTATTTTTATAAGGTCCCTGGAGAAAGTTTCGTCGCGTTCCGAGAATATTTCTTTACTAGGATTTCTGAAACCATAAACAGCGTAAAACAGGAACTGGCGCTTCGGCATCTCGTTAATAGGTTAGTGCCGGAAAATGCATAAAAATGACATAAAATGTATATAAAACATGTGAGTATCATCATATAAGTAGCATGGAACATACGAAATTATAGATACGTTTTGGACGTATCAAGCATCCCCAAGCTTAGTTCCTACTCGCCCTCGAGTAGGTAAACGATAACAAATAATTTCAGAAGTGACATGCTACCACAATCTTAATCAATACTATTTGTAATACTTTGTAATGAATGAAGTGATTCGAGGCAATGGTAAAGATAATGAATTAAACAAGTGAATCATAATACCAAAACTTTTCATGAATAGTACTTTCAAGACAAGCATCAATAAGACTCGCATAGGAAAACTCATGAAGCAATAGATTCTAGGAAGTTTTAAAGCAACACATAGGAGGATATAAGTTTCAGCAATTGCTTTCAACTTCAACATGTTTATCTCATGGATAATTGTCAACACAAAGTAATATGATGGATGCATATATGTAAGCATGTAGGAATTGATGCACATGGTTAACACAAGTGTTTGCTTCATAGATGGAGGGAAATAGGTGAACTGACTCAACATAAAAGTAAAAGATAGACCCTTCGCAGAGGGAAGCAGGGATTGGTGTATTTTTGCTAGAGCTTTTTGTTTTGAAATTATAGAAGCAATTTTGTCAACGGTAAATGGTAAATCATCATATTAGTTGTGCAAAAAATGTCTCATAACTCGCAAGCCTCATGCATTGTATACCAATAGTGCCCGCACCTTGCCTTAACGAGCTCGGATTTCCCGCGGATTCTCATTGTATAACATATGTTTTAACCAAGTGTCACAAGGGGTACCTCTATGTCGACTCGTACAAAGGGTCAAGGAGTCACCTCTTTAGGATCTCTCGCCATCGAGAGTCTCAACTTTAACCATCCATACCGGCACAACATAGACAACAGACAAATGGGCTCCTCGAATTTAATGCTTTTTAGGCACTTAATTGCTTTTGTCTCATAAGAAATTTTTTTGAGGATAAGCTACCCATGCTGAAACTTCTACCATGATACATGGCTTCAGTTAGCGGCCCAAGTTCTTCTCTAACAATATGCATACTCAAACCATGTTATCGCGAAAATCTCCCTTACTTCGAACAAGACGGACATGCATAGCAACCCACACGATATTCAACCAAGATGTGACAGGTTGATGGCTTTCCCCAGTAATTCAATGGTTATAGCCAGCAAGCAACTTATGAGAAAGAAGATGCACAAGTTCATATTCAAAACCACCATAGTTTTTAGGCTATTATCCATGAGCTATATATTGTAAAGGATAAAGGAATAGAAATTTTAAAGGTAGCACTTCAAGCAATTTACTTTGGAATGGCAGAAAAATACCATGTGGTAGGTAGATATGGTGGACACAAGTGGCATAGTTTTTGGCTCAAGGATTTTGGATGCATGAGAAGTATTTCCTCTCGATACAAGGTTTAGGCTAGCAAAGGTTGTTTGAAGCAAACTCAAGCAAGAACCGGTACAACAAGACTCACATAAAAACATATTGCAAGCATTATAAGACTCTACATTGTCTTCCTTGTTGTTCAAACTTTTACCAGAAAATATCTAGACTTTTAGAGAAACCAATCATGCAAATCGAATGTCAACAAGCTCTACAGGTATTTCTTCACTAATGGGTGCAAGGTAAATGATGCAAGAGCTTAAACATTTGAGCACTACAATTGCCAAGTATCAAGTTATTCAAAACATTATACCAATTTCCACATGTAGCATTTTCTATTTCCAACCATATATCAATGAACGAAGTAGTTTCACCCTTCGACATGAACAATAAATAATAAAGCTAAGAACATATGTGTTCATATGCAACAGCGGAGCGTGTATCTCTCCCATATACTGAATACTAGGATCCGATTTTATTCAAACAAAACAAAAACAAAAGCAAAAACGAAAACAAAAAGACGCTCCAAGTAAAATCCATAAGATGTGACGAATAAAAATATAGGTTCACTAGATGTGACCTGATATATGTCGATGAAGAAGGGGATGCTTATGCTTGGGCATCCCCAAGCTTAGATGCTTGAGTCTTCTGGAAATATGTGTGGATGAACCACGGGGGCATCCCCAAGCTTAGATTTTTCACTCTTCTTGACCGCATATCACTCTCTTCTATTGATCCTTGAAAACTTCTGCCACACCAAACTTATTGCACACTCATTAGAGGGTTAGTGCATAACAAAAATACTCATATTCAGAGGTGACACAATCATTCTTAACACTTCTGGACATTGCTCAAGGCTACTGAAAGTTAATGGAACAAAGAAATCCATCAAATATAGCTAAACATGCAATGCGAAATAAAAAGGCAGAATCTGTCAAAACAGAACAGTCCGTAAAGACGATTTTTTTAAGGGCACTAGACTTGCTCAGATGAAAATTCTCAAATTGAATGAAAGTTGCGTACATATCTGAAGATTAAGCATGATTTTTTTCACATTTTTCTGAGTTACGAGCTGACAGGAGGACGAAATTTCGTGACAGTAACAATTCTGCTACTGCGCAGTAATCTCCTTATAAGAACAACTTTACTATCAAAGACTTTACTTGGTACAACTATGCAATAAAATAAAGATAAGGAGAGGTTGCTACAGTAGTAACAACTTCACAACTCAAACAAAACAAAAAGTGCAGAAAAAAATAATGGGTTGTCTCCCATAAGCGCTTTTCTTCATAGCCATTAAGATGGGCTCAGTAATTTGATGATGCTCTCATAAGTAATATGAATTGAAGTGAAAGAGAGCATCAAGAAGCAAATATGAAAAACATTTAAGTCTAACCCACTTCCTATGCATAGGAATCTCGTACACAAATAAATTCACAAAGAACAAAGTGACAAGCATAGTAAGATAAAACAAGAGTGACTTCAAAATTTTAAGCATATAGAAAGGTGTTTTAGTAACATGAAAATTCCTACAACCATGTTTTCCTCTCTCATAATAATTTTCAGTAGCATCATCAATAAACTCAACAATATAACTATCACATATAACATTTTTATCATGAGCCACATGCATAAAATAATTATTACTCTCCACATAAGCATAGTCATTCTTATTAATAGTAATGGGAGCAAATTCAACAAAATAGCTATCATTATTGTTCTCAATAGGTATGGGACACATTAAAGCAATCCCATTTTCAGTAGCAAAATCATTCTTGCAAGTTTCATTCATAGGAGTATCATGGACACAAGTATCACAAGCAGCAATTTCATCAAAAAGGGATATATCAAAGGAATCAATGGGATCATCACATTCATCAATATAGCACTCATCCTCCTTTGGGGAGAGAATCTACCAAGGTGTTCATTTATATAGCAATTATAATCCTTGTAATTATCAAAGCAATATTTAAGTATAGCATAAACCTCATATTTATAAGACGCTTCATCAATATTCTCAAGCAAAGAGGCAATTTCGAATGCGCCCTTCCAAGCAATAAATTCTTCAATTTGTTCCACATCATAGAGCTCGTAATTTCCCCTAACATAAGAAGATATGGTAACATTATCATTATACTCACATTGAAAAGGGAGGTGTTTGTGCCTCCTACAGCAACAAGATGTATCAAAGCAATAGGTAACATTATAAGTAGAGCACAAGTTTCTAGCAATGATATGTAGTCTATCAATTTGTTCCCATAAGTGTTTCCCTTTTTGTGACAAGCGGTGTTCCTCATAATATTTTTGTTGTTCTTCGGTGAACCCATATTGCCCATAAGATTTAGTTTCAAATAAATTAACCATGGATAGCAGGCATGATAAAGCAAGTAACAAACAACATAAATAAAAGCTATACTAATTTTTTTTGGATTTTTGATATAAAATGCAAACAAGACAAGAAATAAAATAAAGCAAGTAACTAATTTTTTTGTATTTTGATATAAGCGAGCAAACAAAGTAGTAAATAAAATAAAGCAAGACAAAAACAAAGTAAAGAGATTGGAAGTAGGAGACTCCCCTTGCAGCGTGTCTTGATCTCCCCGGCAACGGCGCCAGAAAAATGCTTGACTGGTGCTAAGTTGGCGAGGGAGAATTATGCGGTGTTGCTTCGTTCGTTCCCCGGCAACGGCGCCAGAAAAATGCTTTGATACGCGCGGTCAGCACGTCCGTTGGGAACCCCAAGAGGAAGGTGTGATGAGCGTAGCGGCAAGTTTCCCTCAGTAAGAAACCAAGGTTATCAATCCAGTAGGAGTCAAGGAAGCACGTGAAGGTTGTTGGTCACGAAATGTAGTGCGGCGCAACACCAGGGAATCCGGTGCCAACGTGGAACCTGCACAACACAATCAAAATACTTTGCCCCAACGTGACAGTGAGGTTGTCAATCTCACCGGCTTGCTGTAACAAAGGATTAAACGTATCGAGTGGAAAATGGTGGTTTGTTTGCAGAGAAAAGTAAAGAACAATGTTTGCAGTGGTTTGTATTCAGATTTAAAGAATGGACCGGGATCCACAGTTCACTAGCGGTGTCTCTCCGAAAAAGAAATACATGTTGGGTAAACAAATTACAGCTTGGGCAATTGACAGATATGAGAACATATATATATCATAATGAGTATTGTGAAATTCATTTGGGCATTACGACAATGAACATAGACCGCCATCCAGCATGCATCTATGCCTAAAAAGTCCACCTTCGGGTTAGCGTCCGCACCCCTTCCAGTATTAAGTTGCAAGCAACAGACAATTGCATTAAGTAAAGTGCGTAATGTAATCAACACTAATATCCTTAGACAAAAGCATCAATGTTTTATCCCTAGTAGCAACAGCACATCCACAACCTTAGAACCTTCTGGCACTGTCCCAGATTTAGCGGAGGCATGAACCTACTATCTAGCATAAATACTAACTCTTGGAGTCACTAGCAATCGACTTGGCCAAAGTCCCCACTAGTAACGGAAAGCATGCAAGATCATAAACAACACATAGTAGATTGATATTCAGAACAACATATAGTTCATATTCATCGGATCCCAACAAACGCAACACATAATATTACAGATAGATGATCTTGATCATGATAGGCAGCTCACAAGACCATTACAATGATAGCACATATGGAGAAGACGACCAACTAGCTACTGCTATGGACCCATGGTCCAAGGGTGGACTACTCACACATCGATCCGGAGGTGATCATGGCGATGAAGAGCCCTCCGGGAGATGAATCCCCTCTCCGGCAGGGTGCCGGAGGTGATCTCTCGGATCCCCCGAGATGGGATCGGCGACGGCGGCGTCTCCGGATGTTTTTGCGTTTCGTGGCTCTCGGTACGCGAAGTTTCGCGATACGTAAGATTTATAGGCGAAGGAATCAGGTCAAGACACGGAGCGAGGAGGGGAAACAACGAGGCGGCGCGGGCCCCCCGGGCCGCGCCGGCCTGTTGTCCGGGCCCCTCGTGGCTCCGCAGCTCCGGGTCTTCGCGTCTCTGGAAGCTTCCTATTTTTATAAGGTCCCTGGAGAAAGTTTCGTCGCGTTCCGAGAATATTTCTTTACTAGGATTTCTGAAACCATAAACAGCAGAAAACAGGAACTGGCGCTTCAGCATCTCGTTAATAGGTTAGTGCCGGAAAATGCATAAAAATGACATAAAATGTATATAAAACATGTGAGTATCATCATATAAGTAGCATGGAACATACGAAATTATAGATACGTTTTGGACGTATCAAGCATCCCCAAGCTTAGTTCCTACTCGCCCTCGAGTAGGTAAACGATAACAAATAATTTCGAAGTGACATGCTACCACAATCTTAATCAATACTATTTGTAATACTTTGTAATGAATGAAGTGATTCGAGGCAATGGTAAAGATAATGAATTAAACAAGTTAATCATAATACCAAAACTTTTCATGAATAGTACTTTCAAGACAAGCATCAATAAGACTCGCATAGGAAAACTCATGAAGCAATAGATTCTAGGAAGTTTTAAAGCAACACATAGGAGGATATAAGTTTCAGCAATTGCTTTCAACTTCAACATGTTTATCTCATGGATAATTGTCAACACAAAGTAATATGATGGATGCATATATGTAAGCATGTAGGAATTGATGCACATGGTTAACACAAGTGTTTGCTTCATAGATGGAGGGAAATAGGTGAACTGACTCAACATAAAAGTAAAAGATAGACCCTTCGCAGAGGGAAGCAGGGATTGCTGTATTTTTGCTAGAGCTTTTTGTTTTGAAATTATAGAAGCAATTTTGTCAACGGTAAATGGTAAATCATCATATTAGTTGTGCAAAAAATGTCTCATAACTCGCAAGCCTCATGCATTGTATACCAATAGTGCCCGCACCTTGCCTTAACGAGCTCGGATTTCCCGCGGATTCTCATTGTATAACATATGTTTTAACCAAGTGTCACAAGGGGTACCTCTATGTCGACTGTACAAAGGGTCAAGGAGTCACCTCTTTAGGATCTCTCGCCATCGAGAGTCTCAACTTTAACCATCCATACCGGCACAACATAGACAACAGACAAATGGGCTCCTCGAATTTAATGCTTTTTAGGCACTTAATTACTTTTGTCTCATAAGAGATTTTTTTGAGGATAAGCTACCCATGCTGAAACTTCTACCATGATACATGGCTTCAGTTAGCGGCCCAAGTTCTTCTCTAACAATATGCATACTCAAACCATGTTATCGCGAAAAATCTCCCTTACTTCAGAACAAGACGGACATGCATAGCAACCCACACGATATTCAACCAAGATGTGACAGGTTGATGGCTTTCCCTAGTAATTCAATGGTTATAGCCAGCAAGCAACTTATGAGAAAGAAGATGCACAAGTTCATATTCAAAACCACCATAGTTTTTAGGCTATTATCCATGAGCTATATATTGTAAAGGATAAAGGAATAGAAATTTTAAAGGTAGCACTTCAAGCAATTTACTTTGGAATGGCAGAAAAATACCATGTGGTAGGTAGATATGGTGGACACAAGTGGCATAGTTTTTGGCTCAAGGATTTTGGATGCATGAGAAGTATTTCCTCTCGATACAAGGTTTAGGCTAGCAAAGGTTGTTTGAAGCAAACTCAAGCAAGAACCGGTACAGCAAGACTCACATAAAAACATATTGCAAGCATTATAAGACTCTACATTGTCTTCCTTGTTGTTCAAACTTTTACCAGAAAATATCTAGACTTTTAGAGAAACCAATCATGCAAATCGAATGTCAACAAGCTCTACAGTATTTCTTCACTAATGGGTGCAAGGTAAATGATGCAAGAGCTTAAACATTTGAGCACTACAATTGCCAAGTATCAAGTTATTCAAAACATTATACCAATTTCCACATGTAGCATTTTCTATTTCCAACCATATATCAATGAACGAAGTAGTTTCACCCTTCGACATGAACAATAAATAATAAAGCTAAGAACACATGTGTTCATATGCAACAGCGGAGCGTGTATCTCTCCCATATACTGAATACTAGGATCCGATTTTATTCAAACAAAACAAAAACAAAAGCAAAAACGAAAACAAAAAGACGCTCCAAGTAAAATGCATAAGATGTGACGAATAAAAATATAGGTTCACTAGATGTGACCTGATATATGTCGATGAAGAAGGGGATGCTTATGCTTGGGCATCCCCAAGCTTAGATGCTTGAGTCTTCTGGAAATATGTGTGGATGAACCACGGGGGCATCCCCAAGCTTAGATTTTTCACTCTTCTTGACCGCATATCACTCTCTTCTATTGATCCTTGAAAACTTCTGCCACACCAAACTTATTGCACACTCATTAGAGGGTTAGTGCATAACAAAAATACTCATATTCAGAGGTGACACAATCATTCTTAACACTTCTGGACATTGCTCAAGGCTACTGAAAGTTAATGGAACAAAGAAATCCATCAAACATAGCTAAACATGCAATGCGAAATAAAAAGGCAGAATCTGTCAAAACAGAACAGTCCGTAAAGACGATTTTTTTAAGGGCACTAGACTTGCTCAGATGAAAATTCTCAAATTGAATGAAAATTGCGTACATATCTGAAGATTAAGCATGATTTTTTTCAGATTTTTCTGAGTTACGAGCTGACAGGAGGACGAAATTTCGTGACAGTAACAATTCTGCTACTGCGCAGTAATCTCCTTATAAGAACAACTTTACTATCAAAGACTTTACTTGGTACAACTATGCAATAAAATAAAGATAAGGAGAGGTTGCTACAGTAGTAACAACTTCACAACTCAAACAAAACAAAAAGTGCAGAAAAAAATAATGGGTTGTCTCCCATAAGCGCTTTTCTTTATAGCCATTAAGATGGGCTCAGTAATTTGATGATGCTCTCATAAGTAATATGAATTGAAGTGAAAGAGAGCATCAAGAAGCAAATATGAAAAACATTTAAGTCTAACCCACTTCCTATGCATAGGAATCTCGTACACAAATAAATTCACAAAGAACAAAGTGACAAGCATAGTAAGATAAAACAAGAGTGACTTCAAAATTTTAAGCATATAGAAAGGTGTTTTAGTAACATGAAAATTCCTACAACCATGTTTTCCTCTCTCATAATAATTTTCAGTAGCATCATCAATAAACTCAACAATATAACTATCACATATAACATTTTTATCATGATCCACATGCATAAAATAATTATTACTCTCCACATAAGCATAGTCATTCTTATTAATAGTAGTGGGAGCAAATTCAACAAAATAGCTATCATTATTGTTCTCAATAGGTATGGGACACATTAAAGCAATCCCATTTTCAGTAGCAAAATCATTCTTGCAAGTTTCATTCATAGGAGTATCATGGACACAAGTATCACAAGCAGCAATTTCATCAAAAATGGATATATCAAAGGAATCAATGGGATCATCACATTCATCAATATAGCACTCATCCTCCTTTGGGGGAGAGAATCTACCAAGGTGTTCATTTATATAGCAATTATAATCGTTGTAATTATCAAAGCAATATTTAAGTATAGCATAAACCTCATATTTATAAGACGCTTCATCAATATTCTCAAGCAAAGAGGAAATTTCGAATGCGCCCTTCCAAGCAATAAATTCTTCAATTTGTTCCACATCATAGAGCTCATAATTTCCCCTGACATAAGAAGATATGGTAACATTATCATTATACTCACATTGAAAAGGGAGGTGTTTGTGCCTCCTACAGCAACAAGATGTATCAAAGCAATAGGTAACATTATAAGTAGAGCACAAGTTTCTAGCAATGATATGTAGTCTATCAATTTGTTCCCATAAGTGTTTCCCTTTTTGTGACAAGCGGTGTTCCTCATAATATTTTTGTTGTTCTTCGGTGAACCCATATTGCCCATAAGATTTAGTTTCAAATAAATTAACCATGGATAGCAGGCATGATAAAGCAAGTAACAAACAACATAAATAAAAGCTATACTAATTTTTTTGGATTTTTGATATAAAATGCAAACAAGACAAGAAATAAAATAAAGCAAGTAACTAATTTTTTTGTATTTTGATATAAGCGAGCAAACAAAGTAGTAAATAAAATAAAGCAAGACAAAAACAAAGTAAAGAGATTGGAAGTAGGAGACTCCCCTTGCAGCGTGTCTTGATCTCCCGGCAACGGCGCCGTGAAAAATGCTTGACTCGGTGCTAAGTTGGCGAGGGAGAATTATGCGGTGTTGCTTCGTTCGTTCCCCGGCAACGGCGCCAGAAAAATGCTTTGATACGCGCGGTCAGCACGTCCGTTGGGAACCCCAAGAGGAAGGTGTGATGAGCGTAGCGGCAAGTTTCCCTCAGTAAGAAACCAAGGTTATCAATCCAGTAGGAGTCAAGGAAGCACGTGAAGGTTGTTGGTCACGAAATGTAGTGCGGCGCAACACCGGGGAATCCGGTGCCAACGTGGAACCTGCACAACACAATCAAAATACTTTGCCCCAATGTGACGAGTGAGGTTGTCAATCTCACCGGCTTGCTGTAACAAAGGATTAAACGTATCGAGTGGAAAATGGTGGTTTGTTTGCAGAGAAAAGTAAAGAACAATGTTTGCAGTGGTTTGTATTCAGATTTAAAGAATGGACCGGGATCCACAGTTCACTAGCGGTGTCTCTCCGAAAAAGAAATACATGTTGGGTAAACAAATTACAGTTGGGCAATTGACAGATATGAGAACATATATATATCATAATGAGTATTGTGAAATTCATTTGGGCATTACGACAATGAACATAGACCGCCATCCAGCATGCATCTATGCCTAAAAAGTCCACCTTCGGGTTAGCGTCCGCACCCCTTCTAGTATTAAGTTGCAAGCAACAGACAATTGCATTAAGTAAAGTGCGTAATGTAATCAACACTAATATCCTTAGACAAAAGCATCAATGTTTTATCCCTAGTAGCAACAGCACATCCACAACCTTAGAACCTTCCGCACTCGTCCCAGATTTAGCGGAGGCATGAACCTACTATCTAGCATAAATACTAACTCTTGGAGTCACTAGCAATCGACTTGGCCAAAGTCCCCACTAGTAACGGAAAGCATGCAAGATCATAAACAACACATAGTAGATTGATATTCAGAACAACATATAGTTCATATTCATCGGATCCCAACAAACGCAACACATAATATTACAGATAGATGATCTTGATCATGATAGGCAGCTCACAAGACCATTACAATGATAGCACATATGGAGAAGACGACCAACTAGCTACTGCTATGGACCCATGGTCCAAGGGTGGACTACTCACACATCGATCCGGAGGTGATCATGGCGATGAAGAGCCCTCCGGGAGATGAATCCCCTCTCCGGCAGGGTGCCGGAGGTGATCTCCTGGATCCCCCGAGATGGGATCGGCGACGGCGGCGTCTCTGGATGTTTTTGCATTTCGTGGCTCTCGGTACGCGAAGTTTCGCGATACGTAAGATTTATAGGCGAAGGAATCAGGTCAAGACACGGAGCGAGGAGGGGAAACAACAGGGTGGCGCGGGCCCCCCCCGGGCCGCGCCGGCCTGTTGTCTGGGCCCCTCGTGGCTCCGCAGCTCCGGATCTTCGCGTCTCTGGAAGCTTCCTATTTTTATAAGGTCCCTAGAGAAAGTTTCGTCGCGTTCCGAGAATATTTCTTTACTAGGATTTCTGAAACCATAAACAGCAGAAAACAGGAACTGGCGCTTCGGCATCTCGTTAATAGGTTAGTGCTGGAAAATGCATAAAAATGACATAAAATGTATATAAAACATGTGAGTATCATCATATAAGTAGCATGGAACATAGGAAATTATAGATACGTTTTGGACGTATCATATTGTTGTGCCAAGTAAAGTCTTTGATAGTAAAGTTGTTCTTATAAGTGGATTACTGCGCAGTAGCAGAATTGTTACTGTCACGAAATTTTGCAACCCCGTCAGTAGGTAACTCAGAAAAATCTGTACAAAATCATGCGTGATCCTCAGATATGTACGCAACTTTCATTCAATTTGAGCATTTTCATCTGAGCAAGTTTAGTGCCCCGAAAAAAATCTTCTTTACGGACTGTTCTGTTTTGACAGATTCTGCCTTTTTATTTCGCATTGCATGTTTTGCTATGTTTGATGGATTTCTTTGTTCCATTAACTTTCAGTAGCTTTGTGCAATGTACAGAAGTGTTAAGAATGATTGTGTCACATCTGAATATGTGAATTTTTATTATGCACTAACCCTCTAATGAGTTTGTTGCGAGTTTGGTGTGGCAGGAGTTTTCAAGGGTCAAGAGAGGAGGATGATATATGGTCAAGAAGAGTGAAAACTCTAAGCTTGGGGATGCCCCCGTGGTACATCCTCGCATATTTTCAGATGACTCAAGCATCTAAGCTTGGGGATGCCCAAGGCATCCCCTTCTTCATCGATAATTTATCAGGTCACCTTTAGTGAAACTATATTTTTATTCATCACATCTTATGCGCTTTACTTGGAGCGTCTTTATGTTTTTGTTTTTGTTTTCATTTTGTTTGAATAATATAGGATCCTAGTATTCATTATATGGGAGAGAGACACGCTCCGCTGTTGCATATGAACACATGTGTTCTTAGCTTTATTATTTAATGTTCATGTCGAAGGGTGAAACTACTTCGTTAAAGTTGTTATATGGTTGGAAACAGAAAATGTTACATGTGGTAATTGGTATAAAGTTCTGAATAATTTGAAACTTAGCAATTTTAGTGCTCAAATAGATCATGTTTAAGCTCTTGCATCATGTACCTTGCACCTATTAGTGAAGAAATACCGTAGAGGTTGTTGACATTCGGTTTGCATGATTGGTTTCTCTAAAGCCTAATATTTTCTGGTAAAGGTTTGAACAACAAGGAAGACAATGTAGAGTCCTATAATGCTTGCAATATGTTCTTATGTAAGTTTTGCTGTACTGGTTCTTGCTTGTGTTTGCTTCAAATAACCTTTGCTAGCCTAAACCTTGTATCGAGAGGAAATACTTCTCATGCATCCAAAATCCTTGAGCCAAAAACTATGCCACTTGTGTCCACCATATCTACCTAGTACATGGTATTTTTCTGCCATTCCAAAGTAAATTGCTTGAAGTGCTACCTTTAAAAATTCTATTCCTTATTCTTTGCAATATATAGCTCATGGAAAAATAGCGTAAAAACTATTGTGGTTTTGAATATGAACCTTGTGCATCTTCTTTCTCAATAAGTTGCTTGTTGTGCTATAACCATTGAATTACTGGGGAAAGCCATCAACCTGTCACATCTTGGTTGAATATCGTGTGGGTTGCCATGCATGTCCGTCTTGTTCTGAAGTAAGGGAGATTTTTCACGATCACATGGTTTGAGTATGCATATTGTTAGAGAAGAACATTGGGCCGCCAACCTAAGCCATGTATCATGGTGGAAGTTTCAGCATGGGTAGCTTATCCTCAACATCTCTATTGAGACAACATCAATTAAGTGCTTTAAGCATTAAATTCGAGGAGCCCATTTGTCTGTTTTCTATGTTGTGCCGGTATGGATGGTCAAAAGTTGAGACTCTCGATGGCGAGAAATCCTAAAGAGGTGACTCCTTGATCATTTGTACAGTCGACATAGAGGTACCCCTTTGTGATACTTGGTTGAAACATATGTTATGCAATGAGAATCCGTGGAAAATCCGAGCTCGTTAAGGCAAGGTGCGGGCACTATTGGTATACAATGCATGAGGCTTGCAAGTTATGAGACATTTTTTGCACAACTCATGTGATTTACCATTACCGTTGACAAAATTGTTTCTATATTCTCAAAAAAAAGCTCTAGCACAAATATAGAAATCCATGCTTCCCTCTGCGAAGGGCCTATCTTTTACTTTTATGTTGAGTCAGTTCACCTATTTCCCTCCATCTAATAAGCAAACACTTGTGTTAACCATGTGCATTGATCCCTACATGCTTGCATATTTGCATTCATCATATTACTTTGTGTTGACAATTATCCATGAGATAAACATGTTGAAGTTGAAAGCAATTGCTGAAACTTACATCCTCCTTTGTGTTGCTTTAAAACTTATTATTAGAATCTATTGCTTCATGAGTTTTCCTATGCGAGTCTTATTGATGCTTGTCTTGAAAGTACTATTCATGAAAAGTCTTGGTTATATGATTCACTTGTTTAATTCATTGTCTTTACCATTGCTTCGAATCACTTCATTCACTACAAAGTTTTACAAATAGTATTGATCAAGATTATGGTAGCATGTCACTTCAGAAATTATTTTGTTATCGTTTACCTACTCGAGGGCGAGTAGGAACTAAGCTTGGGGATGCTTGATACGTCCCAAACGTATCTATAATTTCTTATGTTCCATGCTACTTTTATGATGATACTCACATGTTTTATATACATTATATGTCATTTTTATGCATTTTCCGGCATTAACCTATTAACAAGATGCCGATGCGCCAGTTCATGTTTTCTGCTGTTTTTGGTTTCAGAAATCCTTGTAAAGAAATATTCTCGGAATTCGACGAAGTTTATTCCCAGGACCTTATTTTTCCGTGGAGCATCCAGAACACCTGGGCCAAGACGAAGTGGAGCCACGAGGCGGGGACACCATAGGCCGGCGCGGCCCAGGTGGGGCCCGCGCCGCCCTACGGTGCCGTCCGCTCGCGACTCCGTTTGCCCTGATTTCTCCGCCTACTTAAAGTCCCTGTCGCGAAACTTCCAGTACCGAGAGCCACGATACGCAAAAACATCCAGAGACGCCGCCGTCGCCGATCCCATCTCGGGGGATCCAGGATATCACCTCCGACACCCTGCCGGAGAGGGGATTCATCTCCCGGAGGGTTCTTCATCGCCATGATCGCCTCCGGATCGATGTGTGAGTAGTCCACCCTTGGACTATGGGTCCATAGCAGTAGCTAGATGGTTGTCTTCTCCATATGTGCTATCATTGTATTGGTCTTGTGAGCTGCCTATCATTATCAAGATCATCTATCTGTAATATTATGTGTTGCGTTTGTTGGGATCCGATGAATATGGAGTATATGTTATTTTGATATCAATCTATATGTGTTGTTTATGATCTTGCATGCTTTCCGTTACTAGTAGAGGCTCTGGCCAAGTCGATGCTTGTGACTCCAAGAGGGAGTATTTATGCTAGATAGTAGGTTCATGCCTCCATTTAATCTGGGACAGTGCCAGAAGGTTCTAAGGTAGTGGATGTGCTGTTGCTACTAGGGATAAAACATCGATGCTTTGTCTAAGGATATTAGTGTTGATTACATTACGCACCATACTTAATGCAATTGTCTGTTGCTTGCAACTTAATACTGGAAGGGGTGCGGACGCTAACCCGAAGGTGGACTTTTTAGGCATAGATGCATGCTGGATGGCGGTCTATGTTCTTTGTCGTAATGCCCAAATGAATTCCACAATACTCATCATGACATGTATATGCATTTTATGCTCATCTCATAAAATGTGGATCCCAACAAGGGGCTGTCGATTGCCCAACTGTAATTTGTTTACCCAACATTTATTTCTTATTGGAGAGACACCACTAGTGAACTGTGGATCCCGGTCTATTCTTTTAATCTGAATACAATTTACTGCAAACATTGTTCTTTACTGTTCTCTGCAAACAAACATCATTTTCCAGTCGATACGTTTAATCCTTTGTTACAGCAAGCCGGTGAGATTGACAACCTCACTGTCAAGTTGGGGCAAAGTATTTGGATTGTGTTGTGCAGGTTCCACGTTGGCGCCGGAATCCCTGGTGTTGCGCCGCACTACACTGCTAAGGCGTTACGCTATGTATATCTAAAAAGATTGATCTCACGTATACGTTGTCTCATGTGCAACTGAAGCACGTCAGTTGTTTTAGGAATAAGCTACATATATTCTGATTGAATTGAGGCTTAGATGTTGTATTTAAAATTTAGAAACTCGCCATGGATCAGTGCCTTACCGAGCAGTGGCGACTGATGCACGGCATTCTACCTGCTTCCGCAAATGGATGGCAAGTCCCAGCAACAGAGGAGCTCGGCTGGTACAATGGTATTGTGTGAGCACTGAGCACCGAGCACTGAGCACTGAGCAGCAACCTAATATTCTTCATATCATTCTGACTTGAGATAAGGTTATATTCTGTGGACTGTGACTGTGAGAACCTATTCCTCACCTAATCCCCTCAACCTTATAAAAAAATCCCCTCAACCTTTTATTCATGGTATTTCATTAGTAATTCACCGATTAATGTACCTATTGTGGATTGTAATTAAGAATATGTTGTCAGTTTTAGGCTGCCATCGTCAGCTAGGAGGATGCAAATAATGAAGGATGCTTATTTATTGGTTCTACGAAATATGCATAAGAAAACAGTATCTATATGTTATAGATTTGGTCTTTTCATATTATGTTTGCAATCACAACGCTTGTAGACATTATTGTCATTTTCGCTTTGTTGTCAATTATGATTGAAGCATCTGCTCTAAAAAATTATTCTGAATTCATGCAGGATATGAAGTACTGTCATTTCTGAATTACTTGGACAATATTTCTGAACTTTCATGTTTCAAGGCCATGACAGTGGGCAACTTTAGTTAATGGATAGACGCCATGTTCTGTGCTATTCTCAGTTTCAAGGCCATGGCAGCTGATCTGCTTTTGGTTATTTCTTATCCTCATTCCATGTTTTTATATACTCCATGACAGTAAGATTTTTGGTTATCCTCATTCATATGAAGTATCAGTAACGTGTTATATCAATTGCAGTTTTGATCTTCTTAACAGTAGTGCAGGAAATACATCAACAATTTAGTGATCCAAACGTTCCAACAAATGCATTTGCTTATTCGGTATGCGCATTGTTATTTTGGCAGTTCGTGTTACCCCACATGGTGGATGGGAATGATAATAAATATCCAAGGACACCTTATAACTTGAGTAGGAAACAATTAGACTACTATGCATCTTGATCGTAGCAGCAACATTAACATATAATGTATTCCTTGTAGTGAATAGTTGCAGATATTTGTAGTAAAAAACTGTTCTCTAAATGGAATAAAAGTAGTTCAGATATTTTAATAAGATCATAATATGCGAGTCCAATCTTAACGTGCAATCAAAAAAATTATATTCATGTAGGTAAACAATTTTCTATGTGTCATGCAAGATAATCTATAGTACCATGCAAGAGAATGAATTATCACTTTCATGAGCAAGTGCAAGGGGCTACTTTTTCTGTTAACTTTCTATAAGTAAATCTTTGGTATTTTCCATGTTTTACGATTTAATGGAATATGTGTGGGTGAGCTAAGCAATGTGGGCATGCCCAATCTGACCAACGATGTCAGTGTGCACCTCCGGGTTTGAATTCTTTATTTATATTATAATAATAAAACTTGTGTCATTTTCATCTATATATTTATTTCTACAATGATTGACCCAGCACCATCTCTTTTTAGTGTGTACGTCCAGTGCAGGGCTACAATTTTTCTCTAATGACTTGATTCTTTCTCGAAATTTATATCAATGAACAGTAATACTGCTCTCGAAATTCTTTCCCGAATTTTTTTGATTAAAAAGAAAAGAAATCGACAGTTCACTCCACCATGTAGCGCCGCCCCACTCCACCGCTGAGCCACCCCACCCTCCTCCATCGCACCAGATGCACGGTGATGCCCGCTCCACACAACTATGCTGCGCCACCCCCACCACTGCGCCGCCCCACCCTCCTCAATATGTTGCACCAGAGAGGGCATGCCCCAGGTCTGCGACCGCCCCGCCACCACCCCCTTCGATCTTCAAGAGCAGACGGCGCAGGGCTGTCGCTACTGTGTGCGTCCGCCGGCCTGGCTCAATGTTAGCGGAAGACGCACATGGAGGAAGGAGCCACGGTGGCCGGCGTTCAGGCTGGAGGACGAACTGTCTCGAGGATGAAATTATCCCCCCTTTTCCCCAAGATTCTGACATTGCCGGCTTCGGCGGCGGTGCTCGTGGCCCCGATCAAGTGGACCAAGGACCACCGTCAAATTCGGTCCCCACTTCCCCGACCACCTCCGGTCCGCTGCCCACGCGAGCTCCTCCTCGCGCGCGGCTGTCCGTATGCCTTGGAGCCGTAACTTATCCAAATTAAATTGAGCAGCGCCCTCCTGCGTCTTTGGTTGTCCTGGGGGCCTCACTAACGTCCTCGTGGTGCCGCAGCGCTAGATCTGCGGAGCTGGGCATGGGGTGAAGGGAAAGCGACTAGTGCAGTGTCGAAGGATACGCAGGGGAAGAAGCTCATCAAGAACTTGGAGTTCCAGCCTAGGTCGTAACCTCTATGCTCGTAATATGTGATGCTATATTTGGTCGTGTTTGATTGTTCTTCTAGGCTCCTTGTTTGGTCGTTGTTAGCTGGTTCAGTTTGCTTATGCGTTCATGCTGTATCTGGCTAGCTTCTTGAGATTAGTTGGCATCCAATGGACATGCCAATGCTTGTCTTGGAAAAGCCCGATGTTATTCCAGAGCACAATTTGCATTTCGAGGTTTCTCTTCAGATTTGTTATTGCGCCAGTAGTTTGTACACTTGTTTGATGAATTATTTTAGCTGTGCCAAAAAATTAAACATAACAATAGTGTTTTCTTTGATTGTATGCGTACCATGTACACATACCTAAGCAGTGTCCTATATGAAATTATGAACTGTTCGCTAACCATTTGTTGATTCCTTTGTAATATACAGCTGTACATGCACACCCACATGTCAATCTCTAAGAGCCCTCCTTCATATATGGCGAATGTTTGTGGAACAAACTTATTATTCACTACTTGGAACATTTATGTTGTAGTGTATTGTATATAACTGATGAAATTTGAAATAAGCTGAAGGGAAGACCTTATTCGATGCTCTTGTGACAGGATATGCACGAGTAACTTTTTTATTTTGGAATAATGGGGAGAACTGCCTAGGTAATCAAATTTGTGGAAATAAAATGGCCGGATGTTTATCACTATGTTTCAAACATCCAAGAACATCTTTCTTTGAACCTTGACAAAAAACCTGAACAAACTTTGCAAGGAGGCAATGACAAGTAGCTAGACAGCTAAACACGTGAGTTCAAATTCTTCAGTATTACAACTCAAAAGTATTGCGCTCCTAATATCCTAAAATCTACTGTTGGCGTTTCCCAATGTTAGTGAAACTGTCAAAGTGTCAAAAAGCATGTTATTGCTTCGTTGAGTTCTTCTGTTTCTGACATCATTTCCAAAAAGTTCAATGGGTCAGTAGCATGTTCCATATTATAAAACTCATATGGTTGTACCATGTCTCAATAAAAAAAACCACAAAATACCATGTTCTTGTATTCAGTGTTAAATTGTTTTGTCTGATCCCAGGAAATTCTCCTCATGTACCCCTAAAAAAAGGAATACTCCTCTAGTTGCCTGGTTTGCTATGTTTCTTCCACTAAGTCCCCTTTACTATCACTGCATGTGCATAATAGGGCCAGCCCAGTTATACTGCCCCTTGCCCACACCTTAGAGCATGAAGAGGCAACGAGTTAATTCTTTCCTTTCAATTATCTCACCATCATGAATTGCCAATGTCAGCGCATGAATCTGATCTTTTTTCATTTGTAGTTCCTTCAGGTCCTTAGGCTGGAAGGACATGGTTTTAGCCACGATGAGGTGCTTCTTGCATGAGGTATGTACCTTCTGCAGGTCCGGCTTATGTCTTTAGTTGCCCTGTTTATATTTTTTTTTGTATCCTCATGGGCTGAAATTAGTTGCTACTGCAGCTTTGCAGCGGGGTTGATGAGAATGCTTCAGGCGCTTGCGCACAGCTTATGTTTGCACCTATTAATGATTTTTTTGCTGATGATGTGCCGCTTCTGCCCTCAGGCTTCCATGTGATTTATCCAAGTTTATTGTTGGGATGGTTTCTACCATTTGTTATTCCTATTGTTGGGTCTACGAACGCCAACGATGGAAGGTTATTAAATTATTCCTATTGTTGGGTCTACGAACGCCAACGATTTGAAATAAGCTGAAGGGGCGACGAGAAGCGGATGAAGATTGAGCTCATGGCCTGGGCCAAGGCCGTTGCATCCATGGCGCTTGGCGACTCCGTCGGCTCAACGGCGCTGCCTCATAGTCCCGTGGGACAGAGGATGCAGTACTCTGTGAGCCGTCTACAGCGCACTACTTACCAACCGGGCTTCCGCACCCCTTTACATTGCATTTCACATAAAGAAAAAGTTCGAGAATTTTACAAAGTAGAAAGGGGAGAAGGGAGAGAGGGAAGCGAGTTGGGGTAGTGCTAGAAAACCCACTGTGAGTATTCGGCGTCGAATACTCATCATTGGGCGAAAACATGACACCACCTACAGTTTCATATTACAAAAACCGAATAGGACACCAGGGAAACAACAACAACAAGTAGGAAACTAAGTCTTATAACCAACAACACCAACAAGAGACTAAAGACCAAGACGAAGTCACAACAGTAGCAGCGATGAAAAGCAGCTTCAGGAGCCTCTGATCATAAGCATTTGGTTCTGGACTGGAGTGTAACATCCCAAATTTCAAAATAAGGAAAATAATTCAATTTTTGTGGTTAACAAAAGCTTTGATTTCTAAAAATGGTTATGCTTCCATGTGGGAGTGAATAATCATTTTTAGACTATGAAAAATATTTATAAACCAAAACCCTACCTCCATGTGGAAACAAATTTGTTTCATGCATAGAGATAGACTTCTTTGAGTGCCTATTTATTTTAATGGTATGAGTGAGGATTGATATGTTTGTTTTATGTGTAGTATCTGATCATCACCATAAAACCCTAGTTACTAAAATGGCTAAAATGCCAAGATAAAGAAATAAACTAAAAACCTAATACATGCATGTGGTCATGCAATGTATTATGGATCTTCCTTTCTATTCATCCTTTCTTTATAGGAATGAATAAATGAGTTAGAATGCTATGTGTGTCTTGTTAGATTGTTTTGATAAGATTACTAAACCTCAAAACAATAATCCTTGAATTAAAGAAAGGAAACACAAGACAAAATAAAATAACCCTACATGCATGTCTATGATCATGCATGATATAAAAATGCCTTTTGCCATTTAATTCCTTTAATACTTAAAAGTAAATATGGTTCCCTTGCCATATCATCTTGATTGAATGATTTTGGAAATCTTGTCAAAACCCCAGACACATGCATATAAACATGCATGTGATAGAAACCACTTTTGCCATTTTAATTAAAATGCCTATGCATAAATTCTTGCCTCTAGCATGGATCACCTTTTTGCAAAGTAAAACCTTTAATTATTCTTTTGTGAATACTTGCCTAATAAAAATTGTGATGCCTACATGAATCAAATACCTCACATGCTTGTCCCATAGAAGTTGTCTTAAAAGGATATAACAATGTTATTGCATTACTAGCTTTGTTAAATGATGACTAAATGTTATTAACCACCAAACCATCCTCTCTGAACCCTAAAGAAGAGAAAAACCATTTAAAAATAATAATAAGAATGACTATGCCACCTTTTATGTTTTTTACTATATGGATGCATGCAAGTAATACTTTGCTATGTTAACTTGATAAAAATTATGGGAATGCCTTCACCACCCTAAAACCAACATTTTGAACGTGGAATATTTCAAAATAAAATAAAACTAAAAATGTGTATAGCTATGCATATGCATGCATGTATGCATAATGCCTTTTTCCAAATAGTTGCAAAGTGTAATATTTACTTTATTTAAAAGATGGCAAACATTGAGAAACCCTAAGTGTGACTCACTGAATCCAAGGAGAGGAGAAAAGAAAATAAAATAAAATGAAATGAATCTATATACATGCATTATGCATTTTTCCTAAAAACAAGTATTGTGTTAAATACAATATTTATCATATTTGAAATGTTGCAAACATGGATAACATCAATTCAATGCTCACTGAATGAAAGCAAGTCCAAAAGAAAAATAATAAAACTAAAATGTGGCATGTATGTGACTTTGGTCACTTTTGACAATATTTATCAGATTGCTACTTTGAGCCTTGCTAGTTGAAAATTGTTAAACTAAACTTTGAGAAGCCTATGCCCAGATCACTAGTACTAATTGCCCTTAACCACTGGGAACAAACCACTCTTGCAAAGATGCAATACATTGCTCACACTAAGTGTGCAAAGTCAGAACATTATATCATAACCTAGATTCTATTCCCTTGTTCATTTTCAAAGTGTGAAACAAACATTGACCATTCTACAAACCAGTGATGTATATGGATGCTAGGTATCATTTCCAACCCACACAAATTTTATTTGACCAAAATTAAATAATTTTGCTCTTGCGGCCATTTTAACAAACAAGTTGGCAGACAATAATTCAGTTCAGTACAGAAACACTATTTGCTTGTACCTTGTGACATCATCTGAGGATCCTATCATGATACATTGTAGATATCCTGTCTCCTACCACTCATGGACATGCCCTGGCCACAATTGGATGCATGGAAAACACTCATGTGTATGAGTATGTCACTACATGTCACCCACGTTTTTAACCAATCTAGTACAAGCCTCAATCCAGGAAAGAATCGTGTCCTAGATATTCTCCTCCCTCTCAGGATCATGTCTGTACTATCCTCGTACAAGGAAGCATCCTCTATCGACAAGGAAGAGTGAGCCCATGCCGTCACCGTGCACCATCAGGCGTCATCGAGAGGACAGAGAGCATCACAAGTTCATCCTTCTCTTCGAAGCTACGCTCGATCATTGGCCGTGAAACATCCCAGACGTAAGCTATGACATCAAGGCAATCTACTAGACATCAATTTGGGGTCCCTAGCCCACTGTATCCGACGAGCTCGTCAACGCCGTCCGCCGGCGTCACGCACAGCACGCGCACGGACACGTACATGCCCGTGACATCACCGGCCGCCCAAGCCCCGCCATTGGTGCACAAGAGCATCTCCATGACGCCATGAACCGTCCTCTACCCGCGCCCGAGCACGACTCCCCCGGAAGACACCGTCCCGTGCCCGCCATTGCCGTGAGCACCAAGTCCCCGTCGCCCCTATATAAGGACCCCCTCCCTGCCTCCAATTCTTGCACCCTTAGCTTTGCCACCATCCTCTCCCACTCCCTGCCACTCGCCCATATCCAATTTGATCCAGAGCCGCCGGAATTTCCCACCGGAGCGCCGCCCGAGCCCTGCCGCGCCACCTCTCAGACGGAGACAAAGCTCCCGTGCTCCGTTCGCAACGCCGTCGGTACCTGTCGACCTGCGCCATCACCCTCGACCTTTTGCCCCTGTCGCCGGACTCCCTCGCCATCCGTAGAGCTCGCCCACGACCCTCACCGGCCGCCGGCATCCCTAGCCAGCCGTCGAGCCTCTGCACAGGATGGAGGTAATCGACATCCGTCCGGTGCCCTTTTAATCGCACGGCACAGAATGCATACCCCTTCGCTAGTTTTAAAGACACACTTACACGTAGGCCCCAGTTGTAAGCCAGGCCCGTTGTGCACTAGAGCCAAACTGGGCCGGCCTGTTTACCTTTCCTGCACAGCTCTAAGTTTTGAATAAATCCTTTTCCTTTTTAATTCATATCTGTGAAATCATGCCACTTGCAAAATTAATAGGAAATGATCTACTAGTCTAAAATTTGTAAACAAAATATATTTGGAAACCTTGTTTAATTATCTATCCAAATAAAATAGTCTCGCTATTTATTTGCTCACAGAACCAGTACACCAAAAATAACAAACAGTGGATCTGTCAACTTCAATGATTTTTATCAAATCATGTATAAATTATTTTGAGGTGATTCCACCTCTCATAATTCACAAATAACATATACTATTTGAATATAAAATAATATTACATTGTTACTTATAGTAATCTTGTGCTAGGAATAAAACCATGGCTATGTAGTCCATGTCTAGCTCATTTAAAATATTTTAAATACCAAATAAATACTATGAGATGTATCATCTCATTTAAACTCATTTCCCAAGTATTAAAATGTGAAGTGATGACCTTTGGTCTAGGGACTTCCGATTTTCTTATTTTGTGGATATTAAACCCTAGTCATTTATTAATGGAAATGACTTCACTAGAATTAAAATAAAGGAAACACTAATTAAATCTTATGAGAGGTAGCCTCTCATTTAAATTACTTTTTCAAGTAATATAATGTGAGTGATGACTTTGGTCAACCCTGAACTCACATTCTATTAATTGGGAATACTAAACCTTTACCAACTATTAGTTAACCTTATGAGATCTAGTATCTCATTTAAATCACATTCTCAAGTAAATAATTATGTGGTGATGACAATGGTCAATCACTCCAATATTTATTTTCTTAAGAATATTAAATCTTTTCCAAGTAGTATTTAAATTGTATGAGATATAATGTCTCATTTAAACCATTTTCCCAGAGGAATAAATATGAGATGATGATCATGGTCAACATGATCCCATATTTATTATTTGAGGAGATTAAATCTTAATAAATGTCAATGAGTGGAAATTACTTTTCAAAGGAAATAAATCAAACCCTAGATTTACTTGGAATGATGTTTGTGATGATAATAGATCATCTTGTGTGAACCATTATGGTTATTTAGTCTACTTAAGAATGGTTTGGTGATTGTGTGTCCCGTATGTATTTATAGATGCTAGTACCGAAGGCAATGAAGAAGAAGAGATCATCTACGGAGAAGAAGAAGAATACTTTGATCATTATACCCACCAAGGCAAGCTAGCCCTAATGCATCTACTAATGGTGCAATCTAATGCCCATGAAAGCATTGCAAGTCACCCCTTGCAATTTATTTTATTTGAACCTTGCCAATCCCAAGTTTTACTACTTCAAGCTTTACTTTTATTTATCAAGCTTACCTTTATTTTACCAAGATTATTTTTATAGTTGACCTTTGTTAACTCTTGTCTTATCCAGAACATTAATCTTAGTCTAGTTGACTACAAATTAGTTAGCACCCCTCATCATTAGATGCTAGTGCTAAAACTAAAACTTGACTACTCTAGATGGGAACACGTGACTTTGATGATATTTAAAACCGTAGAATGATGAGTCATTTCTACCGATGGTTTTGAAGGTGAATATGACTTTGAATTGAAATGGTGAAACCTTACTAAAACCTGATGATTGTTTAAATGCGATACTACCCCAATTTTAGTAGTACCCCCACAATACCTGATTTTGGGTAGGGCGTAACTAGAAGTTTATTTACTTTAGTATGGGTTCCCTCTGAACAAATGTCATAGGGGTTATGCCGAGGCTGCCTCTGTAAAGTTTTGAAATGACATTGACATGAGGTGAATATCCGACCCAAGCCCTGTGCAGTGCCCGGGATAGCCGTTTGCTTTCAGTGGGAGGCCAAGCTCATAGGGAGAGGTGCCTATACTAGAGTTTGTAAATGAACGGTTATGGTTGATGATCCGCATACTGAGTATGGTAAATCAGGGCCAGTTACCCCTGACGGATGGATGCAACAGTTGTGGTACAAGAGTACACCTCTGCAGAGTGTTAAACCTATTTGAATAGCCGTGTCCGCGGTAATGGACGTTTGGGTAGCCATTATGATTCCGTCATCAGAACTTTTCTAATAATGACTTGTGACTTGTGACTTGAAATGTGACTTTGACTTGACTTACCACATGAGTGTGGAAATGACAGTAATGTTTCCCACTTGAGCTAGTTAAGGAATTAAAAGAACTATTTTCTTATCAAATGCTTATTGAAATAAAAATAGCTTTATGCAAATAAACCTAGAGCTTAGAATCCCCTTTGTTATCTGTTGGTATTTTCATTAGTGTTGGTTTGCGAGTACTTTATAAAGTACTCATGGCTTTGTCCCTGGCTATTCAAATGGCCAGACTATGAAGCAGAGTACTATGAAGATGGTGACCAGGACGTCTACGACAACTAGGACTGCTCCCAAGCTCAAACCATTGCCTGTGGAACAGATGGACTAGACTACTACTTCCCGCTGCTTGATTTGTGTTTTTGGATCAACCATTTGTATCCAGACCTGGATCATGAGATCCCGTGTTTTCAGACGATTATGAGTTGTAATAAATGATGTGTTGTGATATCCAAAGCTATTATGTCTCGCAAAAATGCTCTTCCTGGGATTGTGATGTATGGCATAATAGGCATCTGGGAGTAAAAACCCGGGTGTTGACAAATTGGTATCAGAGCCATTGTTTGACCTTAGGAGACCCTAGTTAGGATGGACGTCAGAAAAACTTAATTTCAAAACCAATGAAGTAAATATTTTTGGAAAACTTATTCTACCTCTTATCCCTAGGATCTTTTTCAAAAGGAGAAACACATACTCTATTTTCTTCAAACTTCGACCTAAACTTGGCACACTAGATCACTTTAGTAGATTTTGACACATTCGAAAGAGAGCACCAAGTTGTGAGTTTGTGTCAAACCCTTTGTATCGTAGAACAAGAAAAATGATTTCTTCAAAAACATTTATGTGTTAGTTTGTAATGTGTGTTGCTTGGTGTGAAAAAAGTGTTGTTGGTTTTTACCACCTCAACACTACTCAAATTTTTGAACTCTTTAAAATCTTTTATCCAAACAAACCTTAGAAAAATTCCCTCTTACCTTATGATCTACCCAAATGTTCAGATGGCCCCTGCTACCCGCAACAACAACCCCGGTGGAAGTACTTCATCCGAAGACCCAATGCTTCAGATGCTAAAACTGTTAATGTCAGATAGACAAGCAGGCAGAGTCGAGCGCCAAGCCAATATTGCAACCCTGCAACAGATAGCCCAGATTGCCCAGAACAACCGAAGCAATGGAAATCAGAATCACCCCGGATCAAAGTTGAAGAATTTTCAGAACACCAAGCCACCGATGTTTTGCAAGACCGAAGAGCCGCTTGATGCAGATGACTGGCTCCAATCAATGGAGAACAATTTAGAAGTAGACGGAGTTGAAGCCGCTGAGAAAGTTCTGTTCGCAACCCACTATTTGTCAGGATCTGCCAGAGCCTGGTGGAACAGTATCCGTGCAATGAATGGAAGTCAGATGATGAACTGGGAAGATTTCAAAATCAAGTTCAGCAGATACCATGTGCCCAAAGGTTTGATCAAGCAAATGAGAGATGAATTCAGAGAACTGAAGCAAGGAAAGATGACGGTGGTAGAATACCGCGACAGGTTCCTTACTCTGTCAAGGTACGCCCCTGATGAGACAGATACCGATGAAAAGAAGAAGGAAAGATTTCTGAATGGATTGCATGATGAGATGCAGACTGTGTTAGTCAATATTCCTTTTGTTGACCTCGAAGCCCTAGTGGATTCTGCTATTCAGATTGAAGGAAAGATAAACCAAGCCAATGAGAACCGCAAGCGCAGAATGATGCGTCAGAATGGACCCAACAATGCTCAGAAGTATCGCCCCAGCCCAAGTGGAGGATTTGCGCCAAGACCCAACAAGCCCTTTGTTATGATGCCCCGTCCGAACTTTTTCAGTAATGATGGAATGAACCCGAAGCCCGAAGTCAACAACAACAGCAAGACTGCACCCGTGACCCCGAGAGACAATTCAACGGTGACCTGTTTCAAATGTGGAATCAAAGGTCATTACGCCAATGAATGCCCCCAGAAAGTGATAAAGACTGCCCCCGCTACTCCAACATCTGCCCAGCAACAGCGCCGTATCATCAATGGAAGGAACCCGAATAACCGCAACGGTCATCTATACCGCATGACTGCATCAGAAGCCCCTGAAGCACCAAATGTTGTGATGGGTATGTTTTCCGGTTAACTCAGAACCTATGACTACTTTTATTAAGACTGAAGTGCCCAATCTCTTAGGTCCTAAAAACTTTCTTAAATCTCGGGACGAGATTTGTTTTAAGGGGGGAAGAGTTGTAACATCCCAAATTTCAAAATAAGGAAAATAATTCATTTTTTGTGTTTAACAAAAGCTTTTATTTCTAAAAATGGTTATGCTTCCATGTGGGAGTGAATAATCATTTTTAGACTATGAAAAATATTTATAAACCAAAACCCTACCTCCATGTGGAAACAAATTTGTTTCATGCATAGAGATAGATTTCTTTGAGTGCCTATTTATTTTAATGGTATGAGTGAGGATTGATATGTTTGTTTTATGTGTAGTATGTGATCATCACCATAAAACCCAAATTACTAAAATGGCTAAAATGCCAAGATAAAGAATTAAACTAAAAACCTAATACATGCATGTGGTCATGCAATGTATTATGGATCTTCCTTTCTATTCATCCTTTCTTTATAGGAATGAATAAATGAGTTAGAATGCAACGTGTGTCTTGTTAGATTGTTTCGATAAGATTACTAAACCTCAAAACAATAATCCTTGAATTAAAGAAAGGCAAAACAAGACAAAATAAAATAACCCTACATGCATGTCTATAATCATGCATGATATAAAAATGCCTTTGGCCATTTAATTCCTTTAATAATTAAAAGTAAATATGGTTCCCTTGCCATATCATCTTGATTTAATGATTTTGGAAATCTTGTCAAAACCCTAGACACATGCATATAAACATGCATGTGATAGAAACCACTTTTGCCATTTTAATTAAAATGCCTATGCATAAATTCTTGCCTCTAGCATGGATCACCTTTTTGCAAAGTAAAACCTTTAATTATTCTTTTGTGAATACTTGCCTAATAAAAATTGTGATGCCTACATGAATCAAATACCTCACATGCTTGTCCCATAGAAGTTGTCTTAAAAGGATATAACAATGTTATTGCTTTACTAGCTTTGTTAAATGATGAATAAATGTTATTAACCACCAAACCATCCTCTCTGAACCCTAAAGAAGAGAAAAACCATTTTAAAACATAATAAAATAAATAAGAATGACTATGCCACCTTTTATGTTTTTTACTATATGGATGCATGCAAGTAATACTTTGCTATGTTAACTTGATAAAAATTATGGGAATGCCTTCACCACCCTAGAACCAACATTTTGAACGTGGAATATTTCAAAATAAAATAAAACTAAAAATGTGTATAGCTATGCATATGCATGCATGTATGCATAATGCCTTTTTCCAAATAGTTGCAAAGTATAATATTTACTTTATTTAAAAGATGGAAAACATTGAGAAACCCGAAGTGTGACTCACTGAATCCAAGGAGAGGAGAAAAGAAAATAAAATAAAATGAAATGAATCTATATACATGCATTATGCATTTTTCCTAAAAACAAGTATTGTGTTAAATACAATATTTATCATATTTGAAATGTTGCAAACATGGATAACATCAATTCAATGCTCACTGAATGAAAGCAAGTCCAAAAGAAAAATAATAAAACTAAAATGTGGCATGTATGTGACTTTGGTCACTTTTGACAATATTTATCAGATTGCTACTTTGAGCCTTGCTAGTTGAAAATTGTTAAACTAAACTTTGAGAAGCCTCTGCCCAGATCACTAGTAATAATTGCCCTTAACCACTGGGAACAAACCACTCTTGCAAAGATGCAATACATTGCTCACACTAAGTGTGCAAAGTCAGAACATTATATCATAACCTAGATTCTATTCCCTTGTTCATTTTCAAAGTGTGAAACAAACATTGACCATTCTACAAACCAGTGATGTATATGGATGCTAGGTATCATTTCCAACCCACACAAATTTTATTTGACCAAAATTAAATAATTTTGCTCTTGCGGCCATTTTAACAAACAGTTGGCAGACAATAATTCAGTTCAGTACAGAAACACTATTTGCTTGTACCTTGTGACATCATCTGAGGATCCTATCATGATACATTGTAGATATCCTGTCTCCTACCACTCATGGACATGCCCTGGCCACAATTGGATGCATGGAAAACACTCATGTGTATGAGTATGTCACTACATGTCACCCACGTTTTTAACCAATCTAGTACAAGCCTCAATCCAGAAAGAATCGTGTCCTAGATATTCTCCTCCCTCTCAGGATCATGTCTGTACTATCCTCGTACAAGGAAGCTTCCTCTATCGACAAGGAAGAGCGAGCCCATGCCGTCACCGTGCACCATCAGGCGTCATCGAGAGGACAGAGAGCATCACAAGTTCATCCTTCTCTTCGAAGCTACGCTCGATCATTGGCCGTGAAACATCCCAGACGTAAGCCATGACATCAAGGCAATCTACTAGACATCAATTTGGGGTCCCTAGCCCACTCGTATCCGACGAGCTCGTCAACGCCGTCCGCCGGCGTCACGCACAGCACGCGCACGGACACGTACATGCCCGTGACATCACCGGCCGCCCAAGCCCCGCAATTGGTGCACAAGAGCATCTCCATGACGCCATGAACCGTCCTCTACCCGCGCCCGAGCACGACTCCCCTGGAAGACACCGTCCCGTGCCCGCCATTGCCGTGAGCACCAAGTCCCCGTCGCCCCTATATAAGGACCCCCTCCCCGCCTCAAATTCTTGCACCCTTAGCTTCGCCACCATCCTCTCCCACTCCCTGCCACTCGCCCATATCCAATTTGATCCAGAGCCGCCGGAATTTCCCAACGGAGCGCCGCCCGAGCCCTGCCGCGCCACCTCTCAGACGGAGACAAAGCTCCCGTGCTCCGTTCGCAACGCCGTCGGTACCTGTCGACCTACGCCATCGCCCTCGACCTTTTGCCCCTGTCGCCGGACTCCCTCGCCGTCCGTAGAGCTCGCCCACGACCCTCACCATCCGCCGGCAACCCTAGCCAGCCGTCGAGCCTCTGCACAGGACGGAGGTAATCCACATCCGTCCGATGCCCTTTTAATCGCACGGCACAGAATGCATACCCCTTCGCTAGTTTTAAAGACACACATACACGTAGGCCCCAGTTGTAAGCCAGGCCCGCTGTGCACTAGAGCCAAACTGGGCCGGCCTGTTTACCTTTCCTGCACAGCTCTAAGTTTTGAATAAATCCTTTTCCTTTTTAATTCATATCTGTGAAATCATGCCACTTGCAAAATTAATAGGGAATGATCTACTAGTCCAAAATTTGTAAACAAAATATATTTGGAAACCTTGTTTAATTGTCTATCCAAATAAAATAGTCTCACTATTTATTTGCTCACAAAACCAGTTCACCAAAAATAACAAAACTGTGGATCTGTCAACTTCAATGATTTTTATCAAATCATGTATACATTATTTTGAGGTGATTCAACCTCTCATAATTCACATATGACATATACTATTTGAATATAAAATAATATTACATTGTTACTTACAGTAATCTTGTGCTAGGAATAAAACCATGGCTATGTAGTCCATGTCTAGCTCATTTAAAATATTTTAAATACCAAATAAATACTATGAGATGTATCATCTCATTTAAACTCATTTCCCAAGTATTAAAATGTGAAGTGATGACCTTTGGTCTAGGGACTTCCTATTTTCTTATTTTGTGGATATTAAACCCTAGTCATTTATTAATGGAAATGACTTCACTAGAATTAAAATAAAGGAAACCCTAATTAAATCTTATGAGAGGTAGCCTCTCATTTATATTACTTTTTCAAGTAATATAATGTGAGTGATGACTTTGGTCAACCCTGAACTCACATTCTATTAATTGGGAATACTAAACCTTTACCAACTATTAGTTAACCTTATGAGATCTAGTATCTCATTTAAATCACATTCTCAAGTGAATAATTATGTGGTGATGACAATGGTCAATCACTCCAATATTTATTTTCTTAAGAATATTAAATCTTTTCCAAGTAGTATTTAAATTGTATGAGATATAATATCTCATTTAAACCATTTTCCCAGAGGAATAAATATGAGATGATGATCATGGTCAACATGATCCCATATTTATTATTTGAGGAGATTAAATCTTAATAAATGTCAATGAGTGGAAATTACTTTTCAAAGGAAATAAATCAAACCCTAGATTTACTTGGAATGATGTTTGTGATGATAATAGATCATCTCGTGTGAACCATTATGGTTATTTAGTCTACTTAAGAATTGTTTGGTGATTGTGTGTCCCGTATGTATTTATAGACGCTAGTACCGAAGGCAACGAAGAAGAAGAGATCATCTACGGAGAAGAAGAAGAATACTTTGATCATTATACCAACCAAGGCAAGCTAGCCCTAATGCATCTACTAATGGTGCAAGCTAATGCCCATGAAAGCATTGCAAGTCACCCCTTGCAATTTATTTTATTTGAACCTTGCCAATCCCAAGTTTTACTACTTCAAGCCTTACTTTTATTTATCAAGCTTACCTTTATTTTACCAAGATTATTTTTATAGTTGACCTTTGTCAACTCTTGTCTTATCCAGAACATCAATCTTAGTCTAGTTGACTACAAATTAGTTAGCACCCCTCATCATTAGATGCTAGTGCTAAAACTAAAACTTGATTACTCTAGATGGGAACATGTGAATTTGATGATATTTAAAACCGTAGAATGATGAGTCATTTCTACCGATGGTTTTGAAGGTGAATATGACTTTGAATTGAAATGGTGAAACTTTACTAAAACCTGATGATTGTTTAAATGCGATACTACCCCAATTTTACTAGTACCCCCACAATACCTGATTTTGGGTAGGGCGTAACTAGAAGTTTATTTACTTTAGTATGGGTTCCCTCTGAACAAATGTCATAGGGGTTATGCCGAGGCTGCCTCCGTAAAGTTTTGAAATGACATTGACATGAGGTGAATATCCGACCCAAGCCCTGTGCAGTGCCCGGGATAGCCGTTTGCTTTCACTGGGAGGCCAAGCTCATAGGGAGAGGTGCCTATACTAGAGTTTGTAAATGAACGGTTATGGTTGATGATCCGCATACTGAGTATGGTAAATCAGGGCCAGTTACCCCGACGGATGGATGCAACAGCTTGTGGTACAAGAGTACACCTCTCGCAGAGTGTTAAACCTATTTGAATAGCCGTGTCCGCGGTAATGGACGTTTGGGTAGCCATTATGATTCCGTCATCAGACCTTTTCTAATAATGACTTGTGACTTGTGACTTGAAATGTGACTTTGACTTGACTTACCACATGAGTGTGGAAATGACACTAATGTTTCCCACTTGAGCTAGTTAAGGAATTAAAAGAACTATCTTCTTATCAAATGCTTATTGAAATAAAAATAGCTTTATGCAAATAAACCTAGAGCTTAGAATCCCCTTTGTTATCTGTTGGTATTTTCATTAGTGTTGGTTTGCGAGTACTTTATAACGTACTCATGGCTTTGTCCCTGGCTATTCAAATGGCCAGACTATGAAGCAGAGTACTATGAAGATGGTGACCAGGACGTCTACGACAACTAGGACTGCTCCCAAGCTCAAACCATTGCCTGTGGAACAGATGGACTAGACTACTACTTCCCGCTGCTTGATTTGTGTTTTTGGATCAACCCTTTGTATCCAGACCTGGATCATGAGATCCCGTGTTTTCAGACGATTATGAGTTGTAATAAATGATGTGTTGTGATATGCAAAGCTATTATGTCTTGCAAAAATGCTCTTCCTGGGATTGTGATGTATGGCATAATAGGCATCTGGGATTAAAAACCCGGGTGTTCACATGGAGCAACTGCATTTGTGCGAGTCGCATAGACTTACGAAGCGGCTTGGATCATCTTCTCGGCACCTCCTATCAAGCGCTTCTTGTCCTCCGGTTTCTGCAATCCCCCGCCCCCAGTAAACAAGCAAAGAAACAACAAAATATGTGATTTCACTTGGAAATCTTAGGATGTGTTTTTCAAAGGTGACTTTATTCCGGATATTCCAGATAGCCCATCAGATAGCTGCAATGGTCAGAACATAGAGTTTCTCAAACCAGGGGAGAAAGAGTGAAACCAGGCCATGGCCTGCTAGAAGTTATTTGTCACACAAGTAGTACCCATTTCCTTAGCAAGAATCCCCCAAGCCACTCTTGAGGTGTTACAGGTAAAGAAAAGATGGTCCTTTCTATCAGCACAGCTACAAAAAGAACATGTTGGAGCTCCAGGCCATTTCCGCTTCTTCATGTTTTGCGGGTGAGAACGGCACCTTGCCCAAGTTGCCAAAGGAAGATCTTAATCTTCCAAGGTAATTTAGCTTTCGATATCCACTTATTGTGAGCTCCAACCAGGTTTCTCTCCAAGTGAGAGTATACTGATTTAGTGGAGAAGACAGCATTGTTGTTCATGGACCAGGAGATGGTATCATTCTCATCGGACATGGGAATGGATCATATAATTCGACAATATGAGTCCATTGCTCAAGCATCTCGCCTCTGAGACGCCTGAAGGGTGCGCATTGAAGAAAAAGTTCATTCTTTCATAGCCAGGCTACTACATCTACATTCATTAAACTTCTCTCTCTCCAAGACTGCAAGTCTTGCTGATTGGAAGCACTGATCCAAAAATAAAGTCAGCTCGCTCTCGGTGGCCGGAGTGTTGTGTGCAGAGAGATGGCTACGACAACTGAGATCGACCGGCCATTCCCCACCACCGGCGAATTTGGCGCGCAGGCGCCGGTGTTCCGGATTGCCACGGACAAGCAGGATGATCAGGTGGTGGATCCGGTGATCTCGGGGCGACGAGCAGCGGATGAAGATGGAGCTCATGGCCTGGGCCAAGGCCGTTGCATCCATGGCGCTTGGCGACTCCGTCGGCTCAACGGATCTGCCTCAAAGCCCCGTGGGACAGAGGATGCAGTACTCGGTGAGCCGTCTACAGCGCACTACTTACCAACCGGGCTTCCGCACCCCTTTACATTGCATTTCACGGAAAGAACAAGTTCGAGAATTTTACAAAGTAGAAAGGGGAGAAGAGAGAGAGGGAAGTGAGTTGGGGTAGTGCCAGGAAACCCACTATGAGTATTCGGCGTCGAATACTCACCATTGGGCGAAAACATGACACCGCCTAAAGTTTCAGATTACAAATACCGAACAGGACACCAGGGAAACAACAGCAACAAGTAGAAAACTGAGTCTTATAACCAACAACACCAACAGGAGACTAAAGACCAAGACGAAGTCACAACAGTGGCAGCGATGAAAAGCAGCTTCAGGAGCCTGTGATCATAAGCATTTGGTTCTGGACTGGAGCAACTGCATTTGTGCGAGTCGCATAGACTTACGAAGCGGCTTGGATCATCTTCTCGGCACCTCCTATCAAGCGCTTCTTGTCCTCCGGTTTCTGCAATCCCCCCAGTAAACAAGCAAAGAAACAACAAAATATGTGATTTCACTTGGAGATCTTAGGATGTGTTTTTCAAAGGTGACTCTATCCCGGATATTCCAGATAGCCCAGCAGACAGCTGCAATGGTCACAACATAGAGTTTCTCAATACCAGGGGAGAAAGAGTGAAACCAGGCCATGTCCTGCTAGAAGTTATTTGTCACACAAGTAGTACCCATTGCCTTAGCAAGAATCCCCCAAGCCACTCTTGAGGTGTTACAGGTAAAGAAAAGATGGTCATTTCTATCAGCACACCTACAAAAATAACAGGTTGGAGCTCCAGGCCATTTCCGCTTCTTCATGTTTTGCGGGTGAGAATGGCACCTTGCCCAAGTTGCCAAAGGAAGATCTTAATCTTACAAGGTAATTTAGATTTCGAGATCCACTTATTGTGAGCTCCAGCCAGGTTACTCTCCAAGTGAGAGTATACTGATTTAGTGGAGAAGACAGCATTGTTGTTCATGGACCAGGAGATGGTATCATTTTCATCGGACATGGGAATGGATCATATAATTCGACAATATGAGTCCATTGCTCAAGCATCTCGCCTCTGAGACGCATGAAGGGTGCGCATTGAAGAAAAAGTGCATTCTTTCATTGCCAGGCTACTACATCTACATTCATTAAACTTCTCTCTCTCCAAGACTACAAGTCTTGCTGATCGAAAGCTCTGATCCAAAAATAAAGTCAGCTCGCTCTCGGTGGCCGGAGTGTTGTGTGCAGAGAGATGGCTACGACAACTGAGATCGACCGACCATTCCCCACCGCCGGCGAATTTGGCGCGCAGGCGCCGGTGTTCCTGATTGCCACGGACAAGCATGATGATCAGGTGGCGGATCCGGTGATCTCGGGGCAACGAGCAGCGGATGAAGATGGAGCTCATGGCCTGGGCCAAGGCCGTTGCATCCATGGCGCTTGGCGACTCCGTCGGCTCAATGGATCTGCCTCAAAGTCCCGTGGGACAGAGGATGCAGTACTCGGTGAGCCGTCTACAACGCACTACTTACCAGCCGGGCTTCCGCACCCCTTTACATTGCATTTCACGGGAAAAACAAGTTCGAGAATTTTACAAAGTAGAAAGGGGAGAAGGGAGAGAGGGAAGCGAGTTGGGGTAGTGCCAGGAAACCCACTGTGAATATTCGGTGTCGAATACTAACCATTAGGCGAAAACATGACACCACCTAAAGTTCCATATTACAAAAACCGAATAGGACACCAGGGGAACAACAGCAACAAGTAGGAAACTAAGTCTTATAACCAACAGCACCAACAGGAGACTAAAGACCAAGACGAAGTCACAACAGTGGCAGCGATGAAAAGCAGCTTTAGGAGCCTGTGATCATAAGCATTTGGTTGTGGACTGGAGCAACTGCATTTGTGCGAGTCGCATAGACTTACGAAGCGGCTTGGATCATCTTGTCGGCACCTCCTATCAAGCGCTTCTTGTCGTCCGGTTTCTGCAATCCCCCCAGTAAACAAGCAAAGAAACAACAAAATATGTGATTTCACTTGGAGATCTTAGGATGTGTTTTTCAAAGGTGACTTTATTCCGGATATTCCCGATAGCCCAGCAGATAGCTGCAATGATCACAACATAGAGTTTCTCAATACCAGGGGAGAAAGAGTGAAACCAGGCCATGGCCTGCTAGAAGTTATTTGTCACACAAGTAGTACCCATTGCCTTAGCAAGAATCCCCCAAGCCACTCTAGAGGTGTTACATGTAAAGAAAAGATGGTCATTTCTATCAGCACACCTACAAAAATAACAGGTTGGAGCTCCAGGCCATTTCCGCTTCTTCATGTTTTGCGGGTGAGAATGGCACCTTGCCCAAGTTGCCAAAGGAAGATCTTAATCTTCCAAGGTAATTTAGATTTTGAGATCCACTTATTGTGAGCTCTAGCCAGGTTTCTCTCCAAGTGAGAGTATACTGATTTAGTGGAGAAGACAGCATTGTTGTTCATGGACCAGGAGATGGTATCATTCTCATTGGACATGTGAATGGATATGATAACTTCGACAATATGAGTCCATTGCTCAAGCATCTCGCCTCTGAGACGCCTGCGGAACTGGATAACAAAGTTTGCATCTCTGCAGGTTTTAACAGTGTAATCTTGGTTTTGGGAAAGATCAAAAAGGATAGGGTATTGGTCACACAACGGTCGTTCTCCTTCAAGTGAATCTTTCCAATGCCTAGTAATATTTCCTTTTCCCATAGAAATTTTCTTTCCCGCCAAGTAAGGCTCTTTTACCTTGAGAATTTCTTTCCAACAAGGGGAATCATTTAATTTTTGCGTGACCGTATCCACAGTTTTGTTTCTCAGGTACTTTGCTGTGACGATTCTCTGCCACAGAACATCCATGGTGTCAAGCTTCCACCACCACTTACAAAGGAGGCTAATGTTTTTCTTCTGAAGGCCTTTCACCCCCAAACCACCTTTCTTTTTAGAGCAACAAACTCTGGCCTATTTGACCATATAACAGCCTCTAGTTTGTTTCTTACCGTGCCAAAAGAAGACGTCTATGTTTATCAAGCTTCTCTATGAAGGTTTTATTTGGAAGGAACATTGCCTTGATATAAGAGGGCAAGTTGGAAAGGCAATAATCCACCAAAATCAATCTGCCCCCAGATGATGAGGTGCCTCCAACCCAAACATCCAATTTCTTAATGAATATTCCATCAACATAATTCAGATCAGTGTTTTTCAAACATCTAAAGGAGACCGGAATTCCTAGGTATTTCATAGGCAGAGTTCCCATTTGGCAACAAAACATCTCAGCATAGAAACTTGCAATATCATTATCTCCACCAATGAGGAATATTAAACTTTTTTGCTAATTAATTTTGAGCCCAGACATATGCTCAAAAAGATACAGCAAAAGCTTCAGGTTGATTGCCTTTTCCACATCATGGGAAATAAAGATGACCGTGTCATCCGCGTATTGCATAATGGCATACCATTATCAATGAGATCCGGTGCTAGACCCAAAATTAAGCCATTTGCATACGCCTCCAAAACCATTTTGGCAAGGCATTGGGCCGCCAAGTTGAAGAGAAAAGGGGACAGAGGGTCACCTTGGCGCACTCCCTTCGAACTTTGAATGTATGGCCCAATAACATTGTTAATTTTAACTGAAACAATACCGTTGCGCAAAATTTGCTCACCCTTATTGCACCGAAAATCACCAAAACCCATAGCACGATGGCTGCCTAAGAGGAATTCCCAGTTGACTTTATCCAAAGCTTTTTCGAAATCAAGTTTGAGAACAATGTCGTTATGCTTTTTAACATGAGTGTGATGTATGATTTCATGCAAGGACATAATGCCATCAACAATGGTTCTGCCCTTCATGAAGGCATTTTGCTGTAAACCAATGATTTTAAGAAGGAAAGGTTCCACTCTAAGCGTTAGATCTTTGGTGAGGAACTTGTAAATGCAACGCAGCAAACATATAGGCCTATATTGACTGATCTTGTCAGCATCACACAATTTGGGAAGCCGTGTTATAATGCCGTAATTAAGACGTTGCACATCCCAAGATACCTCATGGAATGCAAAAAAGAGACGCATAATATCATATTTAATTAAGTGCCAACAATGCTGATAGAATTCGATAGGAATATTGTCAGGGCCAGGCGCTTTGTTTATTTTGATGGAGAAAAGGGCATCCTTCACCTCTGATACGTCCATTTTGCATCATTATTTTATATCATAATTTACTGTTATTCATTGATATATTTCGTATTTAGAGATGATACTTATGTTATTTCATCTATTTTGCATGTTTTATGATTATTGGAGAATTGCGCACCGGAGTCAGGATTCTGCGGGAAAAAGCATCGTCAAGAGGCAATATTTCGGAAAAGCAATAATTGACAAAAATTATACCGGAGGTCCTATTTTTCCAGGAGACAGAGAGAGCCAGAAGGAGGAGCCGAGGAGGGCTGCCATGGCCCCCCATAGGCCGGCGCGGGCCCCAGCCTGGCCGCGCCGCCTTGTGGGGAGGAGGCCCACGACCCCCTCTGGCCTCCTCTCCTCCGCATACTTCATCGTCCCGAAATCCTAAGACAGGGGGAGTAGTCACAGAAGGTCAGAGTCGCCGCTACGGGGCGGAAAACACCAGAGAGAAAAGAGCTCTCCGGCAGACGAAAATCTGCCGGGGAAATTCCCTCCCGGAGGGCGAAATCGACGCCATCGTCACCGACATCGAGCTGGACATCATCTCCATCATCATCGCCATCATCTTCATCATCATCACCGCCGTCTCCACCGCTGCACCTCGTCACCGCTGTAACATCTAGGGTTAAATCTTGATTGTTTGATAGGGGAAACTCTCCCGGTGTTGATTACTACTTGTTATTGATGCTATTGAGTGAAACCGTTGGACCAAGGTTTATGTTCAGATTGTTATTTATCATCATATCACCTCTGATTATGTTCATTATGATGTCTCGTGAGTAGTTCGTTTAGTTCTTGAGGACATGGGTGAAGTATAAATGTTAGTAGTGAATTGTGCTGGGTAATATTCAATGGTTTGATATTTAAGTTGTGGTGTTATTCTTCTAGTGGTGTCATGTGAACGTCGACTACATGATACTTCACCTTTATGGGCCTAGGGGAATACATCTTGTAGTCGTTTGCTAATTGCGGGGTTGCCGGAGCGACGTAAACCCGAACCCCCGTTGGTATATCGATGCGGGAGGGATAGCGGGATCTCGAGTTTAAGGCTGTGGTTAGATTTATCTTAATTACTTTCTTGTAGTTGCGGATGCTTTCAAGGGGTATAATCACAAGTATGTATTAGTCCTAGGAAGGGCGGTGCATTAGCATAGGTTCACCCACACAACACTTATAAAAAAAATGAAGATTAATCAGCTGCATGAAGCGAAAGCACTAGACTAAATTCCCGTGTGTCCTCAAGAACGTTTGGTCATCATAAGTAAACAAACCGGCTTGTCCTTTGTGCTAAAAAGGATTGGGCCACTCGCTGAAATTATTTCTCTCGCATTTTACTTACTCGTATTTTATTTATCTGCAATATCAAAACCCCCTGAATACTTGTCTGTGAGCATTTAAAGTGAATCCTTCATCGAAACTGCCTGTCAACACCTTCTGCTCCTCGTTAGGTTCGACACTCTTATTTATCGAAAGTACTACGATACACCCCCTATACTTGTGGGTCATCAAGACTATTTTCTGGCGCCGTTGCCGGGGAGTGAAGCGCTATTGGTAAGTGGAATTGGTAAGGAAAACTTTTACTGTGCGTGCTGATTTTATTTCTGCCTGCTGCTATAATTCATTATGGAGAGATCTTCTCTTGAATTTATATTTGGAAAATCTACTACTACTGCAAAGGTAGTGGATGAGGCGCAAGGTGAGGAAGAGATTCCATACAAAATACCTATGAAAATTATTGAACATGTTATGGATAATCGCTATGAAGGGGATGGAACTGTCCATCCGGGAGATCATTTACTGTTTCTACATGAATTATGCGGTTTATTCAAGTGTGCAGGTATTGCTATGGATGAAGTTAGGAAGAAACTATTCTCTGTATCGCTGTCTGGTAAAGCGGCACATTGGTATAAATTACTGAATAATGGAGATTCTCTTGATTGGAAGGATATTATGCCTCTATTTTATTCTAAATTCTATCCTCCAAGTGAAATTCACAAAGACCGGAACCGCATATATAATTTCTGGCCTCATGATGGAGAGAGTATTGCCCAAGCATGGGGGAGATTGAAATCTTTAATGCTCAAATGCCCCATTCATGAGCTTCCTGGTAATATTATCATTGATAATTTCTATGCAAGACTTTCTTTTCAAGATAAGACTTTGCTGGATACTTCTTGTTCTGGATCATTTACACGCAATAAAGAAGAGTTTAAAAGGGGCCCTCTTGATCAGATTCAGGAGAATATTGAAGGATGGGAGAACGACAAAGGTAGAGAGTCAGGTATAAATTATGATTATGAATGCATTAAAACTTTTATGGATACTGATAAATTTCGTAATATGAGCGTTGCTTATGGTATTGATTCTCAAGTCGTTGCAAATTTTTATAAAGCTTTTGCCTCTCATTTCGAATTGCCTAGAAAGAATTTTGATAAGTATCATGAACCGTATAAAGATAAAATTGATTCAACTATTAATGAATGTGTTCTAATTGAAACTGTTGATAATATTCTTCCTGAAGTTTATATTGAAAAAACTCCTTTCCCTGCTAAGATGAAGGAGTATTCTGTTATAAATAGTGTGGTTAATAAAAGTGCAAAGAGACCTATAGAACCTGAAGAGCAAATAAATGTTCAACCTGATGTTGCAATAGTTAAAGATCTTGTGACTGAAAATGTGGAAGATGGTCATATTATTTTCTTTGAAGATGCTTCTAATATTGTTTCGCATCCTAATAAGTATAGGAAAGCTAGTGTTCCTATGCTCTCTGTTAGAATTGGTGATCATTGTTATTATGGATTATGCGATATTGGTGCAAGTATTAGCGCTATTCCTTATGAGCTTTACACGGAGATCATGCATGAAATTGGTTCTTGTGAACTTGAAGATATTGATGTGGTTATTCGGCTAGCTAATAGAGAAACTATCTCTCCAATTGGTATTGTTCGAGATGTGGAAGTTTTATGTGGTAAGATTAAATATCCTGCTGACTTTTTAGTACTTGGTTCTGCCGCTAGTAAGCATTGTCCCATTATTTTTGGTAGACCTTTTCTAAAAACTTGTGGAGCTATTATAGATTGTAAGAAAGAGAAAATTTTGACTAAATTTGCTGGTGAATCTTATGAGTTTAATTTCTCTAAATTTGCTAAAACTCCTTATAAAGCTGATTTGCCTAATAATGATTTTAGAGTTGAACAGTGTGCATCTATTGCTCTTGCTCCTAATAATCCTTTGCAGCAACATTTGTAGGATAGTGAGAGTGAAGTCTTTAGGGAAGAAAGGGATGAGCTTGATGAAATTTTCCTTCGTCAACCTATTCTTAAGCATTATTTACCGGTTGAAGATCTAGGTACAACGTCACCACCAAAGGAAGATCCTGTTTTTGATTTAAACCATTGCCTGAAAATCTTAAGTATGCTTATATTGATGATAAAAAAATATATCCTGTTATTATTAGTTCTAAGCTTTCAGAGTTTGAGGAAGAAAGGTTATTGGAAATATTTAAGAAACACCGAGGAGCTATTGGCTATACTCTTGATGATTTGAAGGGGATTTCTCCCTCTATTTGCCAACATGCCATTAATATGGAAGATGATGCAAAGCCCGTTGTTGAACATCAGCGTCGTCTAATTCCTAAGATGAAGGATGTGGCAAGGAATGAGATATTAAAACTTCTCAAAGCAGGTATAATATATCCTATTGCTGATAGTAGATGGATTAGTCCTGTGCATTGTGTTCCTAAAAAAGGAGGAATAACTGTTGTGCCTAATGATAATGATGAGCTCATCCCTCAAAGAGTAATTGTAGGATATAGAATGTGCATTGATTATCGAAAACTTAATAAGGTTACTAAGAAAGATCATTACCCTTAAGATCATTACCCTTTACCTTTTATCGATCAAATGTTAGAAAGGTTGTCTAAAAATACTCATTTCTGCTTTCTTGATGGTTATTCTGGGTTCTCACAAATTGCTGTTAAAGCTAAAGATCAAGAGAAAACCACTTTTACTTGTCCCTATGGAACTTATGCTTATAGGCGTATGCCTTTTGGCTTATGTAATGCTCCTGCTACTTTTCAAAGATATATGTCTGCTACTTTTCAAAGATATATGGAAGATTGTAGAGGTATTCATGGATGATTTTTCTGTCTATGGAAATTCTTTTGATAATTGCTTGCGAAATCTTGATAAAGTTTTGCAGAGATGTGAAGAAACTAACCTTGTTCTTAATTGGGAGAAATTACACTTTATGGTTAATGAAGGAATTGTATTGGGACATAAAATTTCTGAGAGAGGTATTGAAGTTGATAGAGCTAAAGTTGAAGCAATTGAGAAAATGCCCTATCCGAGGGATGTTAAAGGTATTCGTAGCGTTCTTGGTCATGCTGGGTTTTATAGGAGATTTATTAAAGACTTCTCTAAAATTTCAAAGCCTCTTACTAATCTTCTTCAAAAAGATGTACCTTTTGTTTTTGATGATGATTGTAAGGAAGCTTTTGAAACTTTAAAGAAAGCCTTAACAACTGTTCCTGTAGTTGAACCCCCTGATTGGAATTTACCTTTTGAAATTATGTGTGATGCTAGTGATTTTGCTGTAGGCGCTGTTCTTGGACAGCGAATAGATAAAAAATTCAATGTTATTCATTTTGCTAGTAAAACTCTTGATGCTGCTCAAAGAAATTATGCTACAACTGAAAAAGAATTGTTAGCTGTAGTCTTTGCTTGTGACAAGTTTAGACCTTATATTGTTGATTCAAAAGTTACAATTCATACTGACCATGCTGCAATTAGATACCTTATGGAAAAGAAAGATGCTAAGCCAAGGCTTATTAGATGGGTGCTTCTTTTGCAAGAATTTGATTTGCATATTATAGATAGAAAAGGTGCTGATAATCCTATTGCTGATAATTTATCTAGATTAGAAAATATTGCTTATGATCCTGTTCCTGTTAATGATAGTTTTCCAAATGAACAATTGGCTGTAATAAAGGTGAGCTCGCGAGACAGTCCTTGGTATGCTGATTATGCTAACTTTATTGTTTCCAAGTACTTGCCTCCAACCTTTTCAGCCCAACAAAGGAGGAAATTCTTTTATGATTTGAGGCATTATTTTTGGGATGACCCACACTGATATAAAGAAGGAGTGGATGGTATTATGCGAAGATGTGTTCCCGAATATGAACAACAAGAGATATTAAATAAATGTCATGGTAGTGCTTATGGAGGACATCACGCCGGAGATAGAACCGTGCAAAAGGTTCTACAATCGGGTTTCTATTGGCCAACTCTCTTTAAAGATGCAAGAAAGTTTATTTTATCTTGTGATGAATGTCAAAGGGTTGGTAATATTTCTCGGCGCAATGAAATGCCTATGAATTATACTCTTGTTATTGAACCATTCGATTGTTGGGGATTCGACTTCATGGGTCCTTTCCCTTCTTCAGACGGTAACACTCATATACTTGTTGTTGTTGATTATGTTACTAAATGGGCGGAAGCCATACCCATGAAAAGTGCCGATGGTGAGACCTCTTTAAAAATGCTTTTAGATATTATTTTTCCTAGATTTGGAGTTCCTAGATATCTTATGACTGATGGAGGTTCTCATTTTATTCATGGTGGTTTTAGAAAAACTCTTGCTAAATATGGTATTAATCATAGGATTGTTGCTGCTTATCATCCTCAAACTAGTGGGCAAGTAGAGTGATAGAGTGATACGTCCCAAACGTATCTATAATTTCCTATGTTCCATGCTACTTTTATGATGATACTCACATGTTTTATATACATTATATGTCATTTTTATGCATTTTCCGGCACTAACCTATTAACAAGATGCCGATGCGCCGGTTCTGTTTTACTGCTGTTTTTGGTTTCAGAAATCCTAGTAAAGAAATATTCTCGGAATTCGACGAAGTTTATACCCGGGACCTTATTTTTCCGCGGAGCATCCAGGGGTACCAGGCCCCGACGAAGTGGAGCCACGAGGAAGGCACACAGCAGGCCGGCGCGGCCCAGGGGGGCCCGCGCCGCCCTACTGTGTGGCCCCCTCGTGACTCCGTTTGCCCTGATTTCTTCGCCTATATAAAGTTCCTGTCGCAAAACTTCGCGTACCAAGAGCCACGATACGTAAAAACATCCAGAGCCGCCGCCGTCGCCGATCCCATCTCGGGGGATCCAGGAGATCACCTCCGGCACCCTGCCGGAGAGGGGATTCATCTCCCGGAGGGCTCTTCATCGCCATGATCGCCTACGGATCGATGTGTGAGTAGTCCACCCTTGGACCATGGGTCCATAGCAGTAGCTAGTTGGTCGTCTCCTCCATATGTGCTATCATTGTAATGGTCTTGTGAGCTGCCTATCATGATCAAGATCATATATCTGTAATATTATGTGTTGCGTTTGTTGGGATCCGATGAATATGGAGTATATGTTATTCTGAATATCAATCTATATGTGTTGTTTATGATCTTGCATGCTTTCCGTTACTAGTAGAGGCTCTGGCCAAGTCGATGCTTGTGACTCCAAGAGGGAGTATTTATGCTAGATAGTAGGTTCATGCCTCCGCTAAATCTGGGATAGTGCCAGAAGGTTCTAAGGTTGTGGATGTGCTGTTGCTACTAGGGATAAAACATTGATGCTTTTGTCTAAGGATATTAGTGTTGATTACATTACGCACCATACTTAATGCAATTATCTGTTGCTTGCAACTTAATACTGGAAGGGGTGCGGACGCTAACCCGAAGGTGGACTTTTTAGGCATAGATGCATGCTGGATGGCGGTCTATGTACTTTGTCGTAATGCCCAAATGAATTCCACAATACTCATCATAACATGTATATGCATTTTGTGCTCATCTCATATCTGTCAATTGCCCAACTGTAATTTGTTTACCCAACATGTATTTCTTATTGGAGAGACACCACTAGTGAACTGTGGATCCCGGTCCATTCTTTTAATCTGAATACAAACCACTGCAAACATTGTTTGTTACTTTTCTCTGCAAACAAACATCATTTTCCACTCGATACGTTTAATCCTTTGTTATAGCAAGCCGGTGAGATTGACAACCTCACTGTTGAGTTGGGGCAAAGTATTTTGATTGTGTTGTGCAGGTTCCACGTTGGCACCCGATTCCCTGGTGTTGCGCCGCACTACATTTTGTGACCAACAACCTTCACGTGCTTCCTTGACTCCTACTGGTTCGATAAACCTTGGTTTCTTACTGAGGGAAATCTTGCCGCTACGCTCATCACACCTTCCTCTTGGGGTTCCCAACGCGAAGCAGTCAAAGAATTTCTGGCGCCGTTGCCGGGGAGATCAAGACACGCTGCAAGGGGAGTCTCCTACTTCCAATCTCTTTACTTTATTTTTGTCTTGCTTTATTTTATTTACTACTTTGTTTGCTTGCTTATATCAAAACACAAAAAAAAATTAGTTACTCGCATTTACTTTATTTACTATCTTGTTCTCTATATTAAAAACACAAAAAAATTAGCTACTTGCATTTATTTTATCTAGCTTGTTTTATTTACTATTGCTAAAATGGGTACTCCTGAAAATACTAAGTTGTGTGATTTCACTAGCACAAATAATAATGATTTATTATGCACACCTATTGCTCCACCCGCTACCGCAGCGGAATTCTTTGAAATTAAACCTGCTTTATTAAATCTTGTTATGAGAGAGCAATTTTCTGGTGTTAGTTCTGATGATGCTGCTGCCCATCTTAATAATTTTGTTGAACTTTGTGAAATGCAAAAATATAAGGATATAGATGGGGACATTATAAAACTAAAATTGTTTCCTTTCTCTTTAAGAGGAAGAGCTAAAGATTGGTTGCTATCTTTGCCTAAGAATAGTATTGATTCATGGACTAAATGCAAAGATGCTTTTATTGGTAGATATTATCCTCCTGCTAAAATTATATCTTTGAGAAGTAGCATAATGAATTTTAAGCAATTTGATAATGAGCATGTTGCTCAAGTATGGGAAAGAATGAAATCTTTGGTTAAAAATTGCCCTACCCATGGACTGACTACTTGGATGATCATCCAAACTTTTTATGCAGGATTAAATTTTTCTTCACGGAACCTATTGGATTCAGCTGCTGGAGGTGCTTTTATGTCCATTACTCTAGGCGCCGCAACAAAACTCCTCGATGATATGATGGTTAATTATTCTGAATGGCACACGGAGAGAGCTCCGCAAGGTAAGAAGGTAAATTCTGTTGAAGAAACCTCCTCATTAAGTGAAAAGATTGATGCTATTATGTCTATGCTTGTGAATGGTAGGATTAATGATGATCCTAATAATGTTCCATTATCTTCATTAGTTGCTCAAGAAGAACATGTTGATGTGAACTTCATTAAAAATAATAATTTCAACAACAACAGGCCATATCCTGCTAGTGGTAATGATTATGGTAATTCTTATGGTAGATTTATTTTGCCTAATGATAAGAAAATATTAGAAATTGAAAGAGCCACTAAAAACTTTATGCAATCACAATATGAGCAAAATCAATTGTTTACTAAAACTATGAATGAACAATCTGCCTTGTTGAAAAATATAGGAAATCAACTTGCAAATTTAAATATGGAGATTTCTGGTTTGCAAACTAAGCTTTCAAGTGCTGAAAACCGAATCTCATATATGTCTGCTTCACAATCTTCTTTAATTAATAAAATGGCTGCTAAACCTGAGGATAATGATAATAAAATTGTTACTACTGCAAATGCCATCCAAGTTAGAATTGATGAGAATATTAGATTAATGGCTGAGTTGCATGCTAGGTGGGAAAAAGAAGAAAATGCTAAAAGAGACAATATAGCTAAAGTTTGGACTATTACCACCACTAGTAATAATAATGCTCCACATGTTGCTAAAACTCCTTCTATTAATAGTAAAATAATTGGTGTTGGTAATGTTTCTACTCCTAGTGCAAAGCATGCAAAACTGCTTGATACTTCTGAAACTGCTGAAATTGCTTGTGATAAAATTGCTGAAGTTCTCAAAAATATTGAGGACAATGATCCCATTGCTTTAGACCCTAATGGTTTAGATTTTGATGATTGTCACATCTCTGAAGTTATAAAATTCTTACAACAACTTGCTAAAAGTCCCAATGATAGTGCTATAAATTTGGCCTTTACAAAGCATATCACAAATGCTCTCATTAAAGCTAGGGAAGATAAATTAAAACTTGAAGCTTCTATTCCTAGGAAGTTAGAAGATGGTTGGGAGCCCATCATTAGTATGAAGGTCAATGATTTTGATTGTAATGCTTTATGTGATATTGGTGCAAGTATTTCTGTTATGCCTAAGAAAATTTATAATATGCTTGACTTGCCACCATTGAGAAATTGTTATTTGGGTATTGATAATTCCACAAAGAAACCTTTGGGAAGGGTTGATAATGTTCATATTACTGTTAATAATAACCTTGTTCCCGTTGATTTTGTTGTCTTGGATATTGAATACAATGCATCTTGCCCCATCATATTGGGAAGACCTTTTCTTCGAACCGTTGGTGCTGTCATTGATATGAAGGAAGGTAATATTAAATATCAATTTCCTCTCAAGAAAGGTATGGAACACTTTCCTAGAAAGAGAATGAAGTCACCTTATGATTCTATTATTAGAACTAGTTATGGAGTTGATGCGCCTCCACTTGATAATACTTGATGCAAACTTTCTGCGCCTAGCTGAAAGGCGTTAAAGAAAAGCGCTTATGGGAGACAACCCATTATTTTTACTTCTGCACTTTTTGTTTTGTTTGAGTTGTGGAAGTTGTTACTACTGTAGAAACCTCTCATTATCTTTATTTTATTGCATAGTTGTGCCAAGTAAAGTCTTTGATAGTAAAGTTGTTCTTATAAGGGGATTACTGCGCAGTAGCAGAATTATTACTGTCACGAAATTTTACATTCCCGTCAGGTCGTAACTCAGAAAAATCTGAAAAAAATCATGCATGATCCTCAGATATTTACGCAACTTCCATTAAATTTGAGCATTTTCATCTGAGCAAGTCTATTGCCTCGAAAAAAATCGTCTTTACGGACTGTTCTGTTTTAACAGATTCTGCCTTTTTATTTCGCATTGCATGTTTGGCTATGTATGATGGATTTCTTTGTTCCATTAACTTCCAGTAGCTTTGAGCAATGTCCAGAAGTGTTAAGAATGATTGTGTCACCTCTGAATATGTGAATTTTTATTATGCACTAACCCTCTAATGAGTGTGCGGTGAGTTTGGTGTGGCAGAAGTTTTCAAGGGTCAATAGGAGAGAATGATTTATGGTCAAGAAGAGTGAAAAATCTAAGCTTGGGGATGCCCCCGTGGTTCATCCCCACATATTTTCAGAAGACTCAAGCATCTAAGCTTGGGGATGCCCAAGGCTTGGCATCCCCTTCTTCATCGACAATGTATCAGGTCACATCTAGTGAAACTATATTTTTATTCATCACATCTTATGCATTTTACTTGGAGCGTCTTATTGTTTTTGTTTTTGTTTTTGTTTTGTTTGAATAAAATCGGATCCTAGTATTCAGTATATGGGAGAGAAACACGCTCCGCTATTGCATATGAACACATGTGTTCTTAGCTTTATTATTTATTATTCATGTCGAAGGGTGAAACTGCTTCGTTCATTTATGGTTGGAAATAGAAAATGCTACATGTGGTAATTGGTATAACATTTTGAATAACTTTATACTTGGCAATTGTAGTGCTCAAATAGATTATGTTTAAGCTCTTGCATCATGTACCTTGTACCCATTAGTGAAGAAACACCGTAGAGCTTGTTGACATTCGATTTGCATGATTGGTTTCTCTAAAGTCTAGATATTTTCTGGTAAAAGTTTGAACAACAAGGAAGACAATGTAGAGTCTTATAATGCTTGCAATATGTTTTTATGTAAGTTTTGCTGTACCGGTTCTTGCTTGTGTTTGCTTCAAACAACCTTTGCTAGCCTAAACCTTGTATCGAGAGGAAATACTTCTCATGCATCTAAAATCCTTGAGCCAAAAAATTATGCCATTTGTGTCCACTATATCTACCTACCACATGGTATTTTTCTGCCATTCCAAAGTAAATTGCTTGAAGTGCTACCTTTAAAATTTCTATTCCTTTATCCTTTACAATATATAGCTCATGGAAAAATAGCGTAAAAAACTATTGTGGTTTTGAATATGAATCTTGTGCATCTTCTTTCTTATAAGTTGCTTGCTGGCTATAACCATTGAACTACTGGGGAAAGCCATCAACCTATCACATCTTGGTTGAATATCGTGTGGGTTGCTATGCATGTCCGTCTTGTTCTGAAGTAAGGGAGATTTTTCGCGATCACATGGTTTGAGTATGCATATTGTTAGAGAAGAACTTGGGCCGCTAACCGAAGCCATGTATCATGGTAGAAGTTTCAGCATGGGTAGCTTATCCTTAACATATCTTATGAGACAACAGTAATTAAGTGCCTTAAGCATTAAATTCGAGGAGCCCATTTGTCTGTTTTCTATGTTGTTCCGGTATGGATGGTCAAAAGTTGAGACTCTCGATGGCGAGAAATCCTAAAGAGGTGACTCCTTGATCATTTGTACAGTCGGCATAGAGGTACCCCTTGTGACACTTGGTTAAAACATATGTTATGCAATGATAATCCGCGGAAAATCCGAGCTCGTTAAGGCAAGGTGCGGGCACTATTGGTATACAATGCATGAGGCTTGCAAGTTATGAGACATTTTTTGCACAACTCATATGATGATTTACCATTACCGTTGACAAAATTGCTTCTATATTTTCAAAACAAAAACCTCTAGTACAAATATAGCAATCCATGCTTCCCTCTGCGAAGGGCCTATCTTTTACTTTTATGTTGAGTCAGTTCACCTATTTCCCTCCAACTATGAAGCAAACACTTGTGTTAACCATGTGCATTGATTCCTACATGCTTACATATATGCATTCATCATATTACTTTGTGTTGACAATTATCCATGAGATAAACATGTTGAAGTTGAAAGCAATTGCTGAAACTTATATCCTCCTTTGTGTTGCTTTAAAACTATTTATTAGAATCTATTGCTTCATGAGTTTTCCTATGCAAGTCTTATTGATGCTTGTCTTGAAAGTACTATTCATGAAAAGTTTTGGTATTATGATTCACTTGTTTAATTCATTGTCTTTACCATTGCTTCGAATCACTTCATTCACTACAAAGTTTTACAAATAGTATTGATCGAGATTATGGTAGCATGTCACTTCTGAAATTATTTTGTTATCGTTTACCTACTCGAGGGCGAGTAGGAACTAAGCTTGGGGATGCTTGATACGTCCCAAACGTATCTATAATTTCCTATGTTCCATGCTACTTTTATGATGATACTCACATGTTTTATATACATTATATGTCATTTTTATGCATTTTCCGGCACTAACCTATTAACAAGATGCCGATGCGCCAGTTCCTGTTTTCTGCTGTTTTTGGTTTCAGAAATCCTAGTAAAGAAATATTCTCGGAATTCGACGAAGTTTATACCCAGGACCTTATTTTTCCGCGGAGCATCCAGGGGTACCAGGCCCCGACGAAGTGGAGCCACGAGGAAGGCACACAGCAGGCCGGCGCGGCCCAGGGGGGCCCGCGCTGCCCTACTGTGTGGCCCCCTCGTGACTCCGTTTGCCCTGATTTCTTCGCCTATATAAAGTCCCTGTCGCAAAACTTCGCGTACCGAGAGCCACGATACGTAAAAACATCCAGAGCCGCCGCCGTCGCTGATCCCATCTCGGGGGATCCAGGAGATCACCTCCGACACCCTGCCGGAGAGGGGATCATCTCCCGGAGTGCTCTTCATCGCCATGATCGCCTCCGGATAGATGTGTGAGTAGTCCACCCTTGGACCATGGGTCCATAGCAGTAGCTAGTTGGTCGTCTCCTCCATATGTGCTATCATTGTAATGGTCTTGTGAGCTGCCTATCATGATCAAGATCATATATCTGTAATATTATGTGTTGCGTTTGTTGGGATCCGATGAATATGGAGTATATGTTATTCTGAATATCAATCTATATGTGTTGTTTATGATCTTGCATGCTTTCCGTTACTAGTAGAGGCTCTGGCCAAGTCGATGCTTGTGACTCCAAGAGGGAGTATTTATGCTAGATAGTAGGTTCATGCCTCTGCTAAATCTGGGACAGTGCCAGAAGGTTCTAAGGTTGTGGATGTGCTGTTGCTACTAGGGATAAAACATTGATGCTTTTGTCTAAGGATATTAGTGTTGATTACATTACGCACCATACTCAATGCAATTATCTGTTGCTTGCAACTTAATACTGGAAGGGGTGCGGACGCTAACCCGAAGGTGGACTTTTTAGGCATAGATGCATGCTGGATGGCGGTCTATGTACTTTGTCGTAATGCCCAAATGAATTCCACAATACTCATCGTAACATGTATATGCATTTTGTGCTCATCTCATATCCATCAATTGCCCAACTGTAATTTGTTTACCCAACATGTATTTCTTATTGGAGAGACACCACTAGTGAACTGTGGATCCCGGTCCATTCTTTTAATCTGAATACAAACCACTGCAAACATTGTTTGTTACTTTTCTCTGCAAACAAACATCATTTTCCACTCGATACGTTTAATCCTTTGTTACAGCAAGCCGGTGAGATTGACAACCTCACTGTTGAGTTGGGGTAAAGTATTTTGATTGTGTTGTGCAGGTTCCACGTTGGCACCGGATTCCCTGGTGTTGCGCCGCACTACATTTTGTGACCAACAACCTTCACGTGCTTCCTTGACTCCTACTGGTTCGATAAACCTTGGTTTCTTACTGAGGGAAATCTTGCCGCTACGCTCATCACACCTTCCTCTTGGGGTTCCCAACGCGAAGCAGTCATAGAGCTAACAAATAGAGAGATTAAATCTATTTTGGAAAAGACTGTTAATAAATCTAGAAAGAATTGGCCTAGTAAATTGAGGGAAGCACTTTGGGATTATAGAACTGCTTATAAAAATCCCATGGGTATGTCACCCTATAAAATGGTTTATGGGAAAGCTTGTCATTTACCTTTAGAACTAGAGCACAAAGCTTATTGGGCTGTAAGAGAATTAAATAAAGATCCTAAACTTGCCGGTAAGAAGAGGTTGCTACAATTGAGTTTTCTAGATGAATGGAGAAGCGAAGCTTATGAAAATACTAAACTCTTTAAGGAGAAAGTTATGAAATGGCATGATAGAAGAATTATCAAAAGAGAATTTAATGTTGGGGATAAAGTCCTATTGTATCGGTCTCGTCTCAGTTTTTTTGCAGGAAAATTACTCTCAAAATGGGAAGGACCATATGTCATTGTGGAGGTGTATCGTTCAGGAGCAATTAAAATTAGTTCTCTGCAAGGCAATGCCACACAAGTAGTGAATGGCCAAAGACTCAAGCATTACATTTCTGGAGATTCTTATAATGAAGATGTTGATGTCATTCGAGTGGAAACTCCGGAAGCTTTCATCAAAGGCCAAGTTGACAGTTCTGCAGAATTCGACTTTGAATAGGTAACAGTACTGGTAATAAAAAGTTCGCGTTTAACTTTCCGAACAATGTTTTTGTTATTTTTAGAAAATATGAAAAATTACGAGATCGAAACGGAGTGGAGGTGACGCACGAGGAGGCGCCCCCATAGGCCGGCGCGGGCCCCAGCCTGGCCGCGCCGCCCTATGAGGAGGACTCCTCGGTGTCCCTCTCCGACTCTGGTTCGACCTGTTTCCTTCCGTCTATCGTAAAAACTACTGCTATATAATCCCCCGGACCCCTGGAGGTCCGTATATCGTTTTCTCGTCGCGTTTTGTTTCGAGCTGTTTTCTGCCAGGATTCGCTTTATCTAGAGTCACCATGTCTTCATCGGGAACTCCGAAGGACAGCTTCTTTGAGGAAGTCGTCAATCCATACATGAACGAGCTGAAGACGCACCCCAAGGAATTGCCGCTCGTAGATGGAGAGTTGCAGATTGAAGATGTTCGGGGTCCTAAGGGAGAAGGAAGCCTGGAAGACAGGATGGAGAAATTAGAACAAGAGGTCTTCAACTACAAGAAGATGGCTGAGCGTGAAGTGGATATCTTCCACAAAATTGTGTCTGAACTTATTGATGAACACAAGAAGGAGACTGCAAGGCTATGGGACGACATCTTTTCGCTTCATGACACCACCGCTAAACTTCAAGCTCAACTCTATGATGTTCAGAATCAAAACTGTGAGTATGAAAACAGGTTTAAACACATAAGCTATGCTGCTAGTTTCAGGATTCCCGAAACCAAGATGTCATTTGTTGATGGAGAGCCTCTTCCTTGGAAGTCCGATGAAGGGAAGAATTCGTCACCACCACCACCGAAGGAGTAATTCATCATTGGTATTGGCACCCCCTTGGTTTGTTCCAAGCTTGGGGAGGTGCCGCGGTATCACATCATCACTATCTTTTACCTTTTTATTATCAAGTAGTGTCATATCATGAGTAGGGAAGTTATTATATCAGATGAGTTGCATTGTGGAAGTATCTCTCCTTTAGTTGGTTGTCTTTGTATCCCTTGGTGTGAGTTATCGTTATGGAATATCAATGAGAAGTCTTATCATTTACATTTTGCACATCTTATTTTAGTTTGCAATTTCTATTATATGATTGATCTTGTTGTTAGTATTGGTATCACTTTGGGAGCATTGAGTAAATCTATTTGGTCTTGGCAAACTTACAATTGGTCAATAGCAACAATTTGAGTTTAAGTCGAAAAGAGAAATACATGTTGATATGTTGTTTCATTATCCTTCTTTCTTATTAGCTTTTAGCTCATTATTCTGAAGTTAAAATTGTTTGTGCTTACAAGGAGGATGTATGACTGTATCTATCACATATATATTTGTTTGTTCCCTTCAACTCTTATGCTTGCTAATCAACCTTGCTAGCCAAAGACCTGTACTGAGAGCAAATGCTTCTCTTGCAGCCAAACCTTAACCCAAACCTATGCCATAAGTGTCCACCATAACTACCTACTATATGGTATTTCCCTGCCATTCCAAGTAAATTGCTTGAAGTGCCACCTTTAAAAATTCTATTCTTTGTCTTTGCAATATATAGCTCATGGAAAAATAGCGTAAAAACTATTGTGGTTTTGAATATGAATCTTGTGCATCTTCTTTCTTAATAAGTTGCTTGCTGTGCGATAACCATTGAAATACTGGGGAACGCCATCAACCTGTCACATCTTGGTTGAATATCGTGTGGGTTGCCATGCATGTCCGTCTTGTTCTGAAGTAAAGGAGGTTTTTCATGATCACATGGTTTGAGTATGCATATTGTTAGAGAGGAACATTGGGCCGCCAACCTAAGCCATGTATCATGGTGGAAGTTTCAGCATGGGTAGCTTATCCTCAACATCTCTTATGAGACAACAGTAATTAAGTGCTTTAAGCATTAATTTCGAGGAGCCCATTTGTCTGTTTTCTACGTTGTTCCGGTATGGATGGTCAAAAGTTGAGACTTTTGATGGCGAGAGATCCTAAAGAATTATCTCCTTGATCATTTGTACAGTCGACATAGAGGTACCCCTTTGTGATACTTGGTTGAAACATATTTTATGCAATGAGAATCCGTGGAAAATCCGAGCTCGTTAAGGCAAGGTGCGGGCACTATTGGTATACAATGCATGAGGCTTGCAAGTTATAAGACATTTTTTGCACAACTCATATGATTTATCATTACCGTTGACAATTTTTTTTCTATGTTCTCAAAACAAAAGCTCTAGCACAAATATAGCAATCCATGCTTCCCTCTGCGAAGGGCCTATCTTTTACTTTATGTTGAGTCAGTAAACCTATTTCCCTTCATCTTGAGCAAGCAATTGAGTTGAAGTTGTGATCAGAACATTTATATTGCGATCTACTTTATCATGCCTTTTATTCTTCCTTGTTTAGTACAAGTTTTATCTGAATGAATATAGCTTTGCAAGTTATCAGTGATTATGAGGAGATTATTATGATTGAAGATGAAAACGGTGCCATAAAAGCCTTAATATAAGAGCGCTGCTCGATATATGAATATAATATGTTAATCATTCTCTGACCAAGAATGAAGTTTGCCATCACCAATTATGATTTCTTATGCACCTATATTTGTGATTACCGTCTACTTGTTTCAAGTTAGATTATATGAAGAAGTTGTTCACTAGAATATCTTGTGTGAATTGATATGATGCTTCTTGTCCGTATTCGATTTATCGACTCTTCACTCCATAAACATGTGGTCTTGTTTACCGAGTTCAGTTTCGCTTGGGGACAAGCGACGTCTAAGCTTGGGGGAGTTGATACGTCCATTTTGCATCACTATTTTATATCATAATTTACTGTTATTCATTGATATATTTAGTATATAGAGATGATACTTATGTTATTTCATCTATTTTGCATGTTTTATGATTATTGGAGAATTGCGCGCCGGAGTCAGGATTCTGCGGGAAAAAGCATCGTCAAGAGGCAATATTTCGGAAAAGCAATAATTGACAAAAATTATTCCGGAGGTCCTATTTTTCTAGGAGACAGAGAGAGCCAGAAGGAGGAGCCGAGGAGGGCTTCCATGGGCCCCCCCATAGGCCGGCGCGGGCCCCAGCCTGGCCGCGCCGCCTTGTGGGGAGGAGGCCCACGACCCCCTCTTGCCTCCTCTCCTCCGCATACTTCATCGTCCCGAAAACCTAAGACAGGGGGAGTAGTCACAGAAGGTCAGAGCCGCCGCTACGGGGCGGAAAACACCAAAGAGAAAAGAGCTCTCCGGCAGACGGAAATCTGCCGGGGAAATTCCCTCCCGGAGGGGGAAATCGACGCCATCGTCATCGACATCGAGCTGGACATCATCTCCATCATCATCGCCATCATCTTCATCATCATCACCGCCATCTCCACCGCTGCACCTCGTCACCGCTGTAACATCTAGGGTTAAATCTTGATTGTTTGACAGGGGAAACTCTCCCGGTGTTGATTACTACTTGTTATTGATGCTATTGAGTGAAACCGTTGGACCAAGGTTTATGTTCAGATTGTTATTTATCATCATATCACCTCTGATTATGTTCATTATGATGTCTCGTGAGTAGTTCGTTTAGTTCTTGAGGACATGGGTGAAGTCTAAATGTTAGTAGTGAATTGTGTTGGGTAATATTCAATGGTTTGATATTTAAGTTGTGGTGTTATTCTTCTAGTGGTGTCATGTGAACGTCGACTACATGATACTTCACCTTTATGGGCCTAGGGGAATACATCTTGTACTCGTTTGCTAATTGCGGGGTTGCCGGAGCGACAGAAACCTGAACCCCCGTTGGTATATCGATGCAGGAGGGATAGCAGGATCTCAGAGTTTAAGGCTGTGGTTAGATTTATCTTAATTACTTTCTTGTAGTTGCGGATGCTTGCAAGGGGTATAATCACAAGTATGTAATAGTCCTAGGAAAGGCGGTGCATTAGCATAGGTTCACCCACACAACACTTATCAAAACAATGAAGATTAATCAGCTGCATGAAGCGAAAGCACTAGACTAAATTCCCGTGTGTCCTCAAGAACGTTTGGTCATCATAAGTAAACAAACCGGCTTTTCCTTTGTGCTAAAAAGGATTGGGCCACTCGCTGCAATTATTTCTCTCGCATTTTACTTACTCGTATTTTATTTATCTGCAATATCAATACCCCCTGAATACTTGTCTGTGAGCATTTACAGTGAATCCTTCATCGAAACTGCTTATCAACACCTTCTGCTCCTCGTTGGGTTCGACACTCTTATTTATCGAAAGTACTACGATACACCCCCTATACTTGTGGGTCATCAACCTCCTCCATCGTGAAGGGTCTACTAATGAATTCATTATCGTTGTCATTCATTTTTTCATGCGGTTTCCACATGGAGTGTTCTATAGGAAAGAGGTTGCCAGGTGCCAAACCAAACGTTTTTTTATAATAAGTTGTCGCATGCTCAATGATCATAGGGGTCCCTTCAATGTTGACACCATTGTCATTAAGACAAAAGATGGTTTTTTTCCTTTTGCGTCCATTTGCCACAATGTGAAAATAACTAATGTTTATATCACCCTCTAGGAGCCATTTTTTATGTGAGTTTTGGTTCCACCCTAGTTCCTCCTCAGTAGAAATTTCCATTAACTCAACCATAATCACCGTTTTTCTAATGCTCATGTCATTAGGAAGCTCAGAATCTTCCTCCAAAGTTTCAATAGTAGCTAACTCTTCTCTTAGCTCTAATTTCTTTTTCTTGGTGTGCCCAAAAGGATTAGAGCCCCTCCCTTTAAAGAATTTCTTAAACCGCTTGAGTTTAATGTTAATGATGTCTATGGGATCATCACTGTAGACTCTCTTTGTCCAGACTTTCTCAACAAGGGGCAGGAAATTGTCATGTTTAAACCAAGTTATATCAAATCTGAACTCTCTAGACTTGCTAGTAGAAGGAGGTTGAATGTTAGTATCAAGAAGGAGAGCATTATGGTCAGAAAAATATCTGACAAGTTTCCTCACCGACACTAGAGGAAACATGTCCTCCCAGCCAGATGACATAAGAACCCTATCTAGTTTTTCCAGAGAAGGAGAGGTTTGCTTATTAGACCACGTGTATTGTCCCCCATTCATGAAAATTTCACGCAGGCCAAGAATAAGAATGACAGAATTAAAAAGATCAATAGAATGAGAGTGAACAAAGTTCTTGTTCTTTTCACCACTATGTCTAAGAACATTGAAATCACCTCCAGCAAAAGGAAGATAACTCAGTGAGGAAATCAACTTTCTTATCTTCATGAGGATCCCCATACACAACAATGAGACAACAGTTGCATTTTTTATTTTGTCCCAGAGATTGATTTGTAACATATATTTGCCCGGCTTAACCGCGTTAACATCTAGGGAATCTGTTTTTATGCCACAAAGTATGCCACCAGATTTACCAACGGAGGGAGTCCATTTAGAAAAGTAATTATTATCAGGGTCCAACTTGCGAAAGAAATTCATTTTCTAGTCCTCTTTCATAGTTTCTTGAATACTAATACAATCAAGGGAGTAATCATGCATCATATCTTTAATACAGGTCACCACACCTTTTTCCCACCCTTCTACTATTCCAAAAGGCTCCTTTTATTTAAAACGGCTTGGTTTTGTGTGATTTGTAGCAACCGTGCTAGGATTCTGGACAGATATGTTGCCAGAAGGGGCATTCTTAGCTTGACTATGAGTAGTAGGCCTAGAAACAATAACTAGAAGTTTTTGTCTAGCAGATTTGGCCTTCCTACTTTCCACAATAGTAAAAGGTTCATCACATTCAATGGTGTCAGCCCAATCCATAGAGAGAGGGGTAGAGTCCCCCATATTATTTTCTATGAACAGGGTACTAGCATGATGAGAATTAGTAGCATCTTTACTAGATAGATCACTTTTGGAGGCTTCCAAGTATCTAATGATATTTATAGAAGTAAAGTCATTATCAGGAATAAGAACCACCATTTTATAAGCACGCAACATTAATTAATTATTGGACTGAACTTCAAAAAAATTGTCGTTCAGAGAGGGGGATGTTGGATTACCTTCAAGGTTCCTTTTCTTGGCCACATTCTCCACCTTGTCCTGACATTCACGTTTGTGTTGTTTAGAGTCTTGGTATTGAATCTTGTGCCCACTGTCTCACCCAGGCTTTCCTCCATTTTGTCCCCAACAGAATTATCAGGAGACTGAACCAAATACACTGGCGATCCAACCAAGGGAGAGTTTGATGAATCAGAAATATCAGTAATTGCAGGGAGTGGTGGCCATGCATCATAAGAGAGAGTAGGATTAATTGTCAGAAGCATCGAAGAAAGAGGAACAACATGAGACGGCACAGGGGTACACCTATCTTTATTAACCGAATTAAGAATGGAACAAGGAACAAGCCATTTATTGTTGGACATACCCGCATTCAACATAGAAGCGTCGTGCTCTCTAGCCAAAGTCTCAATAAGGAGCTCACCGCCATCACTATCTTCTTCTGAATCTTGCGTATCAAATCCATCGGTGACCTATGTGATAATCACATTCCTATGGTGATGTCCCTGCTGGAGAGATTCAGTTTGGCTGCTAACCATCTGGTTTTAATAATTTTCTTCAGTGATGTTGGTATTTTGATCAAAGCGTGGCCCTTTTGGGGAAGGGGCACCCGAGTTGCCAGCAGTCACAATAACCTTGTTACTTGGCGGAGCACCAACAATGACCTTATCCACCTCATAAAATAAATCATAGAAGTTGTCATCAAGGCAGCCTTCAGCTGAATGAGGGATTAGCTCACTGTCTCTACAACCGATATCGCATAGAATGCTCTAGTTTTCATTTTCAAATGCTTTTCTAGTGTTCTAGTTTTCCAATACTGCGTTTAGCTCTGAGTTTTTCACTCATATTTTTTTCAAAGCCCATTAGTTTGCTTCATCTAATCTTGAATAGCTCTCTGGTCTTTTATGTTTATTATCTATAAGAGTGATTTCAAATAAATTGGTTGGTGTTGTAAAAGGAGAAAAAGCTTCATGTTAATAGTGATGCAAAAGAAAGCTTGTTTAGACTGCGGCATATATTTTTGCATGTCATGTTAGATGTTATTTTCATCATGAACTTGTTAATCGTAATTGTATCATGACTTGTCTCAAATAGCTGAGAGTGTTTATTGTGCTATTGAAAGTTTCATGCATTGTTTTTAGCATAAAAGAGCATAATATTGTGGTATATGTTCTCCTGTGAATGTTTTATTTGGGTTGACTTGGTGCATGCATGCACCATGTTATGACTACACATCAGTCACTTTATGCCTCTATGATCATTTAGTTTGTGACTTGTTATATCACTTTATGATTTGATCAATATGTTTTGTCGCTATGCACGATTATGGCCATTATGCTCTCTTTAGTTGGTCGCATCCAGTCTTTTTCTGGCCTTCATTTGTACTAAGAGGAAATGCTTCTTGTGTATCCAATAATCAAAAACCAAAACATGCCAAATGTGTCCACCATTTCTACCTATATGTGGTATTTCACCGCCACTCCAAGTAAATTTTCATGTGCTACCTTTCAAACCTTCAAATCTATTCTTATTTTGTGACATTGTTTTCAGCTCATGAGGATGTAAAAATTATTATTGTTGTATTCCATACTTTATTAAGTACCTCAAGAATTGTGAGCTTCATGACCCACAAGTATAGGGGATCGCAACAGTCTTTGCGGGAAGTAAAACCCAATTTATTGATTCGACACAAGGGGAGCCAAAGAATACTTGAAAGCCTTAACAGCGGAGTTGTCAATTCAGCTGCACCTGGAAACAGACTTGCTCGCAAGAGTTTATCAGTAGTAACAGTTTTATAGCAGTAGCAGTGGTGAAATATCAGCAGTAGTGTAACAAAGACAGCAGTAGTGATTATAGCAAACAGCGGGATTAAAATAATGTAGGCACAGGGATGGATGAACGGGTGTTGCATGGATGAGAGAAACTCATGTAACAATCAAAGTAGGGCATTTGCAGATAGTAATAAAACGGTATCCAAGTACTAAACAATCCATAGGCATGTTTTCCATATTTAGTCGTACGTGCTCGCAATGAGAAACTTGCACAACATCTTTTGTCCTACCAGCCGGTGGCAGCCGAGCCTCTAGGGAATCTACTGGAAATTAAGGTACTCCTTTTAATAGAGCACCGGAGCAAAGCATTAACACTCCGTGAACACATGTGATCCTCACATCACCGCCTTCCCCTCCGGTTATCCCAATTTCTGTCACTTTGGGGCCCCGGGTTCCGGACAGCGACATGTGTATACAACTTGCAGGTAAGATCATAAAACAATGAATATCATCATGAAACAATAACATGTTCAGATCTGAGATCATGGCACTCGGGCCCTAGTGACAAGCATTAAGCATAACAAGTTGCAACAATATCATCAAAGTACCAATTACGGACACTAGGCACTAAGCCCTAACAATCTTATGCTATTACATGACCAATCTCATCCAATCCCTACCATCCCCTTCAGCCTACAGCGGGGGAATTACACACAGATGGATGGGGGAAACATGGCTAGTCGATGGAGAGGCGTCGGTGGTGATGATGGCGATGATCTCTTCCAATTCCCCATCCCGGCGGAGTGCCAAAACGGAGTTTCTGGTCCCGAGACGGAGTTTCACGATGGCGGCGGTGTTCTGGATGGCTTCTGACGATTATGACTTTTCGTATCGCGTTTTTAGGTCGAAAACCTTTAAGTAGTCCAGAGGGGGGCGTCAGAGGCTGGCCGAGGCGGCCTCACCATAGGGCGGCGCCCCCCCCCCTAGGCCGCGCCGGCCTGTGGTGTGGAGGCCGTGGGCCTCCCCCAGGCCTGCCCTTCTGGCTCCGTGAGTCTTCTGGGAAAATAGGCCCTTTGACATTAATTCCGGGGATTTTCCTCAAAGTTGAATTTCTGCACAAAAACGAGACACCAGAGCAATTCTGCTGAAAACAGCGTTAGTCCGTATTAGTTGTATCCAAAATACACAAATTAGAGGCAAAACAATAGCAAAAGTGTTCGGGAAAGTAGATACATTTTGGACGTATCAACTCCCCCAAGCTTAGCTTATTGCTTGTCCTCAAGCAATTCAGTTAACAACTGAGTGCGATAAAAGAACTTTCACGAACACATTTGTTCATATGATGTAAATATTCTCATGATATGGACAAGTACTTAGGCAATTCATAATAAGATACATGCAAATAAAATCATCTAATGGCTATGTCAATCATGGAAAAGGTACCAACAAATTAATAATAAGCATCATGAATCATGTCTATCAGCAGGATTGCAATGTTCATAAAAGGATATGATAAAGTGGTATCTCGCTTGCCCGTGTTTGTACAGCAAAACATAAATGCCCGGGCACCTTTGAAGTTCATGGAAAGACTAGAAGTAGAGATTGTCAAAGATAAAAGCATCAAAGTTATACCATAGTTAATCACATTTTGGGACAAGCATATTATACTAAGAATGACAGTTGTGCTCTCAAGAAAGTGCTCAAAGAAAGGATGGTGACTCAACATAAAAGTAAAAGATTGACCCTTCGCAGAGGGAAGCAGGGATTAACATGCGCTAGAGCTTTTCATTTTTAAATCAGGAGTAAAATTATTTTGAGAGGTGTTTGTTGTTGTCAACTAATGGTAATGGGTACTCCAACTACCTTGTCAACCAGACTTTCAAGAGCGGCTCCCATGAAGGACTTTATTTCTACCAGCAAGGTAGATCATCCCTCTTCTCTTTTGTTTACACATGTAATTTAGTTTTATTATGGGTGACACTCCTTCCAACCTTTTGCTTTCACAAGCCATGGCTAACCGAATCCTCGGGTGCCTTCCAATCATTCACATACCATGAAGGAGTGTCTATTTATTTTAGTTTTATTTAGAGATGACACTCCTCCCAACCTTTGCTTTCACAAGCCATGGCTAACCGAATCCTCGGGTGCCTTCCAACATTCTCATACCATGGAGGAGTGTCTATTTGAAAAATTAAGTTGCTTACTGATGAATCAGGGCAAAACATGTGAAGAGAATTATTAATGAAGTTTGATTAATTTGGGGCTGGGAACCCCGTTGCTAGCTCTTTTTGCAAAATTATTGGATAAGCGGATGTGCCACTAGTCCATTGTGAAAGTCTGTCAAAAGTAAATGACAAGGTTGAAAGATAAACACCACATACTTCCTCATGAGCTATAAAACATCGACACAAATTGAGAAGCATTTTGAAGGTTTAAAGGTAGCGCATGAGAATTTACTTGGAATGGTTTGAAATGCCATGCATAGGTATTTATGGTGGACACTTTGGAATAACTTGGTTTTCAGGGGTTTGGAAGCACGAGCGGCGTTC